>NC_137015.1:34437130-34679630 GCF_032717465.1 Coenobita brevimanus
ACTTATATATTGCTTTTTGGAGTTCTTTATCTAAATACTGCTCTTTCCGGTATGCAATACAAGAAATATAACTAGGCCGTGGCAGTTGCCTGATACAACTTTCTAAGCGAAAGGTACTGGGAATCGGGACATCACTTCTTTGGACGTTTGTACAGGAAACCATTTGGCTTGTCACTCAGTGTACAGTCACCAGTAGACAGAAGGTAGGGGAAAGAATGAAGGAAAGAAAGACAGAAGAGGAAGGACAGAAAGAAGGAGAGAAGAGAGGAAAGGGTAGTCACCCGAGAGCAGCACTACTTCAAGTGAGTGGATGGTGAGTGCCCCCACCTACCAAACTCAGAAAAACTTTCTGAAAAACCTCATAACAAGTGATGAAACACTGGTGTATGGCTACAATGTCGATACAAAAAGGTAGTCATTGCAGTAGGCTGGAACATCGTCACCGAGGCCCAAAAAATCATGTCAGAGTTGCTCAAATGTCAAGGTGATGTTGACTGTCTGTTTTTACCGGAAGAGTGTCATTCATCATGTGTTTGTTCCACATACTCACACAGCCAATGATGAGTTTTACTTGGATGTCCTAAAGTGTTTGTGGGAGGCAATGCGAAGGAGGAGGCATGAGGCATGAACAAACAAAACCTAGATGCTGCACCATGACAATGCACCTCCTCACTTGTCACTCCTTATCTGTGACTTTTTGGTGAAGCACAAGATTGCTATCAACCACCAGCCATGCTACTCTCCATATCTAGCCCCTGCAAACTTTTTTTCTTTCTTTCTTTCTCCCCCCCCCCCCAGTTGAAATCTACCCAGAAAGGTTGTTGACTTCAGACAATAGACGAAAGAGAAGAAAATTTGCAAAGTGACCTAAACACACGTTCACTCAAGCACGCATACCTCAATGACTAAGTGATGTGGATAGTGTCAAACTAAAGATCAAAGTCACAGCTACACAGTTCTCCAGTCACAATCACGCAACACCGGCTAGCTGGTGTGCTATTTATAAAGTCTGATTTCTTAATGAACAGGCCTCATAGATGACGTCATAATGAGGATGATACCATGGCCTTGTGTAGATAATACTGGTAACTTGGATGATACCATGGCCTTGTGTCCAAGGATAATGGGTGAAAAATCTGTGACAGGCTCAAAAACCTAAATTACAGAAATAAGCATTGCAGTTAGGTGCCAGGTAGCATCTGCCCCCACCTTTACCTTACCTCAACCAAATGCTATTTCAGCTTAAACCCTTCACTCCCATGTTGCATTTTTTCATTTTACTCTAGTTATCTTCAAATTACAATATTCAATCAACAAGAGATTTTTCGGATGGAATGGGATACATACAGCCTTCAGTAACACCTTCAATATGAGAGATCTCCCGTAAAGCTGAATGAAACATCTGGAGGGTGCAAAAATAAACCAACAAAATATATCACCACATTCAAGGGGTTAAAAAGAGCCTCCTACTAGTAAAGCTGTTAAAAATAATTCCCCTTAATCTCATCCATACCACAACATTTTTTAAATTCATTCATGCAAGAGTAATCTGTCTGCACTAACTTATCAGAGACCCCTCAAAGTGAAGAGGTTAAAACATGCTTTAGATTCCCATGAAATTATATAACCCTACAACCAGATGATGATACCCTTATTAAATTCTTACTGTCTCTTTATGACTGCTCAGATTGTGACCGACAATTCAAACTGAAGGAGATTGATACAACCTTCACTGATTCCTCCACTACCACTTAGAACTCTTAATATAAGTAAGATCTTCCAATAGTGGCATTAGTTAAGTAAAAAGAAGGCATCACTGAACTTATTCATTCATTCAGTATCCAATCCCAGTCTGCCCCATGTAAAGGAGAGTGAAGGGGCCCAGGGCTCGGCTACTCAGTCCTGATACTTAAGATAAGGACAACCAAGTCTGCTTGCCCCTATATGACATTATGCAAGCAAGAAACCCAACCACTCCTCTGATAGATACCATGCCAAGCTCCATCCAGCTGGAATGCCTGAACCTACAAGACTGCCAGCCTTCATTTAGTTAATGATTACCACCCAGTACAGTAATTGGGTTCTTAAAAGTACTTACTAAGAGTTTTGCATTATTTTACATACTAAGCTAACCTGAGAGGCACATGTCCAACATCATAGTTCTTCATGTAGTGTGAGGTCTCCATATCATCATGCACATAGCCACGCCCAGTGGAGCCAAATGTCTCAATGGCATACACCTCATTCTCCTCCATCACCTCTGCCTCACCACCCTTCACAATTGGAACAGTCTTGCCAGCATGGATCCCTGCATGAAGAAAATTACTTATATTATCATCACCACAACTATTTTTTCCTCCCTTTAGGAATGCAGTGAAGTAGGATTCACAAAATAAGAAAAGCATTTTTCCCCATTAAAAAATGCAGTAAAGTAGAATTCACAACATAAGAAAAGTTTTATCAGGAAAAAGGGAGTGATATAGTTGAGGTACTCATTTACACATTATTCAAGTTCCTGGAATCTTGGATCCTGAAGCCAGGGCCCCAGGGGCTGAAATGAAGTTTAAATCAAGACGAGAAATGTTTACAAACAATAACAGCAACAGCCAGTCTTATATTGCACATGTGAGGTGGAGAGGCCCCAAGGCTTGGCTACTGTACTCAGGAACATGTCAGGGTAGGTTGGGTGACTGATTTAGGCCCCCATAACAAAAAACTCTTTAAAGACATGAATCAACACCTGCACTTTACATGACATTTACTCAGACTGGTGACTCAGACCAACAAACCACCAGGTATAAAAATTAGAGAAACATTTAATTCTTATCCTTCAACAGACATTCCTCAGGGGATTTCTGGTATGAAGCAACATTAGTTCCAGAACCCTGCCCAAACATTTGAAATCTGAACATCACACTATGATGCCAATGAAAGCTTTATTCCTTCACTCTGAGTGCTCTTCTCACCATTTCCCTTCCACCATGCTCTCACTTTCACCCTGTCTATTAACCCACGGTGTCCCGTCGACGTGAATTAATGTCCACATGTTTTGTAACTGCCAATCCCATCGACGTACATAAACGCGAATCAATTGCAAAGTCCTTAATTCGCACAATTTTCAATTTTCGCGAGTGATTTTTGGTACGTATACACGTGACACCTTCCTCTACAAGATGCCAGGCAGGGACAATGCCTTACCCAGCATGACTTTCCCCCCCCTGCATGCCATTGTCTCAGCAATTCTTCTGTTATCAGTGACCTGGCCAGTAAAACCATGTCATGCCACGGTACGAAACTCAGGGCCAGAGTGATTCCTCAATCGATGACAATGTGGAGGACAAACTTTACATAGCATTAGAGGAAGAAACAATCAGAAATGATGATCAGGTAATGTGGCAAAAAAAGGTCAGGTATGGTGATGAGTTAGTGAGTGAAACAATGCTTATAATGCCTATATTACTGTTTGAAAACCAATATACTCTCGTACTACATATAAATTCGTACCCAGTAAATAAATTAATACCGTTTATGAGTGGTGTGAAATAGTTACTCTCCCTTAGAACTCGTTTTCTTTGGTGCCAGCCTGTTAGAAAACCCAGTAAGGTAAGGAGGTACTGCTACCTGGTTTGAGTATTTTAAACCTCAGGTGAGCGATTTCTTTATGAATTTTCGATGTTTCTCACCAAAAGCGGAGGTTTTAGCCAAGAAAATTTTTTTCCAAAAATGGTCGGGATTGGGGGGAGTCAGTGGTGGAAAAGAGGTTGGGATGGGGCAGGTTAAAATCACATCAGCCTCAACACTGTACTCTCACAATTTTTGTCGTCATCACACCCAAGCATCTTTTCCCTACAAGCACATAATCCATTAGGATACTTGTTCAACAAACTTCAGTCTCTGTACACCATATAATGATGTACCTATACTACCAAGACCCCTCGTAGGCTTATACAAAAATGTCAAGCCAATGGAATTAAAGGTCTCTTGACCAGGGTCCAGGCAGTTGGTGCCTTGTTGGATGAAGCAATTCAGTGTCCAAGAATGTGGTGAGAACACAGAAGTCTTGGAAGGATTCACTTCCCTTCAAAGTGTGATCCATGATAACGGTATGTCTGACGACGAGACTTCTCGTCACGTCGGTCTTGCCTACGGGGTTGCGAGTTCAATCAACTTGGGTAACTGGTGGTCATTATTTATGCAGAATGATAAAAATTTTCATCTTCAAGGCACTGGTGCTGCCTGTCTTACTCTATGCCTGTAAGACTATCTATCTTTCTACCTACTGCCAGATGCCATAATCCCGTAAGGGGTGGCCGTTTGTCTTTGAGTTCATGATTTTACAGGGAGAGGCACTAACCCTCTGCCAACCCACTTGTTGACATGTACGGAACACATGTGGGTTGGTTGTTTGGTTACCACCCTGCACTGTAAATGGTTTGCTGGCTTACTAGAAACCATTAGGCTCGTCATTCTCAACGTAAAACCACTTAAAAAGGAGAGAAGAGCAATAAAAAGTGACAGAAAAGATGGGAGAAATAGGAAGAGAGGAAGGGAGACATTGAAAAAGTGATAAAGGTGAAGGATATGCCTGTAAGACATGGACACGAATCACTACCTTGAAGTGGCGAATTGATTCCTTTGTTTCTAAGTGCCTTCAATGGATAATGGTATATCGCTTGTATGACCAGAGATGTAAGGAATGCCTACTTGGTAAGAGTGAATCAAGGCATATTACTCACATAATATGTCGGCTCCATCTCCAGTTATATGGGCACGTGGTCTGTTTTCCTAAAGTTGGTTGGGCTCACAGGGTGATCTCTGAGAGAGTTAACCCAGGCTGGAAGAGACCATGGGGAAGGCCGTGGAATTCAAGGCAGGAGCAGGTCAACCGTTTTTGTTGAGAAATATCTAGAGGGGTAATTCCTGGCCTGAAGGTTGCATGAAGAGACCCCCATGGGTGGAGTCAGAGGGTGAGAGAGGCTATGCACCCAGCGGCATTTGCCCCCATATAATGATGATGATACTGTATTCCTAAGTACTGTAACACTGCTTGGGACACTCACCTCCAGACATACTCACTAGGCCTCCAAATGGGTTTCTGGGATCATGAAACTGAAGCAAACCTCATCCCTTTCGGTGATTAACTACTCTAGAAGTGATAATCAATCCTGGAGAGTGGTTGGTCTATAAACACCAACTACAGTACAGTACTGTATAACCAAGGCATGGCCAAACCCAATCCTTTAAAAGCCATGTGAACATTCACCCCATGGGTAGTGTGGCACAGTTACAGTAAGAATGACAAATATAAAATATAGAATCAGTTCACTTCACTAGGGTATAATAATATGGTGTATGAACTACCTGTGTAATACAGCTGATGACATTCTATCCTGGCATACGCATCACTCACCTTCCTGGCTTCCTCTTACCATTTTCTTCTAATGAACCAAGCAAACCCATAGTAATAAAAAAAAATAAAATAATAATAATAATATACTGATCTTTTGTTTTTCAAGAACGCTACCTCTAAAAAATTCACTAGTGATCAAAACCCTGAGATACCGTATTTTTCGCCATATATTGTGCACTTTTTTCTAAAAAAGAAGAAGAAAAACAAAAAGCTTCAAAAGTCACACTGTGCATTATGCCATAAAGGTCAGGTTCAAATTAGGCCCATGGGTTGCATTAACTAGTACCTACACTCTCCTGTTCACCAGAGTGGCCCCTTGAATACTCAGGCATAACTATATATACGAGCCAAAGCCACAAAAATATATATATACAGTCCAGTATATATACATTTATATATGGGAACATAGTATTACTGAAAAAATCAAATATGGGCATAGCAAGTGACTACTTAGGCTAGATATAACGTTAGGCCTAACCTATTCTATGATACGATCAGAAACATCACACAATGGCCATACTTTGCTTGTTTCTTTATACCATTTCGGTATCTCAGACCTGCAACCTTTTCATCCTCTTCTCATTATCGATCGTAAGGGACTCGTTATTTTTTTGTGCCTTTTGGTTGTAAAAATTATTTTTTAAATAAGAAAGAACGATAATTTGCTAGGATATAAAAGAACTCAATCACCCATCCTGCCAGATGCAGTCTGAGCTCGACAGTGATAAACAGTAACGTTAGCTGACAAACCAAAACCAACCTATAGGCTTCTCTAGCCTTAGATTATGGCTGGGTTTTATTGTTTTAATTTCCATCACAAACTACAATAAAAGTGCAGGTATACCTCAATATACGATACCCCTAGATGCAAAGCCCCGACTTAACGATGGGGGTAGAAATACCACCACACCCCACCTACCGATCGCCAAAGCCTGGTTTAACGATGGGTTTGTTTTTTGTTTTTTTTACTGCCTTTGATGACATTTTAGACTAAAATTGTGCGTTTATGTTGTTTTATAAACTGTTTTCAGACTCAGATTAATGTACAGTATTTTAGCCATAGGTGGGGTGAACATTGTCATTTTGGGGTACAGTTTACTAAGCTTAATTTTTTCCTGACTTAAATTTGATGATTTTCAGATTTTATCTGTTGGTTTTACTTACAGGTGTTATGCTTAGGCTAGCTTCTTTTACAGCTGTTATGCCATTCAGATTGGCTTTAAACTTGTTCTTGGGCTCATTTGGGTGGGTTTTGGACCTGATTGGGGGGGAAACCCAAAGCTGAAAAAACATCCCATTTCAGGGAGTCCCCGATATACGAAGTCCCAATATACAAAAATTTGAAGGTACGAAAGTGAAAAATATAGGACAAATTCCCCCCACACGAAAGGCATATGCTTCGATGGTAAGATAAGCACTAAGAAAAAATAATTCAAATTTTGGCGGGCGACCAAACGCAGTGCCACTATCGTGTATGGCGTGGCAAGCAACTGCCTCCGCTTCGACCCAGTCAGTTCCCGCTCCCCGGCTGTGTAGTGCGTGCCTTCTGTGCTCCGAGAATCTTTCGCATCTTGCATCATGCCACCCAAGCGTCCTTCACCTTCGTCATCATCATCTGTGGAGCCTCTCATGAGGAAGCAAAACCGAACCCTGACGCTGGAGCGCAAGCTCAAAATTATCAAGAGGCACGAGGAAGGCCAGAGCGTGAGTGAGATCAGGCCTCACCTGTATATACTGTATGGTAGTTTTTTATTTTTTACTTAGTAATTTGATAAATAAACATTTAAAGTTCATTTAGCTTTTACTAACATTTCTACTGTAGATTTAAGAGTATACAACCAGCCTAGTACAGTACAAAGTAGTTAGCTGACATTTTTTGGGGGGCTCCTAGAATGCATCTTCTCATTTTCTCAAGTTTCTTGTGGGGAAAAATGCTTCAACATACGAAAAAACGATATATGAAAGATTTTAAAGGTACCTAACCCTTTTGTTTATCGGGAACTCCCTGTAGTTTACATGTTAAATCTACCCCGATATACGATACCCCACCTAAGGATGGGTTTTTACATAACCAAATGATCGTTAAACCGGGGTATGCCTATAATGGTAGTCGGAGCTATTGGTGGACTAGCATGATTAGCATATCCAAGGCCATGCTTGCTGGGGAAGAAGGTATCAGGTCAGGCTCCAGTTTGGTTCTAAGCTTCTTGGTTCTGTTCTAAATCTTGATAAATTTTTCTTTCTTACATCACCTGCCAAATCATGGGTGCGCATTATATGGCATAAAATACGGTAACTTGTAAGTACTGTAGTGACTTGTTAAACCAGTGTCATGTGACAAACTCTGTGGTCCTCCATCACTGTATGAGCAACAAGATTATAATGTTGAGAAGTGGGATTTGCTAGATAGGAAGTACTGGAAGATTCTCAGTACTTCTCGTATTTTTTTATTTACGTGTCAGAATTGCTAGTTAGCCTGCAACTTGTGAGTGGAGAAATTCTGTAAAGTTATGAATTAAATTTTATGCTCTTTTTCTCTACAATGTTTTGTGTGATTGTTTATTAAATTATATAATTTTATTTCAGTTTGTATGCTACATAATTCAGGGTGTTATACAGTGTAAGAAAACTCTAGGGTATTTTGAATGTCTCTGAGTGGTAACTGTTGCTCCATCAAGGATGTACTTGAGCTTTGGAGAAACAGGGAAGGCTATTTAAGGAGGTGGAAGAACCTAGGGGAGTCAGTTTCATATCACTTGTAATTTCAGTGCAGTTCAGTGCCAGGGTCAGTGCGGTCTAGTGAACATTGTATAGCTCCGGCACTTGTGAAAACAGTAAGGTGTAGTTGGCAAGCATTAAGTGTAATTATTTGAGAAGCCAGTGTTTATTTACCACACCTGAGCCGAATTTGTTGTTGCACACTGAAAGGCTGACCACACGAAGAACAACTCACTGGGCAATGTCCTTCCTATACTGAACTACAGTACAGCTGTTGGAGCCTGTGGCAGTGTGGGACTAGGGACATAACAATGAGTTTTCAGGAAAAGAAAATCATAGAATTTTTTAAATTACTCCAAAGGCAGACTGCTTTATAGATATGGGTAACCTGTTCATTAATCTCAGTGCTGTACAATCTCAGCTGAATAAGAAGAGGACTGAGATGAAAGTGAACACTCCCATTACAAGCCTTCTGTTCAGAACCCCTACCAAAAATGCCCATTAACTCCTTAGCTTGTGATGTATCCTTCTCTTTTCATTTTAGTTTACACAATGTCCATAAAAAATCATCACAGACATTTCATCTTCTCAAAGCTGTTACACCAGCATTTCAGTTATTACATTAACAATCACCCATGCCTCTCTGCCATTCATCATATATCAACAAAGCAACTTCCTACTTACTCCATCTATGAGTGATCATCCCTGGCCTTTATACATGTTACATCATCTAAGTACAGTATTCCACTTCACTCTATGAAACTTTCCTTTTTAACAGTTACATCACATCTTATACTTCTTCCTTGAAGAATTCCATATCCTTTACACTTTTTAATCTCTTTATCTGCACCTCTAACATTTCAAATGCATTCATCCTTCTGCTTATGTGACTCACATACACTGTTTCCTTATATTCTGTCACACCACACATGATCTATTCACCTCACTGGCAGTTTCGTCACCACATATGTAGACTGGCATCAGTGGGGGGGGGGGGAATGCTTAAATTTATGCTAAAATGTATAGAAGTCACTCCAGTGACTCTGAGGGGTTCCAAGCTACTGTATCTCCTAGAAGTGTTGCAGAGACTTAGAAGCCAGTTTAAGCCTCAACTAAAATCTCTTCACCTTCATCACTGTAACTACCATTACAGTACTTGTTGCTTTAAGCCCTTTAATGTCACTTTCTTATGTCTGTTTTACCTTATGTCCTTAAAAAGTACATCAATAGGTAAGTCTACCTATCTATTTATCGCTAGACGCCTCAATTCCTTAAGGGGTGGCCACAAATAAATCACCTCCATGTCATCCTGTCCAATGCCACTTCACTGCCTTGCTCCCAGCTCACACCCCTCTCTCTCATATACCATTCCATGCCACCCCTCCCTCTCATCCTCAGCCTCCCCCTCCATCTCCCTCCCTCCACCTCATTCGCATACACTCTCCTTGTCAGTCTCTTGCTCTCCATCATCTAGGTAAGTCAGGAATATATATGGCTTTTAGTGTGAAACTGGCTGTCAGGCTAGAGATAACACATTAGTTTCTTTATAATGAAAAGAAGCAGGTCACTTAGCTTACCGTACTTAACATCCATCCATCCATCCATCATCCAATCCTACGTTGCCCCATGAGGAGCGTAGGAGCCTGGGGCTAGGCAGCTGGTCCTGACATTTAAGATGAGAGTGACCAGCCTCACTCATCCCCGAGTGGCATTACGTGAGCAATAAACCATAGCTGCCATAAAAACAACGGGTTGATTGTAGTCACAAACACTTGCATAACTATAACTGGCCCTTGATAGACATGGGACTCAGATCCAAGTCTTCTGTCACTGATTTTGGGTAGCAGTTTATGGTGCAGCAGGTTCCCTCACCCATTACATGAGGCATTTAGTCGAATAACGACAAATGTGCCAAATATCTAAAATTGAGACTTAGGTTGCAATACACTCATCTGCCATTTTTCTATCCAGTGGAAATGTTTTCATGGCATGTTTATCTTTACAGCATGGTTAAAGATCCTATACAACAAGGTAGATTCTTGTCCCAACACGCTGAAGGCTGGTACTCGTGGCCTGTGTCTCTCCCAAGGAAAGCTGTAGCGGAAGAAAGACGAACATACATGCCAACAAGCACTCCTCCAAGCTGCCAATGAGCAGTGGGTCTCATGATGACATCAAACTCACATCCAATCAGTGGCTGTGTTTTGTGGGTGTGTCAGCTGGAGAGTGTGGCCAGATCCTGCCCTTCCCAGTTCTGTTTACATTGTAAGACACATAAACGTGCTTCTGGTTTATTAGATTATTTTCACCTCAGATTTACAGTGATTTACATCACAACTTGAGTGACTTACATAGTGATGACGACCAGGAGGGCCCTGAGCATAAACAGACACAAAAATGTGATCCACGTTATGGAAACATGCAGTTGCCAAGCAAAAACAAAATGCTGGGGAAGCACATGTGAGTTACAGCACAAAATGGAGGTGCCAACTAGGAAAATCGTTCCTCCTTGTATGTATGGCTGCTTCAACAACTTGGGCAGTGATAAAGTGAGTGATATATTTACAGCTTTTTGGGCAATGAGTGATTATAACAGACAGAACAGTTATACTGTCAGTCATGTAAAAAGTGTTCCTATAATGCAGCCTCACGTCAAGGGCCATAAATCATGCAAGTCACGTATTATTAGTTATTGTGTTTAGTATGCTAATGTGACTTATGACGTTCGTCAATCATTATTCCTCAACATTCACGGTTTGGGTGATTGTAGAGTTCCTTCAGTACTTGACACAGTGACTGTAACTGGATCAGTGGAAACTGACACGCGAGACATTGGTCCTAATCTGAAACAAGTTAGTGATGAATGCAATGCACTATACTGACAATATACTGGACTACTGTTAATCCTCACACACCTCACAGCACTTAAATACTTGCAGCACTACTGTACATGGGTTGGTGATTGCCCTTCTTTTGATTTTTGTGGTTATTTTCAAATTACGTTATTTTTTCATAGAGGTACTATGATATGGGGTTTATAACTGAACAGCATTACAACCTGATATATCATATACAGTACCTTCATGTAAAGTACGCGTTTGTCCAGTACTATTCTCGTCCAGTACGGTCAGCAAAAAAATAAAATAATTTATTACTGTAGTACGGATTTGTTGGGCTAGTAAGGATTGGCTGTGCAAAGTGGGCCAAATCCATGGAGTTCTTCTCTAGTACTGATGTGCTGCGTCCAGTACTATTACCCGCCCAGGCACGGGAAGATGGCTAACACTGAGGAACGTTTCCCTAGTACTGCCGCACCAGTCCAGTACGCCTTCCTCGTGACTCATGTCGTGTGCCAGTCAAACTGCAGTATTGTACCTCCCCCTGATGATGATGACGACGATGTCAGTGCGTGACTATGAGGGATTTATGAGGGAGGTTGAGGCAGAGAGGCCTCCTCAGGATCCTGGGGGCCCTTCCCTCCAGGGGGTCAGTAGGACCTTCTACAGCCTCGGATACCCCTCCCCCTTCCCCCCCCCAAGCCCATCACCACTCACCTTAAAGGTTGGTAAGAATCTTAGTTGTGTCAAAATGTAGTTAAGTTGAATTCTGGGGGAACTTTTTCAAGGCTTGTCTGACATTATTCATTTGTCCCATAAGGTCTATTGTTTGTCCAATATGGATTTAGTCCAGTACGGTAGTACTGTCTGACAAAAATCCGTACTGGATGCAAGGGTACTGTATTTTGTGCTTTCTTCTTATGTGTCTTGAAGTATTTTACCAGCTCTATTTTTTGAGATATTGTTTATTGAAATCAGGCTACTGGTTAATGAATTACAAAGATACAAATTTTTAACACTATCACAAAACTTGGCACATTCATCATTATTTGCCTACAGTAAATGCCTCAAATGACTCGCTGATAAAAAAATTGACATGATCCATTAAATACAGACAGTCCCCATTATGTCATGGACGTGTTCCAGAAAAAAATATATTTTTTAAAAAATTGGCACCATACTGTAAAGTGAGGGAAACTGGCAAATTATATCTATATGTAAGACAAACTTTAATGGGCAATTTTTTTCTATTTACTGATAGCTCAATTCCAGCAGCGAAAAGAATGCTATGAAAGGTAAAGGCTGAGTCACACTAGAACAAAAGTGGCTAACATGCAAGCAGCTTTTGTGAGGCAAAACGGCTAGCAGAGTCGAGTGCCTGTCACACTCATGTGTTTCTGCAAGCCGAAACGGATAACAGTGTCATCTGCCTTGGTACCCCGTGGTCATTTGTAAACAAACCACCATGGCGTACCCACTCCCTTTTCCTCAGTTTCTGTAACCGCATCACGTACTGTAGCAACTCCAGAGCCACAAACAGTCTACTAGAGTTTTCTTTGCCGCAAAATCCATATCGAAATCTGTTTTCTACTTGTTGTCTAGAGACAAAACAGACGGCCTCCACGGCTGGGCACCCGAGTGTCCGAATATTTCATGTTACAAAAAATATATAAAAATGAATAAAAACCACAAGAATTAAATTGTATTTACTTAGCAATTTTAGTTAAAGTTTCCTTCTGTGAATAACAGAATATTTTCTCACCAATTACACAATTAATATAGGCTCATTTGAGTTCTAATCCCATCAATAAGCAAGCTGCGAGAGAAAATTGTTATCCATTTCGCCTCGCAAGTGAAATCTTGCTCACCGTGAGTCAGTTTGGCTTGCGGGTCACAAAACTGGCTTGCATGTTAGCCACTTTTGTCCCAGTGTGACATCACCTTAACCTGTGACAAGGACCCTCTGTATGCTGAAGAAAGAACAACTTACGGTAAGGTGCAATGGAGTGACCATTGAGATTCCTGATACACTTGACCTGGTATGACTTGCCCCCCAGCTCCACCTCATAGCTCTCCATGGTCTCCTGGATGGCCTCACCAATATCACAGAGCCGTGCATCAATACCGGCCTCACGGATGCCTGTGTTGGTGGCTGCACGCACTGCCTCCACTAGCCGGTCGTACTTGTGGTCAAAAGTTAGTGTGAAGGCACAGTCAATCACACGACCTACAAGAAGGAGTCCCAGAAAAATGTGGTGTCTGTAAAAACCTACTATAACTACATAAAGTAGAGAGTGCATAAGATATACATACTAGTACTACCATCTTTATTTGTTAGTCAGTGATATGGCTTTAGTCTAAAGGTATCACAACCATAATACTGATTAAGTGCAAATAGTACAGCATGTGGGAAGAAAAGGGAATTTCATGTTTTATCATCATCATTATCATACAGACCTCCTTTCCCACCCTTTGGCAGGGTGAGGAGCAGCAACGTCCAGACAGCCCAAGTTTGCCCAATCCAATGGGCCATGCTTCCATTCACTCATCATTCAAGCCCCCAGAATCCTGGCTCTATCTGATACACTAAAAACATTCATCACATTCTGTAGCTTCATGTCAATGTATCTGACAGAGTCAATCCGAACGCTGTCATATTAAAAAGGGGTGCCAAATCCCTGATCATGCACTTCTTCTCACAACATTCATCCAGCAAGCTTGATCTCTTGTCAGTACCCTAGCCTCACCGACTTCCATACGTCTCTTCCTCACATGCTCATCCACCATATCCCTCCACCTTCTTAGCCTACCTCGCCTCCTCCAACCTTCAAATTTGCTCAGATATATCTTTTTCACCACTCTACTGTTATCCAGTCTCTCCACATGACCATACCATCTCAGTACACTTTTCGATTCTGGTGTCCACAGACTTCCTCACTCCCCATCTTTCACGAATCACATTATTTCGTATCCTATCCACTCTCTGTACTCCACATGCATTCCTCAGCCGTCCCATCTCCACTGCTCTTACTCCTGACTTTTCATTTCCATGCCACACCATGGTCTTGCATCTGTATGTTAAGCCTGGCACTAAAATTCCTTCATGTAAGACTTGTGCTGCTGTAACACTAAAGCCTCTGTTTCTTATCAAGACCTTCATAGCACCAGCTACCTTCCTTCCTTGTGTCACTCTACTTTCCACTTCTTTTGCACATTTTCCTTTTCTATCACTGTACCCAGGTATTTAAACTCTCTCGCCAATTCCTGTCTCTCTCCAAGTTTTAGTGACAAGTAAAAACAGAAGCATATCTCAATCATAAGACTCTGCCAATTGCTTCTTCTTTTGAGACTGTCTTTCTCTATTTCTGGCACCCCATACCCTTATAAAATAGAGAGAAACTGGATTAGGATGAAATTTAAAAATGACTCTACATCTTCAAAAATTTCATTGTCGCATCAGAAGTGTAGGGCCCTGGGCTAGGTAAGCAACTCAGTTTTGATAATTAATATGAGAGGCAAGTACTGTCCCTTACTACTGAGTGGCATTGTGTGCACTAACTCCAACCATTTCTTAGATTTTAGCCCTTATGGGCCAAATCCAATAGGGTGCCTTAACGTACTAGATCACCAGGCTTCCAATTGTTAGCCATACGGTCACTACCAGATTAATAAAAAATGGCCTACCATTAATATGCACTCCATAATCAATCTTGCACAC
Organism: Coenobita brevimanus; assembly: GCF_032717465.1. Classification (NCBI taxonomy): domain Eukaryota; kingdom Metazoa; phylum Arthropoda; class Malacostraca; order Decapoda; family Coenobitidae; genus Coenobita; species Coenobita brevimanus. The sequence continues at coordinate 34,451,814 of NC_137015.1, forward strand.
ATCATCATAGGAGAGCACAGTGGTGTCACCGGCATTGGGAGTGTAGTGTGCAGCACAGTGGTTGATGGAACAGCCAGTGGGGAAGGCCAGACCTGCCTCCAACCCATTCTCCTTAATCAGTTTGCGGTTGGTTTCCTCAATCATGTTGCAGATTTCAATCATTGTCATTCCAGGTTTCACATTCTTGCGGAAATACTTCCGTGTCTGGGAATTAAGAGAATATGATAGTTCATCATTATCAATCATCAATCATAATCAACATCAATCATCATCATGACCTTTTTCTCCACCCAAGGCTGGGGTGAGGTGGTAAAACTGTTAATAGCATGCTCAGTGAAATGGGTCAGACATTCATTCACATGTCATTCAAGCCCCCTGAAACATGGCTTCATCTCACAAACCTAATAATTTCCACATATCATAATCACATCTAATTTTCTACACCATTATCATCTTAACCCTTTCACATACTGATGACGGGCTGGCCCGTCATTTGTTTGTCAACCTCTGACGTCAATATGACACCTTTGCCTGTCATCCGTTGTAATCTATAAAGAAATATTTAAGAAGTCGTCATTTTTGTTGGATGACAGGCACAGGTGGGAGGAGCTAAACCTGCCACAGCTGGTGCATGCGTGCTCACTTGTTTTGCTCTGCTCAGTCTTGTGTGAGGCTCCTCACAGGTTGGATATACCCCTCTTGAACTCCCACTGAACTCTTATGCTCCTTTTTCTCTCATATACAGTAATCCCTGTAATAACCGGATGCCCAATTCCTGGACATTTTGGGCCTGGGCCTTGGGGGGGGGGAATGAATTTTTTCCCACCCATAACTTGAAACTGGTGCTCAGTGCCGAACAGCTGTGTTTACACATGGCCCCTTCATCCCTTCCTTCCTCCCCCCTCCCCAGTTACTGCCTAACTACCATCGTCAGTAGGTGCTCATCACAATGGATGCCGCATGTGCTCGTTTTTGTGAATAAACAGTGAATAAACTGCAATACCTTGCCACTAGACCACATGGGAATTTCCAGTGTTAGGAAATTATAATTTAGAGTGCAAAGGATTAAGTGTGGAGTGCAAACTGCCAGTTGAAACTCGTGGCTGCAACTGGCGTGGCACAATTAAGAACAGAAAGTGCATTGTTAAACAATTATAACTCTCAGTGCAAAGAATTAAGTGCAGCACAACACTGGAATACTGTATGTGCTTCAAGAGCATTTTCACCACTGCCAGAGCCTTAGAGGAGGTGGCCACAGATGTGCTGTAAGTACCCTGTACACTGCTAAATATTTTCCATATTCATTTTTAATTCTTCATTCTCTGGTTCCTTTTCATTTATTTCATGCTTTATGTCCATTATTGGTGTAACTAGGGTCTTAAATAGGTGCTATGCCTGTCCGGTAGGGAGTTGTTTAGGTGGCTTTCAAAGTTAGGCTGGGTTAGGGTCCATAAGTACCAGTTCAGGAGGCAGGGGCCCAATATCCGGACAAAACCAATTCCCGGACATGCCTGTGGCTGTATTACGTCAGATATTAAAGGGATTACTGTATATACGGCGTTATTACTGAAGACAATACAACAAATAATGCATTATTGGAAAGGAAATTTATTCTGCAACATACTGAAGCATAAAATATTATTATTTCTTGAATAGTTTTTTTTTGCCAATAATTTTTTTAAAGGAAAGTGTAAAATTTTAGCATGTCTGCTAACTTCCACTCAATTTTTTTGCATTTTATTTCGTATGTATTGTCTTTCTGAACAATGTATGACAGAGCAAAACCCTTCATCTTCAAAATGAGACCAAAGTGGCCTTTCTATGATGAATAGCAACTTTCTGACGAGCGTTAGAAGTAAAATATCTCTACGCGACTGTTCTGGAAGCTCTTGAGCGAGAGTTACGCATCATAGCCAGAATTTACGCACACCCCTTTACGTACCTAATCATCTTAACCAAAATTCTCATTAATTCAAAAGGGTGCACAGGATCCAAATAAAAGCACTTGGCTACCTAATCCTTATGTGCTTCTGTTTAGCATCCTCCTCCCCTTTCTCTTTCCAGGTACAGTAGTCCTCATTTTTACATCATGGATGTGTTCCAAAATATCTTCAACATCATCATCACCATCACCATCATCATCATCATCACTGGGATCTCCTTTCCCGCCCTAGGGCATGGTGAGGAGTAGCAACATCCAGACAGCCCAAATCTGCCCAATACAATAGGCCACGCTTCTATTCACTCACCATTCAAGCCCACAGAATCCCGGCTCTATGCGATAGGCTACACCAGAAACATTCACCATGTTCTGCAGCTTCACGTAAACATATCTGATAGAGTCAATCCGGACGCTGTCACGTTAAAATGAGGTGCCAAATCCCTGATCACGTGCATCTCCTCAGAATATTCATTCAGCTGGCTCGATCTCTTGTCAGTCCCTTGGCCTTGCCGACTTCCTAACCCTTCTTCCTCACACACTCATCCACCATATCCCTCCACCTTCTCCTTGACCTAACTCACCTCCTTCCTCCTTCAAATTCGCTCAGATATACATTTTTCACCATTCTATTGTTATCCATTCTCTCCACATGACCATATCATCTCAGTACACTCTCTTCGATTCTGGTGTCCACAGACTTCCTCACTCCACATCTTTCACAAATCACATTATTTTATATCATATCCATTCTCTACTCCACATACATTCCTCAGCAGTCCCATCTCCACTGCTCTAACTCTTTACTTATTATTTTCATGCCACACACCAGTCTCGCGTTTGTATGTTAAAGTTGGCACTAACACTCCTTCATGTAAGCCTCATGCAGCTGCAACACTCAAGTTCTTATCAAGGCCTTCATTGCACCCGCTACTTTCCTTGTGCCACTCTACTTTCCATTTCTTTTGCACATTTTCCTCTCTTTTCTGTCACTGTACCCAGGTATTTGAACTCTCTCACCAATTCTAGTCTCTCTCCATTCACTGTAACATCACACTAGGAGTCACTTTCTCTCTCAAGGCACAACGCTCACAGATATCAGCAAAACTCTGCACTAGTCTACCAACTTCTTGTCCAGTATTTGCAAGTAATACTGCATCATCAGCATACAAAAAATTTGAGATATTCCATCCATCACCATTCATTACCAATGCCATCCCCCTCTCCATTACTTGTGTTTTTACTTCTCTCATCACCCTATCCATAAATATATTGAACAACCTTGGGGACAAATACAACTTTGTTGCTTGCCCACACTGATCATGAACCACTCACTCAGATGCCTATTTACCCTTATACATGCTTCACTACCATCATAAAAACTCTTGACGGCACCTAGTAGCTTACCATCTACACCGTACATGCTCAAAACCTTCTACAATTCTTCTCTGTCTATTTTGTTGTATGCTTTTTCCAGATCCATGAATGCCATAAACACCTTATACAGGTATTCCCTGAGATATGATACCCCTAGATATGACACCCTGGCTTAGCGATGGGGGTAGAAATACCACCATACCCTGCCTAACAATAACCAAACCCCGGTTTAACAATGGGTTTTGAATTTTTTTTTACTGATTTTGACGATATTTAAGACTTAAACTTTGTGTTTTGGCTGATTTATAAACTGTTTTTAAACTTAGATTAGGTGGGGGTGAACATTATTTTGGGGTACAGTTTACTAAGTTTGATTTTTTCCAGACTTATATGTGATGATTTTCAGATTTTATTTTTGGGTTTAAGTGAGTTATAAACTGTTTTTAGGCTTAGTTTAGCTTGTTTTAAAGCTATTTGGGGGTTTAGGTTAGGTAGAAACTTGTTTTTGGACTCATTTGGTTTGGTTTAGGACTTGGTTGGGGGAGAAACCTAGGACTCAAAAACGCATCCCTATACTTTAGATGTTAAATTTACCCAGAGATACGATATCCCACCTAACGATGGGTTTTTACTTAACCAATTGCATCGCTAAACCGGGGTATACCTGTAGTCCTTCTCACAAGCCTTCTCTACTATCTGTCCTACTACAAATATTTGATCCACACATCCTCTGCTACTCCTAAAGCCATCATGTTCATCACTCACCAGGACTTCTGATATCTCTCTTACTTTATAATAATTCTTCCATATACCTTCCCTACCACACTCAATAAACTTATGCAACAATAATTCTTGCATTCACTTTACTCATCTTTATAACTGTACAGGGGTACTATCACAGCCTTTTTCCACTCTGCTAGCACAGTTTCACTCATCCATGCCTCCTTATATATCTCCAAGAAGCACTTCATTCCACTCTTTCCACTATACATAATCATCTCTGCATACACCTCCCCAACCCCAGCTGCTTTCTCATTTTTCAGCCACTTCACAACACTCTTCACCTGTGTGAGTGTCACAATTCCTGGCACTGCATTCTTTCCCTGTACTGTACACCCCCAAAACCAAGCATGTTTACAGCTGCTCTGCTCTCTTTATTCCCATTCATCAGGCTTTCAAAATATTCTTTCCATCTGGTCCTTACTTCATCTCCATGGGATAATAATCTACCACCTACATCCTTCATACCTTCACATTTCTTTCCACTGTCAGTTCTACATTTCTGCACCTTTTTCCAGAATGACGTCCTATTTTCAGAGTAGTTTGCATTCATTTTTCTTCTTAGATCATCATTTACCTCCTCCTTTTTCATCTTCACTTGTCTCTTTACGTGCTTCTTGCTCTCAAAATATTCAGTTCTTATTTCAACTGAACCTGTCCTGTAACCACTCTATCCACTTCTTTCTCTTTTCCTCCACTGCTCTCTTAACCTCTTCATCCCACCATGCCATACCTTTCTTCTTTGTTGTTACTCTTGCCACACCACACACCACTTTAGTATTCCTAACTATGCAATTTCTATATGCATTCCATAGGCTGTCCAGATCCATTTCATTCCAATTCGTTTATTCTAACTACTCCCCTACTTTGGTCCTGTATTCATCTTCCATTTCTTTGATCCTCAACTTCTCGACTTTCAAACTTTCTCCCTGACCGCTCCTCTCTCTCTCTCTCTCTCTCCTGGTCCACCTCACTTTGCTCAGCTTGATCTTGCATACCACAATCATATGATCTGACAGACCTCCACATCGTATTCTCATGGCCCTCGTATCAGCAACCATTCCCACCACTGACCTCTCTACAAGCACGTAATCAATCAGGCTCCTTTCAATACGATCCCTGTCCCCTCTATACCATGTACTGTATATTTATGTGCATCTTTGTGTTTGAAATACGAGTCACAAATGCACAACCTCCCCTCCTGACAGATATCCTTCAGTCGCTTTCCATTACCATTTTCTCCTGGTACTCCATTACAATCCATTATGTTATCCTCAGGACCAGTGCCTACACTTCCATTCATATTGTCCATTATGATAATTTTATAGCTCCTGGGCATTTCTCCCACTGCTTCATCCAGCTCATCCCAAAACCTATCTTTCTCTCTCACTCCTGTCATCACATGGTGCATACGCTACAATCACAGTTATTTTCACCTTCTCAAACTTGAGCCTGACATACATACATCTCAAGCTGAAACATTTGTAATCTCTCACTCCACTCTGCCACACCTCATTCATCAACAAAGCAACTCCTTCCTTGCACCTTCCTCTCCCATTCATGCCCAATCTTACACATTTCACACCCTCCTACTCCTCCACTTCACACCCTTTCATCTTAGTTTCACACAATGCCATCACTGCATATCTCGCAATCTTGAACACATTCACCACCTCCATCCTCTTGCTCTCCACATACACACAGCTCACATTCCATATGGTCATGTAAATCTGCCCATTTGGTTGGGGCCCTGGGTAGGTATTGGGCCCTCCAAATATCAACTTATAAAATATGTGCTGTATACTGTGAGAATATAGAAAATATGAGAGAGGGAAGGTTGGAAGAGTTGGAGGTAGTGAGTCAGGAAGTGCAAGAGGTCAGCAGAGAGGAAGTAAGGAATGCCATGAAGAGGATAAAGGATGACAAGGCAGGGGGCCCAGATGGTATACCAGTGGAAGCATGGAGAAGCTTAGGAGAGATGGCTGTGACGTGGTTCACCAGATTGTTTAACAAAATCCTGGAGGGTGAGAGGATGCCGGCGGAGTGGAGAAAAAGTATTCTAGTTCCGATTTTCAAGAACAAGGGTGATGTGCAGTGCTGCAGCAACTACAGAGGTATAAAGCTGATCAGCCATGCAATGAAGATATGGGAAAGAGTGGTGGAAGCTAGGCTGTGAAGAGAAGCGAGGATCTGTGAGGAGCAATTTGGTTTCATGCCTGGGAGAAGTACTATAGACGCCATATGTGCTTTGAGAATGGTGATGGAGAAGTACTGAGAAGGCCAGAAGGAGTTGCATTGTGTGTTTATAGACTTGGAGAAGGCTTATGATAGGGTACTGAGAGAGGAGCTGTGGTACTATATGAGAAAGTCAGGAGTGGCAAAGAAGTACGTGAGGGTGGTGAAGGACATGTACGACGATAGTGTAACAACAGTGAGATGTGCAGTAGGAATGACTGAGGGTTTCAAGGTGGAGGTGGGATTGCATCAAGGATCGACTTTGAGCCCCTTCTTGTTTGCAATGGTGATGGACAGATTGACAGATGAGATTAGACAGGAGCCTCCGTGGACAGTGATGTTTGCGGACGACATTGTGATATGTAGTGAGAGCCGGGAGGAAGCTGAGGCAGAGCTTGAGAGATGGAGATATGCACTGGTGAAAAGGGGAATGAAAGTATGCAGAAGCAAGACTCAGTACATGTGTGTAAATGAGAGAGATGACAGGGGACCGTGAGGCTGCAAGGTGTAGAGGTGGCAAAGGTAGATGAATTCAAATATTTGGGGTCAACTGTACAAAGTAAAGGACAGTGTGGTAATGAGTTAAAAAAGAGAGTGCAGGCGGGATGGAGTGGGTGGAGAAAGATAACAGGAGTGATCTGTGACAAAAGGGTCTCTGCAGAAATGAAAGGGAAAGTTTATAAGACTGTAGTGAGGCCAGCCATGTTGTATGGAATGGAGACAGTACCACTGACAAAAAGACAGGAGGCACAGTTGGAGGTGGCAGAATTGAAGATGTTGTGTTTTTCACTAGGAGTGACGAGGTTGGACAAAATTAGAAATGAACATATTAGAGGGACAGTGCACATAAGTCAGTTTGGGGACAAAGCTTGAGAGGCGAGACTGAGATGGTTTGGACATATGTGGAGGAGGGATGAGGAGTATGTCAGGAGGAGGATGCTGGAATTGGAGTTACAAGGCAGGAGAAAGAGAAGAAGGCCAAAGAGAGGTTTATGGATGTAGTGAAGGAGGACATGCGGGTGGTAGGTGTAAGAGAAGAAGATGCAGAAGACAGAATAAGATGGAGACAGGTGATCTGCTGTGGTGACCCCTAAGGGGAGAGCTGACAGGAGAAGAAGAAGACTGTGAGAAAACTGGTTTACAGGATGAAATGGAACTTTGATGAGCATGCATTTCATAACTGACTGTGGATTTTAACAGAAAAAATAAAATGAAATGAAAATTCTTCTTCCACACCACATGTGACTTTCCTCTTCCAACAACACCTCCAATCTCACTTTCATGCTCTCTGTAGCCCTCTTATCTATCTGCACACCATTGTGTGCATACAATATCAATGTCACATTTCACACCTACAGCCCCTTTCTTCCATTCGGAAGTTCTTACAAAGGAAACCAAAAAAGAGCTAACAACACTATGATTAATCAGAGAAAGCCAGAAGTTAACAGTATTATACCCAGAGGTAGCTACTGGTAAATATCAAAATGGTAAGAGCCAAACCCATTTTATTCCCTCTGAGATGTAGAGGCACTAAGCTAGGCTATTATAGTGTAGTAAATACAAGAATACATGACCTGCATGGTTTCCATTGCACTGCATCATCACAAAACCTCTAGTCACCTCTTGGTACATGAACATAAGAATGAATGTCACTCTGGCTGCAGCAGTATAACCACCAGACCAACACGTGCCCACACACCAGTAAACATGAGTCTCATAAATACCAGTACAGCTCATCCTCGTTATAACGATGGGATATGTTTGGGAAAATCCATCGCTGAGCCAGGGTATTGTTAAACGGGGATGTTATAACACAGATAGTACAGGGATGCATTGGAGAGCCTTGGGATCCCCCCCCCCTTCAACAACTCCAAATCCCACTCAAATGAGTCCAAAAACAAGTTTCTAGTTCACCAAAACCTTCAAAGAGCTTTAGTACAAGCTAAACTAGGCCTAAAAGTAGTTTATAACTCACCTAAACAAAAATAATATCCGGAAAAAAAAAAAAAAAAAAAAAAAAGTCCGGAAAAATCAAACTGTACCCCAAAATGACAGGGTTCACCCCACCTATGACTAAAACACATTAATCCAAGTCTAAAAAACAGTTTATAAATTGACCTAAACACAAAACTTAAGTAAAAAATATAATCAAAATTGGTTAAAAAGAAAACCGTCTAAAAAAAAAAAAAAAAAAAAAAAAAAAAAATTGGATATCCAGGGCTTGGCCATCGATAGGTGGGGAAGGGGGTTAATTTTTTTACATCACTGCGGCAGGGTATCGTAGAGCAGTTGATCACACAGCAGGGTATGCCTGTATTTCGATATTATGAGCCATGAGTTATCCTGGGAAACACATGATAATGGTCATCACACATATCATATCAATATCATCCTGACCTTTTTTCCTGTCTGAAGATGGCATCAGTGGGCATCAGAATCCATAGAAAGAGACAGTATGAAAGTGAGAGGTCTATAATAGGCCCTGCAAAACAGGTCAGACATTCATTCACACATCTTTTACATTTCATTCTGACTACTGTTACATTAATGTATGACAAACCCCTAGAAGTGATAAGGCAATCTGCTTTTGTTATACTGTCAATTTTAAATTACATAAAAACTGCATTCTCTTCATTATGAATACCAAACAACAACAGAGCTTGACATATGACTTTTTGTGATGGTCATAAAAAGTGTCACAAAAAAAATGCAGGGTTACAGTGCCATCATGTTCAATTAAATATACTGCAATTTCATACAAAATTTTCACCAAATTAAGGTAGATGAACTGTAGTGGGGTGGCCAACTCACAGTGCGATGAACTTCAGCTCCAATCCGGATCTCCCGGTACATATCCTCATAAGATGTCTCAAGCGCTTTTTTCTCCACTGATGTCATGCGGTTGATAGCCGTCCGATCATCCTTCTTTACTGGGTACTCACAAATCTCACCAATGGGGAAGTTACCTGTTGGTACACGTATTTATAAGTATCTACAAATCTACAGCTCAAGTAATCCATGCCCCACACACATGCACACTCATGTAAGCATTCAACATGCAGGCACACATGAATGCACACCATATGTATATGTGTGTGCATATATGTGTACTCTCTCTCTCTAAATAAATAAATAAATTCATTAATTTTGAATGGGCATATCCACTGGCCCCAAATATGTACTGCACAGGAAAGTTATGATATTCTCAATGTTCAGTATAACCTGTGAAGTCCCAGTTAAATTATCATCTGAATATCTGTATGATGATAATCCTGGCAAGGACACATCACAATCATGTGATATATTGCATCCTCATGAAAGCTGGTTTATCAGCATGCGGTGGAATAATCAGGAATTCTTCAATAACCTTCGCCTGTGGAATCAGTCTCACGTGAAGTGTGCACCAATGTCTTCTACAGCAAGTGCACATGCTTGTTCACTTGATGGCAAAGTGGCAGTTAAAAGAACATCAGTGTGCTGTTCCCTCTGGTACAAGCATGGCCCTATCCATCCATTCAACCATCATCCAATCCTACATTGCCCCATGAGGAGTGTAGGAGCCCAGGGGTAGGCAGTTGGTCCCGACATTTAAGATGAGAGTGACCAGCCTCACTCATCCCTGAGTGGTATTACATGAGCAATCAACCCCAACCACCCCTTGGATATAAACCTTCACCGGCTCAATCTGACTGGAGAGCAATAATTACCCACTAAAACCAGCAGGCGCCAAAATCTGGTTATATGGTTACCACCCAGCATAGTAAATGCTTTCCTGGTGTACAGGAAACCATTTGGCTTGTCACTCAGTGTAGAGTCACCCACAGGCTGAAGGAAGAGGAAAGAATGAAGGAAAGAAAGACAAGAGGGAGTGTAAAGTCACCTGTAGGCAGATGGACAAGGAAAGAATGAAGGAAAGAAAGACAGAAGAGAATGGAAGGAAAGAAGGATGGAGAGGAAAGGGCAGACACACGAGAGCAACACTACATCGAGTGAGTGGATGGTGAGCGCCCCCACCTACCACAAACAAGCATGGCCCTAATCCCAACTAATCTTAGAGTGCTGAGTCTTATTCTAGTCTGCCTGCCATTAAGTTGCAGACAAAATTTTTATGGCTGTACGTCCGCTGTTGCCTACCCATTATGGCCCTTGTGAATATACTGCGTATATGTGGAATGGTCAAAGTCTGGCAAATGGTGGAATAACATATTTACTGAACACCTACCAAGGATACCAGATGTAAATATGGCATGACAATATATTTCGGAAAGCAGTAGTGTATTTGATAAAAAGAAGAAGCACAGTTAATCGTAGGGGAACAGATGGGAGGTGAAATGCTTGAGGCTGATACTGTAGCTTTAAAAAATTGGTACCTATTCTGTGTGAATAAGGACACATGCAGTGTGAGGTTGAGAGATCACTTCAGGGGAACAGAATAACCAGAGAACTTGGTTGTATTTTGAAGGATGGATAGGAGGGTTAATAACAAGATCAAATGAACCCTTCATTAAAGTGTTTTACTGATGACACTCATACAGAAGTAAAACCTGGGCAGCAAGTAACAGGGAATTTTCAAGGTTACAGGCTGCAGAAATAACTTTTCTTGGGACAACTACAGGCATAAGCATGATAGTTGGTGTATATAACAGTGATATTTTATAATAAATTGGAAACAAAAAGAAAGAGCAACTGGGGTAAGATGTGGAATTACTGAATGGATGAAAAGAAATACACTGAGATGGTACGGCCATCCTAAAAGAATATACTGTATATAGAAAAAGTGTCAAAGTTTCTGAAAGTGAGAATGAGGGTGATGCTGGAAAAGGCAGATCATATTTGGCATGGAAAAAAATGAAGCACTATACAGTGAGAGAGAAGAAAGAGAAAGAAGTGTCTGAAAGAGTACAAAAGCTAAATGATGACAAAGTATGGCAGGTTAGTCATGGCTCTCCTCTGTTGGGGATTTCTGAGGGTGGAACAAGACCAATAATTATGGTGACTATAACTAATTTATACACCCCTCACATCCCCTACACTTTCAAAACCCACTCTGTTCCTCACATATCTTCTGTAACGTTAGACTTTCTAAGGTCTCAACCATACAACTTTCCCGAGATGCTCAACAAACAGGTCCCTCAATGATCCTTACATTCTTATCTGCTAACCTTTCCACTGTATAGTATCATGGACTCATCATTACCCCTTCATCCAGTGCCCCAGTACCTCCTCCTTTTCCCATGCCAGTCTCCTTTCTGGTCGTTCTACAGCCACTGTTGTAGACGGCAATCGTTCTTCTCCTAGATCTATCAACAGTGGTGTCCCTCAGGGCTCTGTCCTATCACCAACTCTCTTCCTTTTATTCATCAATGATCTTCTAAGCTGTACATCTAACCCTATCCACTCATACGCTGATGACTCCACCCTTCACCTTTCCATTCAGTTCCCGCAACATCCATCTCAGCAACAATCAAGGGATGAGGCTATGGCACACCTAATATCTGACTTGGCTTATATCTCTGACTAAGGTAAAAATAATCTGGTTGTTTATAATGCATCAAAGACTCAGTTTTTACACCTATCAACCCAACAAAATCTTCCACAGGTATACCCACTAATGTTTAAAATACTCAGCTTAATCCTGCATCATCCTTGAACATGCTTGGGGTTTCATTTACTCGGGACTTATCTTGGAAAGATCATATTACATCTCTTGTCAAATCTGCTTCCAAGAGATCAGGTGTGCTAAGCCGACTCCATTCCTTCTTTACCCCTGCACAACTGCTGACTCTATACAGGGGTTTTATCCGCCCCTGTTTAGAGTACAACTCTCATGTGTGGGGAAGTTCCCCACATACAGCTCTTCTCAATAGCGTGGAGTCAGAGGATTTTCATCTTATTAACTCTCCTCCTCTTACTGACTCCCTTCAACCTCTGTCTCTTCATTGCACTGTTGCATCTTTATCTCTTTTCTATCGCTACTTCAATGGTCATTGCTCCTCTGAACTGTCTGCATGCATTCCTCCACCTCTACGACGGGCGCGTAGCACTCGTCTAGCAGCAAACTCTCATCCCTTTTCTGTCCAACTCTCTAATGCAAGAGTTAACTGTTACTCCCAGTCCTTCATTTATGCAATGGGTCAACTCTGGAACTGTCTCCCTCTATCTGTATTCCCTACTTCCTTTAATCTCCAGTCTTTCAAACGCAGTGTGTCCAAGCATCTCAAAATGATTGGATCTTAAATTTGGCTCTCTCTTGTATTTTGTTTTTCTCTTGGAAGGAACAATAATTGTGGGCTCCTGGCCTTTGGTTCCTTCTTCCTTGCATTAAAAATATTAATAAATAAATACTTGGCATTTTATAGCAAATATCTTCTCACTACTACATCATAACATTTTATCATATCCACTTCAGCTTCAGTCTATTATCGATTCTATGCATTTCTTACCAGCTAACTAGTCCCTGTACAACAGATTTACCACAGACTTTATCCGTATCTCCAAAAGTAACTAATGCATTTCTCTTATCTGCTACTGGCAATTGCTAAAATACTCCCACATCTCTGCGACATCATCCTTATACCAGACTAGTATACTGCCATCCAAACGCTTGAACTTTGCCCCTCATCCCTTCACTTATGTTTATTTCTGTGGCTTACTTCACAGCCTTAAAGTATTTCTCACCATTTCACTGCTGAACCCATACTTTACTTCCACACTCATCTTGCAATTTCTTCCTGGCTTTTTGTAACACCCATTTTACCCCCTACATTCTTCTTACTGAATCTCAAGGATTTTGACCCAAAGACTCAACATTCATGAATTTTTATAAAATGAATATACAGTAATCCCTCGATTATGCGTTCAGCCCGTATCTGGTCATGCTCCGTATCTATTCATTAGGCCTTGGCTCTATTATAACCGTATCTGGATTGATTTGTCCATAACTGGACATTGAAGTTCCGGCTTCGGTGGCCAGCCAACCTAGAAAGTAAAAAAGAAAGTCCATTGGGTGGCTCACTGGCCTCTCTGTCCAAGCGTGGGTTATAGACCATAACCCACAAGCTGAGCTAAAATGGTTATCCGGCTCCCTTCCGAATGGTCGAAATCCCCCGGCCACCCCAATCACTGGTAATGAACCAGCAACGCATGAGGAAAATAGAGCATAACCCACAAGCTGAACAAGAATGGCTGTACGGATCCCTACCGAATGGCCGAACTCCCCCACCCACCCTGATCACTGGTATCTTGCAGAGAGCAACCCACAAGCTAAGCTAAAATGGCTGTCTGAGTCCTTATCGGATGGTAAAAGTCCCGGATCAATGGGAACATACCAGCCTCAGAGGACTAACACAGAGCCTAACCCACCAGCAGAGCAAAAATGCCTATCCCCCTCCTTACCAAGCGCTGAAAGTCCCCTGGCATCCCCAGCTTCTCCTCCTTCCCGTCTCTCCTCCATCCCTCTCCATGCTCACCGCTGCCTGTCTTACCTCCCTCCTTCTCCCTCAGTCCTACCCCACCTGTGTGTCACCCACCATCCCTGAGTGACCTTTTTAGTTTTTTGTGATTTATTTGAATACTATCGGTCATATCGAAATTCCAAAAACACCACGAGAAAGCTCATGAAATTCCGCATCTAGACATATGCTCAGCTCTTGCATGGTGTGAGCAAAATTTTGTGCTAGGATGTTGGGAAGTTATTTGAAGGCATTTTTTACTCTCCAACAAGTTTATTCCCACTGCTTTTTTGTACTTTTACTCATCAGTTTTGTGTGTTTATATTGGCTTAACTTATAAACACTCGTGAAGATGATGGTATACAATTTATACCAATATAACCAACTTCTGGGAAGCATACTGAAACTGGAAGAAATCTTTTCCTTTGTGCCACGGAGTCAGCTATCATTCTTGCTGTCTCAGAAACTTTTTGAATTCCCAAGAGAGTTAAAAATACTGCAACCATCGTCTTTATTTATTTATTTTTTTTTTACTTCTGTTGTTTATGCATTGCTTTCTTAGTGTCTAGCATTACACTGCATACTCCCATGTATGTTTTGATGTCTAAATACAGCTGAAAGACCAGAGAACACTGCCAAAATTAGGAGGGATACTGTACATTATAGGTAGGATATTTGTGGATTTTTGTTGTTTATGCATTGTTTTCTTAGTGTTTAGGATTATATTGCATATTGCAATGTGTGCTTTGATGTCTAAGAAGAGCTGAAAGACCGCAGAACTGCCAAAATTAGGAGGGGTACTGTGCATGTTGGTAGCTTTTTTTTTTTTTATGCATTGTTTTCTTAGTGTTTGGGATTATATTGCATATTGCAATGTGTGTTTTAATATCTAAAAACAGCCAGAAGACCTCAGAACCCTGCCAAAATTAGGGGGGATACTTAACATACTGGTAGGGTTTTACATACTAGTATTTTTGTTGTTGTTGTTTATGCAATGTGTTCTTTGAGTTTAGGATTATATAGCACTTTTCAATGTGCGTTTTGATGTCTAAGTAGAGCCGTAAGACTGGTTTTTCAAGAATACTCCCCCAGTATCCCTGCTTGTCGTAAAAGGCGACTAAAAGGGTTGGCGGAGGGTTAGTGCCCCTCCCCGGGAAACAACTAACTAAAAAAACAAACAACAAGCCTCGGACAAGGACTGACCAAACGTTGACGACCAAGGACCGGACAAAGGACATTGCAATTGGAACTTGGAATGTAAGGGGAGCAAATGATGAGGTGAAAGAGAGAGAGATTGTCCAGGTGCTTGAGGATGCGAAAGTGGATGTATGTGGAATAACTGAAACAAAATGGAAAGGAGAAAGTGTGAGAGAATGGGAGTATGGATGGGGTATATGTGCAGGAGTAGGTGAGAATGAGAGGGCAAAGGAAGGAGTATGTATAGTTGTGAGTAAAAGATGGAAGAGGAGCATAAGACAGTATGGATCAGTTGGATCAAGGATTGTGTGGGTAAAGTTGAAAGTTGGAATACAAATGTGGGCGATTGTGTGTGTGTATGCGCCAACACAAGATCGTGCTAGAAGAGTGAGAGAAGAGTTCTGGACAAATGTAGAAGTGTGCATGGAAAAGTTTGGAAGGAATGAGAGAGTGTTTTTGATTGGTGATATGAATGGTAAAGTTGGGAATGTGAAGGTGGATGGAATAGTTGGTGAGTGGGGTGTGCCTGCTGAGGTAGATGAGAATGGGAGTGCGTTAGTGGACATTTGTGCTGGGAGGGGGTTGGTGATAGCCAATACCCTCTTCAGGCATAAAATGATCCACAGGTATACATGGCGAGTGATGAGAAGAGTGGGTGGTGAACTGAGTGAAAGGAAGGCAATAATTGATTATGTGTGTGTGGATGAAAGGATGCGGAGATGTATATTGGATGCAAGAGTTTACAGAGGTTGGGGGAGTGGACTTTCTGACCACTACTTGGTGGTGGCCAGAATTAAAGCTCAAGTAAGATGGAGGAATAGATGAAGGGAAAGACGAGAGGAAGGAGTAGTTGCAAGGAGAGTGGAAAGGTTACAAGAGGATGAGAAAAAGGCAGAGTATAGGAGAGAAGTGGAGGAACGATTGGGCAAATATGAATTGGAGCAGATGGGGGACGTGGAAGGTGTGTGTAGAATATTTACAGAAGAAATATGTGCAGCATGTGATGTGGTGTGTGGAAGGAAGAGAAGACGGAGGGGGGTGCAAGGAACAGCGTGGTGGACTGAAGAGGTGAAACGGGCTGTGGCACAAAAGAAGAAAGCATACAATGAATGGATGAGAAATAGGGGCGTGGAAGAAGTTGAGAGGCGGAAGAGAGAGTTATATGTAGAAAGAAAGAGAGAGGTGAAAAGATTAGTAAGAGAGAGTAAGAAGAGAGTGGATGAGGAATTTGGAAGGAATTTGAGTGTAAAGTGGAGGGACTGTAAGAAACTGTTCTGGAGAGAAGTGAAAAGAGTAAGACAGGGTGGAAGTGAAGTTAGCAGGGGAGTGAAAGATAAAAATGGTAGATTACTAGTGGAGAAGGGAGAAAAAGTGAGCAGATGGAGAGAACACTTTAAGGAATTGTTGAACGTGGAGGATGGAAGTAATGCGAGTATAAGTGGCTGGGGAATGGCTGGGAGAAGGAGGGAGGTGAGAAGACAGGAAGAAATCAGTAGGATAGAAGTTGTGGAAGCAATGAAGAAAGTTAAATCAGGGAAAGCCCCAGGAATTGATGGAGTGTGTGGTGAAATGCTGAAGCATGGGGGAGAGATAGTAGTAGAATGGATGTGGAAGATGTGCAGATTGGCCTGGGAGGAAGGTAGAGTACCGGAGGATTGGAAGTCAGGTATAATTATTCCCTTGTACAAAGGAAAAGGGGAGAAAGAAGTGTGTGGTAATCATAGCGGCATCTGTCTTCTTAGTATAATAGGAAAAGTGTATGGTAGGATACTTATTGACAGAGTTAGAGAAAGAACAGAGAAATTAGTTGGAGAAGAACAGGGAGGCTTTAGGAAGGGAAGAGGTTGTGTAGATCAGATATTCATTCTCAGATCTTTAGTGGAAAAGTTTCTAGAGAAGGGAAAGAAGTTGTATGCGGCTTTCATGGATTTGGAGAAAGCATATGACAGGGTGGATAGACAAGGATTGTGGAAAGTGTTAAGAATATATGGAGTAGATGGGAAGTTGTTGAATGCTGTGAAGAGTATGTACGATGGTGCAAAGGCTGCAGTGCGTGTGGATGGTGAACTAAGTGAATTTTTCTCTTTGAAAGTTGGGTTGAAACAGGGATGTGTCATGTCTCCATGGTTGTTCAATCTGTACATGGATGGGGTAATAAAAGAGGTACAAGGTAGGGTAGTGGATGCTGGAGTGGCCCTGGTGAGAGAGGATAGTGTTTGGAAACTCCCTGTACTGTTGTTTGCAGATGATACTGTGTTGTTGAGTGAAGACGAAGGGGAGCTGCAAGGCTTGGTGGATGAGTTTGAGAGAGTGTGTAAGAAACGGAATCTAAAGGTGAATGTAGGGAAGAGTAAAGTGATGGTCTTTGAGAGAGGTGAAGTCAGTGAATGTACAGCGAGGTTGGATGGTGAGGAATTGGAAAATGTGAGTACGTTTAAGTACTTGGGTAGTGTGATGAGTAAAGATGGAGGTTTGGAGGGTGAAGTGCTTGAAAGGGTACAGCAGGGAAGAAAGGTTGCTGGTTCTTTGAAAGCAGTGATAAGAAACAGGGAAGTGAGCATGGAAGTGAAAAAGTTACTACATGACAGTATTGTGATACCAACTCTAACGTACGGAAGTGAAGCTTGGACGTTGTTGGAAGGACACAAGTCAAGAGTGAGAGCCGTGGAAATGAGTTACTTAAGAGGAGCCTGTGGAGTCACATGGAGAGACAGGCTGACGAATGAGGATATAAGGGAGCGTTGTGGTGTGGATGTGGATGTGATAGGAAGCATTATGAGGAACACACTGAGGTGGTTTGGCCATGTGGAGAGGATGGAGGGTGAAAGACTGACGAAGAGAGTGTATGTGAGTGAGGTGGAGGGGGAAAGAGGGAGGGGGAGGCCGAGGATGAGATGGAGAGATGGGGTGGAGAGGTATATGAGAGAGGGGGGTGTGAGTTGGGAGCAGGGGAGTGAAATGGCAGGGGACAGGGCGACTTGGAGGCGATTTGTTTGTGGCCACCCCAAACGGGATTGAAGCGTCTGGCAATAGATAGATAGATAGAAGTTGGGTATGGGTACAGTTGAGGATATTGCTCCATATCTGGTCATGTCTATGGCTCTATTGTGTTGGATAATCGAGGGATTACTGTACAGTATTTACTGTAGATGGTTTCTACACAAACCAAATTCTATCAATAACCAAACTATCAGCAAGACATAAAGAGAACATTTGACAGAGCACCAAAACATGTAAAGTACTGACCAACAAAATACTGAACACACACACACACATACACATAAACACACACACACACACACACACACACAAAGAAGTAGCATGGATAGGAGGGGATGGCTAATTTTCTTTTAAGCAACAAGCCTAATCACTCGCCAAAAACTTCCACCCATTAACTAAACCTTTATTGTCCCATCAGAAGCGAAGAAGCCTGGAACTAAGCGACTCTATCCAAACATTTACAGTACCAATAAGTGTAACCAGTTGCTCAACCCTGAGTGGCATTATGAGAACAAACTACTTCTCAGATTAAACTTTTTTGGGCTATATCCAGTTGGAGCACCTTAAAACCACTAAACCATCAAAGTCAAAACCAAAAAACCCAAATTCAGTTTTCTCCCCAACTTCTCACAGGGCTCAGTCCTCTCACACACATATTTCAACATTACCCATTCACATCCTGTAACGGTTTTATGCCAACACCACCATTATCAGTTTTGGCTTTACGTTTGTTTTCCAAGTGGTATGGCTGAGACAGGTTCATTCTCAGAACTCTTCCACTTTGCTCTGCTTTGTGCTAATTCTCTAATAATACCCTTAGAACTAAAGTTAGTACTACCACCTTGTCCCATCTGTTCCTCGATCTACCTCTCCACTGACAGCTTAGAATCTCAGTACTTCTACAATCCTCACTCAACTTCCCTGGTCCATCCTCTCAACACATCCAAAACATCTGTCTCTTCATTTCTACTTTCTTTCCAATGCTTCCCACTCCAAACCATCTTCTCAGTTCTCCTGAAGATAACTTGTCATCCTGTTTTACTCCACATGTTCATAAGATCATTCTTGTTTCATTTCAGTCTCACTATATCCCCCTCTGTTACACCCCACTGACCCTCCTAACACAGGTATCAAACACTTTCCCTCTTGTGGTCAACGAGAACACTCGAAGTATCACAATAAGTATTAATTCAACTTTTCCCATTCACTTGCTCCCTGGTAATGGTGCACTGTTTAGTACCATCCCTTACACTGATGACATCACTAAGGTGGCAAAACCTGTCCACATCTCCTGTAACTCATCTCCTATCATGATGGATTTTATTTGTCCATCAACAAGTGGTCTGCATTTCCAAAAAAGTATTGATAGCCCCAAGCTTCCCTCACTTCACTGCATCTCTTGTGTACCCCATATCTGCATCCAGTATAGAAAATACTATTCCTACCCACACCCTTTTTATAGACAGCATATAGCTAGTTACCTATATCTGTAACAAGCCCAATGCCATACCCACAGACCATGACTTATGTCTTCCTGATGTTTATATGTGGACATGTGAAGCCATACCTTCTCTCCTCTCTACTTTTGAAAGTTTTCAGTCAATTCTTCCATACTCTCTGTCAAGAGCACAAGATCATCTTTCTATAAGAGTTCCCCAAGGTCTTTTGACACTGCATTCATTACCATTATAAACAGTACCAGCCTTAACCCTAATGTACCTTGACCTTAAACACATTGCTACAAATTCCATTTATTTTAATGCTACAGTACTTCTAACATTTGCATACACTGGCAGCACGACTCTAACAATCCATTCTTCAATTCTCTATTTTCTTACTGCTCATCTTAAAACTTCCCTTGGAACTCTTTCAAAAGTCTTTTCCAAGTCCAAAAAACATAGCACAATCACTTAGCCTCAGCCCAGTATTGTACTTCTGCAACTGTCTTAATATAAATACTGCATCTATGAACCCTGGCCTGGCATGAAAATGAACTGCATCAATTTCTACCAGTACTCTTTCTTTTTTCACCCTGTCCATTATACACTGGCATATGAAGGTCACTTACTATCCACTCACTCAATGCAGAGACACCTTCAGGTGCCTGTGCATTGAGTTACAAGCTAAATAGTATCTTGCAGCCCAGAACATTTTTTTCTACGTTGAATGGTAACCACACTACCAAATAGTTGCCTGGTGGTCAAGTGAGGTAAGGTGTTCCAGCCAGATATGGCCTGCTGTTATCCGAAAGATTTTTCTCTCCCAGATGATGCCATTCAGTGGAAAAACAACTGATCACTTTCATTTTAAATATCAGAATTATGTAGCCTAGCACCAGACCCTTACACCATTTATGGATAATAAAGACTGAATGATAAAAGAGATAGATAGTCTCAGGTGTCACCCTTACCTTTTAACACTTCACACCTACTCTCTGGGTACCACACAATGCACTACCATGTTAACTAGGTTTGTGACTATTTCATCTGCCAGCTCACCAAAGGCCTTCAACATTTTGGCATCAAAGTCTGATGGCCTGCTGCTTTACAATTCTTCATCATAGTTATTGCCTGTCTGACCCAGAACCACTATATCCAAATGGCTGAATGCTAGACGGACAGATATGGTAGGTGCTGGGAGCCGTAAGCTGTCACCAAGCAGGCGTTTTGAATTTTCTGGAGCGTTAGGAGCACCCTGAGATGCTTTATCTGTGTTGAGAGAGAGAGAGAGAGAGAGAGAGAGAGAGAGAGAGAGAGAGAGAGAGAGAGAGAATGACTATGACAGTCTGTGAGTGAGGTGAAGAAGGGGATTAAACTGAGGATTTGGTGAAAGGAGGCACAAACGTTCCTAGTGGTGCGGGATGAAAAGAAAGGCAACTGATGGCAAAGGTGACATGTCCTATGTTCATTTTGTTTATAATGGCTCCAACATGCTTGCATGCATCAGCTTTGGTGAATATTATGGCAGCTCTCCATGTTGCTCAATCTCTAGCAGCCTCCCTATTCAATCCCCTATCCCTGAGGACTCTATGAACTTGTCCAAGGTCTTTTCAGTATGCCTCATACAACCTTACCATCAATGTTCACTCCTCTTACCCTCCACATCTAGCTGCCATTACCCATCCTTTCCACAAGCCCAAACCATCTCCATCTACCTCTTCTCATCACAACACTAATGCAGTCAAGTCCCATCCTTCCTCCTAACTCTTCATTCATAATCCTAAACTAAACCCCCCCATGCCTGCCATTCAGTCACACATTTATCAAATTATCATCATCTCTGTACATGTGAGCCTATGGATATCCTCTTCCTTTCCTGCCCAAGTCTTACTATCATCGCCATCATCCAGACCTTTCCCATTCTAGGGCAGGGTGAGAAGTAGCAGCATCCAGACAGCCAATGTTTGCCTGATTCAAAAGGCCACACTTCCATTCAATCATCTTGCTACCAAACAGCAAAACACTTCTGATACATAATGCATACAAGGACCCTTTAGCATGGTGGGAGAGCCCTCTCAATGTCAAGAAAGGCAACAGCTCACTGAACTTCTTCTTAGTGCTGTAAATCGACAAGCAAAAAGCCAGTTAGTATTGGTATGGATGAAAGTGGGGAAAAATCATCCAATAATCTGAATTGTATTGGAACTGACTGAGTAACGATAAAGAATAAAAATCTGTTTTTTACCCAATGACCCTAAACTCTTACTAAGTATTCTGGCACTTGTTTCCCCACTTTTTTGTGTGTGTGAACTAAAGTTAGGATGATGATTACTTTCCAAAAGCCAGATGCATCCCACATTCTTTTTACTGTCTTAAATGGTAAAATTCCTGAATTAAAACACATGGAATATTTACACCACAATACTGTACATGTACAGTACTATGCCATCACTCTGCTCAGAGTGTAACATATCACAAAACAATACCTATACAGTAATTTTTTGTCAACGTGCTGCACCTGACAAGGAGGAACCAGTGAATCAAGTGCTAAACTGGTCACAAGCACACACAAGCGCACACACCACCGATGTTCAATCTATGGCAGGGTTTGGACTTAATGTTTACCTTAGATGGTACTAGAGTTGTGAGCAACAGCAGCTAAATTTTAATTAGAAATCCAATTACTTTCAAATTTTTCTATTAATTAACAGTATAATATATATACCAGAATAAAAAAAAATACACTAAACTTAATCCATCATCCAATCCTTTGCTGCCACACAAGGAAAGTAGGGGTCCAGGGCTAGGCAAGTTGGTCCAGACATTTAAGATGAGAGTGACCAGCCTCACTCATCCCTGAGTGGCATTACATGAGCAAGAAACCCCAACCATCACTTCAAGATAAACCTACACAGGCTCAGTCTGACTGGAGCACCTTAATTACCCATTGAACCACCAGGCACCATAATTTGGTTATATGATTACCACCCTGCATAGTAAATTGTCTCCTGGAGTACAGGAAACCACCTGGCTTGTCACTCAGAGTAGTCACCCATAAGCATAAGGAAGAGTGAAGGAAAGAAAGACAGAAAATGGAGTGTAAAGTAACCCGCAGGCAGAAGGAAGACGAAAGAATGAAGGAAAGAAAAAAAGAAAGAAGGGGTGGGAAGTAAGACAGGAAAGGGGAGACACCCAAAACAGCACTATATTGAGTGAAAGGATGGTGAGTGCCCCCACCTACCACATTTATATCTGCTTTTCT
Source organism: Coenobita brevimanus (assembly GCF_032717465.1). Taxonomy (NCBI): domain Eukaryota; kingdom Metazoa; phylum Arthropoda; class Malacostraca; order Decapoda; family Coenobitidae; genus Coenobita; species Coenobita brevimanus. The sequence continues at coordinate 34,474,494 of NC_137015.1, forward strand.
CAGACATTAGGGAATTCTGTGCTATATCTGGTCATTATCTGCAAATCTAATTTTGTGTTGCTAACAGAATGGTCTGCAATACCAATGAGGAAGAAATGGAAATGTGAGCACATTTGTACGTGGGTAATGTGATGAGTAAGGATGAAAGTTTAGAGGGTGAAGTGCTTGAAAGGGTACAAGGACGAAAGGTTGCTAGTTCTTTGAAAGAAGTGATAAGGAACAGGGAAATGAGCATGGAAGTGAAAAAGTCACGGCATAACAGTATTGTGATACCAACTCTAACGTATGGAAGTGAAGCTTAGACCTTGTTGGAAGGACACAAGTCAAGAGTGAGAGCAGTGGAGATGAGTTATTTGAGAGGAGCATGTGGAGTTACATGGAGACAGACTGACAAATAAGGACGTGAAGGAGCATTGTGGTGTGGATGTGGATGTGATAGAAAGTGGTAGGAAAAATACACTGAGGTGGTTTGGACATGTGGAGAGGATGAAGAGCAAGAGGCTAACGAGGAGAGTGTATGCGAGTGAGGTGGAGGGGGGGAGAGGGAGGGGGAGGCCGGGAATCAAATGCAGGGATGGAAAGGAGAGGTATATGAGAGAGGAGGGTGTGAGCTGGGAGCAAGGCAGTGAAGTGGCACTGGACAGGGCAACATGGAGGCATTTTGTTTGTGGCTACCCCTTACAGGACTGAGGAGCCTGGCAATAGACAGATACACACATTGACTAATGCTGGTACATTTACTGAATTATATACTGTAATATATATTAATATATTGCACTATAGCAAAATAACACAATTCCTTTCGTTTCTTTATTTGCATTCTCATTTTAAAGAGGCAATAAAGTGATTACTGTACTATAACTTTACATTTTCAAAAAATTCAGACACATTAATACTTAAAAGTAATGTCTTTGCCAGAAAATGAGACATCACTTTTTAGTGACTCACTGACATAAAGTAAACATATAACATTCTAACTTCTAAAAACTAAGCCACATCTTTGCAGTTAATGATATAAGAAATGCAAAACCTATGTAAACCTCTGGTCATTACTCAAATATTGAAACAAAAAATTTATATATACTCAACAGCATGTTAAATTTTGGCCTGCCACCCAATGGACATAAAATGAAATAACATTATACATGAAAGTACATATCATTACAGGGTAAATGCAGAGTCGCAAATAATACATCTGCCTTAATCCCTGAGATTGGATTTAACTTGCGCGTAGCCACAGAATGTCCCTTGTATATCATTAATCACCATCACCATCATCTGCACCTCCTTCCCCACCCTCGAGCAGGGTGAGGAGTAGCAACATCCAGACAGCCTAAGTTTGCCCAATTCAATGGGACATGCTTCCATTCACTCACCATTCAAGCCCAAGGAAACCTGGCTCCATCAAATAGGCAGAAACAAAATTTCACCACGTTCTGTACCTTCACATATACCTATCTGACAGAGTCAATATGAATGCTGTCACATTGAAAAGGAGTGCCAAACCCCTGGTTATGTGTTTCGCTGCACAAGTGTCATATAGCAAGCTTGGTCTCTTGTCAGTCCCTTAGCCTCACCAACTTCCATACCTCTCTCCCTCATACGCTCATCCACCATATCCCTCCACCTTCTTCTTGGCCTACCTAGCCTTCTCCCACCTTCAAATTTGCTTGGATATACCTTTTTCACCATTCTATTGTCATCCATTCTCTCTACATGACCAAACTATCTTAATACACTCTCTTCAATTCTTGAGTCCACAGACTTCCTCATTCCGCATCTTTAACGAATCACATTATTCCAAGTCCTATCCACCCTCTGTACTCCACATACGTTCCTCAGCAGTCTCATCTCCACTGCTCTTATTCTTGACTTTTCATTTTCATGCCACACCATAGTCTCGCATCTGTATGTTAAAGCTGGCACTAACACTCCTTCATGTAAGCCTCATGCAGCTGTAACATTAAAGCCTCTCTTTTTCATCAAGGCCTTCATAGCACCAGCTACCTTCCTTCCTAGTGTCACTCTACTTTCAACTTCCATTGCACATTTTCCTCTCTTTTCTGTCACTGTGCCCAGGTAACTGAACTCTCTCACCAACTCTAGTTTCTCTAAATTCGCTTTAACATCACACTGGGAGTCACCTTCACTCTCAATAACCATCACTTTACCCTTTTCTACATTTACTCTCAAGGCACAATGCTCAGCACTAGTCTACCAAGGTCTTGTCTGATGTTTGCAAGTAGAACTGCATCATCAGCAACAACAAATTTGAGATATTCCATCCATCACCATTCATTACCACAGTCATCCATCTCTCCATTACTCATGTTTTTACTTCTCCCATCACCCTATCCATAAATATATTGAACAAAAATGGGGACCACACAACCTTGTTGCACGCCCACACTGATCATGAACCAATCACTTAGATGCCTGTTTACCCTTGCACATGCCTCACTACCGTCATAAAAACTCTTGATGGCACCTAGCAGCTTGCCTTCTACAGAGTACATGCACAAAACCTTCCACAATCCTTCCCTGTCTATTTTGTCAAATGCTTTTTCCAGATCCATAAATGCCATAAACACCTTATAGTCCTTCTCACACGCTTTCTCCACTATCTGTCTCATGGCAAATATTTGATCCACACATCCTCTGCCATTACCAAAGCCACCATGTTCATCACTCACTAGGACGTCTGATATCTCTCTTACTTTCTCTATAATAATTCTTCCATATACCTTCCCTACAACACTCAACAGACTTATGCCACGATAATTCTTGCACTCACTTCCCTCACCTTTATTTTTGTACAAGGGTACAGGCGCTGCCTTTTCCCACTCTAATGGCACAGTTTCACTCATCCATGCCTTCTTACATATCTCCAACAAGTACTTCATTCCGCTCTCTCCACTACACTTAATCATCTCTGCATACATCTCATCAACCCCAGCTGCTTTTCCGTTTTTCAGCAGCATCACAGCATTCTTCACCTCTGCGAATGTCATGTTTCCTGGCGCTGCATTCCTTCCCTGTACACCCCCAAAACCAATCATGTTAATGGTCGCTTTGCTCTCTCCATTCCCATTCATCAGACTTTCATAATATTCTCTCCATCTTGTCCTTACTTCATCCCCATGGGTTAATAATCTACCACTTACATCCTTCACACTTTCACATTTCCACTATCAATTTACATTTCTGCACGTTTTTCCAGTATGACTTTCTATTTTCAGAGTAATTTGCATTCATTTTTCTTCTTAGATCATTTACCTCTCTTCTTTTTCCTCTTCACTAGTCTCTTTACATGCTTCTTGATCTCAATATATTTATTTCTTATTTCAACTGAACCCCTGTGCTGTATCCACTTTAGCCACTTCTTCCTCTCTTCCACCACTGTTTTCTTAACCTCTTCATCCCATTATGCCATAACTTTCTTCTTTGTTGTTACTTACGCCATACCACACACTGCAAACCATATTCCATGAAATAAAGTGGTGTATACTAACCAGATACATACGTAGTACTGTACAACATAGTGGCTCACATTACATGCACTAAAAATGCCATGTTTTTCTAGATTTTAAGACAAGATTCAGTGAAGGACATCTTTATTCACCCTGAAAAGCTAAGTGTTGAGGGTTCTCTGGCTTAACTGAGCATTTTTTTTTTTTTTTATCAATGTCTCTTGCCACGCTATAATAGTTATGAAGTTATATTTGAAGCTGGGAATCATTTACAGACAAAAGCACTGGTAGTTTACACACAGTTGCCCATACATACACACCATCAGCAAACATTCACACACACTTTTATTTAGATATGAGTGCAAATCTGCACACCTTGTATACTGTAGTTATGAAGATGCAGTGACAAAATCCACATGCAATGTTTTTCTGTCAACTAAGGATTGTTTCGCTGTTGAAGTGGAGCTTAAACGAAGTAGCTAAAGGTAATTTCATCCCCTCATCTTAAAGTTACAGTCCCCTTATTGTATATATGCCCTCTTTCTTACTACATACAATAAATCATCACTTCTTTACTTAGACTATATAGAGAAGAGTGATTGTAAATGTTACAACAAAATTTAGCATAAATTTTACAACAAAATATAGCACATAAGAACTAATGGTTGTGGGCAGGTTGCACTTAGGTTGACAGTATGGTCACATTTGTGTACATAAACCCACATGGCCCCCACACTTACACATCGTCGGTAAAGTAGGCCTAATATACCTCACTCTCAACTCAATGCTTTTGGTATGAAGTTTTATTTATTTATTTATATTTTTCCCCATCACCTTTCCCACTCACCCACTCACTATTCTGAATATTTATGTTTTCAGTAAGACTGTCCTTTTCTAGGCTGCAACACATGTCAAGGTTAGAACATTCTTCTACACAGAATCAAGCGAAACAACAAACAAAATCTTGAATAAAAGGCATATTAATGCTGCTTCTGTCTGTATCCAATATGTCACTATACTGTAAACAGTAAAAATTGGTATCGATCTGGTATCGGAAAAAATTAAAAAATCAGCAATATACTGGTTCAGCGGACTGCACTGCTTACAACACTGCTTCTTCCAACCACTCCTTCCTCTAGTCGCTGAGGTAGGTCCAGCCTCACCATCGGAAAATAACATGTCCCCAAATAATAAAACTTCACACACTCAAGACTCTCCACCAAGGCTAATCCTTCCCCACCTTTCCATTTCTGCATGCTCTCCTTGATGCACCACACACACAAATCAGCATTACTGTATTTTGCAGCCTACTCCTGACAAAACTACATTTGTTATTCATCCACTTCCCACAAACACTGCACAAGATGAAGTTACCTCCCACACCCTTGTGGTGAACTGCACATGGCCACACCAATCCTATTTCAACAGTACTGCCATTGTTTCATTTTGTTCCGTTTCTGAAGGCTCCAACATGCTTGCATGCATCGGCCTTGGTCACCTAATGGCAGCTATCCACTCTGCTCGATCTCTGGCAGCCTCCCTGTTCAGTCCCTTAACCTTTACGACACACTTAATGACCTCGTCCTAGGTCTTTTTAGGTCTACCCCTTGCAACGTCATCCCAAATATTAACCAACCACATGCCGGCAGACTTTGGACACTCATGGAGCCGTGGTACTGGCAATTTCTTTTTTTTTCTAAATAGGTTAGAAATGATGAGAAGACATGGAAAGCATCCATAAAAGTACTGTACTCAGAGAAGCCATTTAGGTCGATTCTGAGGTTGATTCTCCCTGAGCAGGCGGCTGAAAACTTTGGACTAACGTCCGTAGACTTCACCACCCACTGTTGCCACATAGTGAGAGAAGGCAGAAGCTCAGCACTTTTTTCATCAGTAACTATGCTATTCGAGCCAAGGATACTCTTGGTGGGTATATATGACTCATACCTGGTGGGTGAGGCCTAGAGAGGCACGGGAATATCCCATCTGAGTTTTTGGGACCAAATCTGAATTTTCGAATTTTGACAAATATATCAAATAGCTGACGTACACGCACACTGCCAGCACGGGTCAGGTTAACGCTTCTCATTTTCTGCCCACAATTATCATCCCCCATGCTCTCCACATGCCCAAACCATCTCAATCTACCTCTCCTTATCACAACACCAATACACTCCAGCCCATCCTACCTCTCAACTCTTCCATTGTAAACCTAACCCCCACCCCATCAGGCCTTGCATTCAGCGACGCACTGCACATCCCCCTAATCACTGTCATTTCTGTATGTTTGAGCCTGCAAATATCCTCTTCCTTTACTGCCCAGGTCTCACTACCATACAACATTACTCCTAACACATGCTGCATACAAAGATCCCTTAGCACATAGGGAGAGCCCTCTCAATGTCAGGAGAGGCAACAGCTCCCTGAACTTCTTCCAACCACTCCTCACCCTAGCCACAGAGCTAGCTCCAGTCCCACATCCAGCACATAACATGTCTCTCAAATGACAAAACTCTTCCACACACTCAAGAGACTCACCAGCAAGTTTAATCCTTTCACGTCTGACAACGTAGGAGAAGGGATCTTTATTTTGTTGTTGTTGATTTGGAAAAGGCCTTTGACAGAGTCCCTAGAGAGGTGGTGAAGTGGACAATGAGAAAGCTTGGCTTGGAGGAGTGGCTGGTTAGGGTGGTTATGGCCATGTATGTGGGTGCTCACACCCAGGTGAGAGTAAATGGAGATTTGAGTGATGAGTTTTCCGTGAATGTTGGTGTGCATCAGGGGTCAGTCTTGAGTCCCGTGTTGTTTATCATGGTACTTGAAGCCCTTTCACGTGACTTTAGAAACGGACTCCCGTGGGAGTTGTTGTATGCTGATGATTTGGTGTTGATTGCAGAGAATGAAAGGGAGGCGGAGGAAAGGTTTAGGAAGTGGAGAGATGGTATGGGGCAAAAGGGTTTAAGGGTAAATGCAGATAAAACAAAAGTGATGATATCTAGGGTTGGTGGCGGTACTGTCAAAGACGAGGGAGAGTGGCCATGTGCAGTTTGCCACAAGGGCGTGGGAAGTAATTCCATCTTGTGCAGTGTGTGTGATAAATGGGTGCATAAGAGATGTAGTGGTATCAGAGGTAGACTGCGAGATAATGCTGATTTTATGTGTACGGCGTGCCGGGGTGAGCAGGTGGAGATCGTCAGACGTGAAAGGATTGAACTTGCTGGTGAATCTCTTGAGTGTGTGGAAGAGTTTTGTTATTTGGGAGACATGTTGTGTGCTGGAGGTGGGGCTGGAGCTAGCTCTGTGGCTAGGGTGAGAAGTGGTTGGAAGAAGTTCAGGGAGCTCTTGCCTCTCCTGACATTGAGAGGGCTCTCCCTACGTGCTAAGGGGTCTTTGTATGCAGCATATGTTAGGAGTGTAATGCTGTATGATAGTGAGACCTGGGCAGTGAAGGAGGAAGACATTCGCCGGCTCAGACGTACTGAAATGACAATGATTAGGTGGATGTGCAGTGCATCCCTGCGTCCAAGGCCTGGAGGGGTTGGGTTTACAGTGGAAGAGTTGAGAGGTAGGATGGGACTGGAGTGTATTGGTGTTGTGATGAGGAGAGGTAGATTGAGGTGGTTTGGACATGTGGAGAGGATGGGGGATGATAATTGGGTGAGGAAGGTGAGAAGTGTTAATATTGGGGGTGGGGTTGTGAGGGGTAGACCGAGAAAGACATGGGACGAGGTCATTAAGTGTGACCTTAGGGTTAAGGGACTGAACAGGGAGGCTGCAATGGATCGTGCAGCGTGGAGAGCCGCCATTAGGTGACCAAGGCCGACACATGCAAGCATGTTGGAGCCTTTAAAAACGAAAACGAAAACGAAACGAAAACGAAAACAACGTCCACCTGCTCTCCCTGACACACCGCATCCATAAAATCAGCATTACCTCGCAGTCTACCTCTAACACCACTACATCTCTAATGCACCCACTTATTACAAACACTGCACAAGATGAAATTACTTCCCATGCCCTTGTGGCAAATTGCACATGGCCACCCTCCCTCTTCTTTGATAGTACCGCCACCAACCCTTACATTCTCTGCAATCAACACCAAATCATCAGCATACAAACTCTCCCATGGGAATCCATTTCTGAAGTCACGTAAGAAGGCTTCAAGTACTATGATAAACCACAAGGGACTCAAAACTGACCCCTGATGCACACCACCATCCACGGAAAACTCATCACTCAAATCTCCATCCACTCTTACCAGGGTGCGTGCACCCACATACATGGCCATTACCACCCTAACCAGCCACTCCTCCATCCCAAGCTTTCTCATTGTCCACTTCACCACCTCTCTAGGGACTCTGTCAAAGGCCTTCTCCAAATCAACAAAAACAAAGAACAGATTCCTTTCTTTCCTATTTATTTTCCCTGAAGTTGTCGAACAATGAATATGACACCAGTGGTCCCCTTGCCAGGTATAAATCCAAACTGTATCACACTGGACCTGAAGCAGTGGCATCTTTGCCATGGGTCCATCCCCCAGAGGCTGTCGAAGCGGAGGAGGAGGAAAGCATGGGGGCCAAACCAACACCCCCCCCCCCCTGGCCCCTCACAGGGCCCGAGAACCTGGGAGTGGCTTCAGTTGCCTGGGTAAGTACCTCATCTCTCAACACAACACAGACAACAACACTGTTTTTTCTACACTGAGAAATGATTCCCCGGTGGTCAATTCTCAAACACTTCTTCTGGCCGGTGACACTGCGAGCAATCCAAGACCCATCAACAAATACTGTACATATGTCCAGCACGCTCAAAACCTATCACTTTGAGTCGACAGATAAAGGGTTCAGTTCAGAGTAATTCTTGCAAGAACTGGACCCATCACACCAGCACAACACTGGCATCCAGAGAACATTACATAAACACCTGGACCTACTTCTTATGCTCCTTCCCCCCACCCACTAATTCCCCCACCCGCCCCTCTCCTACTTCCTCCACACCTCCTCAGCCTAACCTACCGATCCTTCCCACACCATCCAATCCCCCAACCCCTCCCATTCCACCAAAATCTAATTCACCCCAACTCTTATCTCTATCACAACCATCTCCTATCCCTTCCCCTCCACCCAGACCCCTATCTACCCCCTGTGCTGCAGCACCCAACACACATCGTATACATAATATTAAAATTCTTAGAATAAACATAGATGTCATAAACACCAAAAAACAAGAACTCACGCAATTCATCAAACAACAAAACATATGCATTGCCATCTTACACGAAACAAAACTAAGCAGAACACAAAAAACACCTACATTTCATAATTTCATCACCATTAGACAAGACCGGGCCAACAGCAATGGCAGTAGACTTATCACCCTGATACACCAACCCATCAACTTTTCAGATACTAGTGCACACACAAAATCACTTCTCCCCCAAATGGCACCACAACAGAAATACAATAAATTAAAATACGCACTGGTAACAAATCACATATAACAATTGCCAATACATACATTCCCCCCCTGTCATCCCCCATAGTACCACACAAATACTCTCCCCAAATACACCACATCACTAACATACCCAATATCATCCTGGGTGTTGATTTCAATGCCTGGCATGTCAACAACCCTGACTAAGACAGAGGGCTGGTACTACAATCCAAACCAGATCATCTTTTCATCTTCAACATTCTCCATCAACATACCCATATCCCAAACCAAGCCCTCATCCTCCCATCATCCCCAGACATTATCTTTAGCTCCCCAAACCTAGCCCCCACAACATCCTGGAGAGAGGTCAAATGTCTTGGCTCTGACCACCTCCCAATCATCATCACTACCAAAACCAGAATCACCCCAGCTGGCCACAGACACACACAAACTAATTATGAGAGGCAACTGGGAGGCTTTCACAACTGAAACAGAACAATATCTTGAAACATTAACCCATGGACTGAGAGCCACAGCTCAGGCTGTGCTGGCTGTGCATCACTATAAACATTTCGACCCCTACGCAAACTTACGCATGGCGTTACGCAAAGATGGACAGAGAGAGAGGTTTTTTTCTTTTCACTAGATAATGCCCGGATGTTTATCTTAAAAAAAAAAAAAAAAAAAAAAAAAAAAAAAAAAAATTCACTACTCCCATACATAAACTGATGCGGCCCGACACAAAGACGGAGAGATTTCCCCCCCCCCACCAGATGATGCCCTGGATGTTTATCTTCAAGTTTATAATTAAAAATATACAGTATATATATATATATATATTTCTTTTTTTCATTTTTTCTCTACTCCCATACATAAACTTACACATGGCCATACACAAAGACGGAGAGATTTTTTTTTTTTTCACCAGATGATGCCCTGGATGTTTATCTTCAAGTTAAAAAAAAAAAAAAGATAGAAAGATTTTTTTTTTCACCAGATGATGCCCTGGATGTCTATCGAAAAAAAAAAAAAAAAAAAAAAACTTGTTTTTTTTTCCGCACCACGGAGTAGGATAAGAAAAGGTATTTGTGCAATCCACAGGTTAAACAGTACACAAATCACAAACATCAACACCACTGTGCACACTTTCAATACAATTATTTAAAACACTGACAAAAGACACATCCCAGGAAGCAAAAGACAGAGAAACAACCCCAACTTCACTCCAGGAATTCAAGGCCTCATCAGTCAATTCAATACACTACAACACTCCCCAACACCCCACTCACAAGACACTGCACAAAAAATACAAGAACTCAACACTCAAATAAACACTAAAGTATCTGAATAGCAAACACTAAACTGGAATAATTATCTTGATCACAAAACAAACACTAGCAAACTCTACAAAACACTAAACAGCATCACACTCGCCAACAGCAACACTACACAATCACACATTGACATCACAACAACAGACACCATACCCTCACACAAACAATATGCAAACACTTTCATCAATCACTTTTCACATGTCAGCCATCTAAACCCTCATCGTGACGACTGACGTGTCATCCAACATAAGACACAGTTCCCCACATACCCAGACTTCGCACCTTTCACTTACAACCAGATGAAGCACATCATTAACAACCTCCAGCACTTATCTGCCTGTGGACCAGACAACATATGCAACATACACCTTAAAAACACCTTGGACCACAATGCATACAAGCACTCACCAACATATCAAACTACAGTTATTCACACAACATAATACCCAACATCTGGAAGCATGGTTATCATCATTATCTCCAAACCCAAAAGACCCCACATTACCTTCCTCACACCGCCCCATCACACTCCTCTGCAGCCCCTCCAAAGTCACTTAACGACTGGTATTACAATTAGTTATACCTCCCATCCCCCTAGCCCCATCACAACCTAGTTTTAGGCCACTATACTCCACAAACACACTTCTTACAGACTTTACACAGAGAGTTTTTGATGGCATGAATTCAGCTATGCCACCACACAGAACACTCCTAGTCACACTAGACATTAGCAAAGCTTTTGATGCCATCCTCCACCACAACCTCCCAAGCAAACTATTCAACACAAACATGCACAATAACACAAAATGATGGCTGGCAAACTATTAGCAGGCAGATGTGCACATGTAACATTTGCCAGTCAGTCATCGAACATCAGAAACTTCACAAACGGCATCCCCCGAGGATCTGTTTTGTCCCCTACTCTATATAACCTATGCATGCATGACATACCCACACCCCACACACCACAAATGCACATGGCTTCCTATGCAGACGACATAACACATTTACACACCAAAATGCACACAGCCACACACACCCTCCAACCTTACCTTAACACACTACAAGAATGGTTCACCACAAAAGGACTCAAAAAAGCCCCAGCCAAATCTACAGTTACCCTTCTGGATAGCAGAACATAGTCACATTCCACACCTCACCATAAACATTCCCCTACCACACACACACACACACACACACACACACACACACAAAATCCTTGGTGTAACATACCTCAGTATCATTTAAACAACACATCACAAATATTAAAAGTAAATTAACACCGAGACTCAGTGCCTTAAGGTCACTTGCCCATTCAACATTTGGACACAACAAAGAAATCACCACCACAGTATACAAACAATATATACATTCAGTGATGAATTATGCAAGCTCTGCTTGGGCTTCTGACCTAACTAAAACACACTACAACACTCTACAGATCATACAGAACAAGGCCCTAAAAATAATCACAAGCTGCACAGCTACTACATCCACAGACCACCTACATCAAGAAACCAAATTGCTCAACGTCAAGGATCATCTACAGTAGACATGAGAGGCACACAACTTCTTGCCACAGCCTCCACAAACCCACACCATTCCACTCCACTATATGGCAGCACATCCATACACACCAAGGAACATCAAAACAACACCCAGCACACAATAACATACACAAATACAGGCATACCCCGGTTTAACGATCTAAATGGTTAGGTAAAACCCCATCGTTAGGTGGGGTATCGTATATCGGGGTACTTTTAACATGAATTTCAATGTGGACCATTTACCAGCCTTGGGTTTCCCTCCAAACCAAGCCCAAAACCCACCCAAATTAGCCCAAAAACAAGTTTAAAGCCAGTCTAAATGGCCTAACAGCTGTCAAGGAAGCTAACCTAAGCCTAACAACTGTAACTAACTCACTAAAACCAACAAATAAGATATGAAAATCGTCAAATATAAGTCTGGAAAAAATCAAGCTTAGTAAACTATACCCCAAAATGATAATGTTCACCCCACCTATGGCTAAATCACATTAATCTAAGTCTAAAAGGCAGTTTATAAATCAACATCTTCCTTAGCCTTTATCATTCTTATTCTGTGCCTGTCCTCCTCTCTTCCTATTTCTCCCATTTCTCCTGTCACTTCTTATTGCTTTTCTTTCCTTTACAGGTAGCTTTACATTGAGTGACAAGCCAAATGGTTTTCTTTACGCCAAGAAACCATTTACAACGCTGGGTGGTAACCATATAACCAAATCATTCGTGCCCCCTACGTGTCAACAAGTGGGTTGGTGGAGGGTTAGTGCCCCTCCCCGTAAAATAAAGAACTCAAAGTCAATGGGCCACCCCTTACAGGATTATGGCATCTGGCAATAGATAGATAGATAGATAGATACACACAATTTTAGTCTATCATTGAAATTGGTTAAAAAAAAAAAAAAAAATCAAAACCCATTGTTAAACCGGAGTTTGGCCATCGTTAGGCAGGGTATGGTGGTATTTCTACCCCCATTGTTAAGCCAGGGTATTGCAACTAGGGGTATCGTACATTGAGGTATTACTGTACTGTCATCTCTTTCTCCTTGCCCGCCTCAAACCAGCTTCCAGAAGCATATCCATGCTCAAATCACTCACCGCTCCATTTAGTCACTTAGAGACAACATACAGCTGCATGCACGGCCTCCTGTTATCCACTTTTCTGGATCCTACCTCCCTCGTGAGGACAGGGTCCACCTGGCCAGGGTGGGATGTGGGCATCATCCAACCCTCTTGAGTTATCAGAAGAGGTTGGATGACTCCGTCACTGATGCCTGTCCAGGATGCGACACAGCACACCATACTATTAAGCACATTAAGGAAGACTGCACTGCACACAATCGGTTGCACCAACAACACAACATACACTCCTTGAGAGCTCTGTGGGAAAGCCCAGTCTCTGCCATGGCCTTCCTTAGGGACCTGGGGCTGTTTGGCCAGACTACCTAGGGAACAACTACTACTACTACTACTACTGCATCTCATCAATACTCACTCTTTCTCTAATCATACCTTCTAGAACTCTTTCCATTACCTCCATTATCTTATCTATAAGCTTTATACCCCTATATTTCCTCTTTCCAGGCCATCACTCTTCCCCTTGTATACATTTACAATTACTATACATTCTTCAGCAAATCATCTGGGACAACACACTCATATACAGTAAACCCTCGATGTAACGAACCCAAGTACTGCGAATTTCGGATATAACAAACAGCCAAATTGCAACCAAACATCCCACGGATTTTGCGAACAAAGATCGCTAAATGAGGGGGAAGTTCGGGAATCAGCCCACAGTGACAACAGCATCGCTTCCTGGCACAGTAAGTGTACTTCAACAGCATCCCTTCCTGACACAGTAATTGTCCTGTAACAGTACTACATTATACTGTATTCTTATTATAGGCATTGTATTTACATGTACAACATCGAAAACCATTGAATTCTCCATGTAAAGCTTCACAGAGTTAGTTTAGGTTATGTCTGAACACATAGGACCGAATGACTCCCCTTATATAGTGAACTGAGTTCGGTAATCCCTCGGAAAAACTGACCCCTAGTATATAGTGAACATTTGGAAATAGCGACCCATTCCTCCCCCCAACTAGTTTGTTATTTTAAGGGTTTACTGTATAAGCATATTTATCAGGTCAGTGACTAACCTCACTCCTAAATTTCCTGAGGCTTTCAACATTTCAGCAGCCAACCCAGACACACCAGCTGCCTTCCCCATCTGCATCCTGCCTATTGCCACACTGACAGTAGCAGCATCAATAAAATGCCAAGGGCCAAACACTGGATCTGCTGGCTCCAAACCTTCCCTGTCCCAGTCAAACTCCTCATTCAACAACTGGCTGTAATGCTCTCTCCATGCATCTTTAATATCCCCATTGTTCACCACTACCCTTCCTTTATCATTCTTCACACGCTGCTCTTCACCTGATTTGCCACCATAAATATCATATTCTTCCTTTCCACACAATTTAGGTTATCAAGTAAATGTCTCTGTGCCTCAGACTTTGCCCTGTATACCTCTTTTCTAGCCCTATGCTTGGCAGCCAAGTATTCCTCTTTGTTATCATCTTTCATCCATTCCTGGAAACACCTTCTATTCTCCTTAACTGCAGCTTCTACACTCTTATCCCACCATCAAGTTACTTTATGTCTGGGTGGGCCTCTTGTCCTATTGCATACTGCATCAGCAACTCTCAAGAGGTTGTTCTTGAGAGCTCTGTGTTGTTCATTAATGCCTCTGTCAACGGCTCCCTGTTCAGCCACCACTCTCCTCATTTCGTTACATCTCGCTACAGAAGGCATCCCTCACTGCATGGTAAGGTTTATCATCATTTCTGTCTTATACATATTTACTCTTAAACCCTTGTATATCTGTCAAACCCTCATTCTCCACTATCAACTTAAAGTCATCAATATACAGCACTTCCTGCGGGAGTCCAGTTCTCTTAAGTTATGTGAAAGAGCTCCAAGCACCATGATAAACTGTAAGGTGCCTAAAACAGACCCCTAATGCATGCCAGCATTCACAGAAAACTCATCACTCAAACCTCTGTTCTTTCTCAACTGGGTGCGAACATCCTTGTACACTGACGCAACCACTTTAACCTGCCATTCCTCAATCCAAAGGTTTTTCATTGCTCACTTCATCACTTTCCAAGAAACTCTGTCAAGGTCCTTCTCAAAATCAACAAAAACTATACCTCCCTCTTCTCTGCTATATATTTTTCCTGAAGCTTTCAGACAATGAATACTGCATCAGTTGTCCCTTTGCCTGGTGTTAACCCAAACTGCACTTTACCAATAATCAATCTTATCATATCTTCCAGGACTCTCTATACTATCTTCATTATCTAGTCCAATTTTATACCTCTAAAATTTCCTCTTTCCAGGGCATCACCCTTCACCTTATACACAATTACAATTACGGTCTTCAACCAGTCATCTGGAACAACACACTCAAAGTTCATCAAATTTATCTCAGTAAAGAAACCTGCTGCATCTCCTGAGGCCTTCAACACCTCAGCAATCAACTCAGACACACCCACCATCTTCCTGAATTACATCCTGCCGACTGCCCTGCGGTGGCTCAATCAGTAGAAAGGTAGCGTGCGGTCCTAATGGACCCAGGTTCAAATCCCGGCTGGGGCAGGGAACAGTTTAAGGATTTGAATTTCATTAAATCAGGCTTTACTGATCTACCAAAAGACCCGCCAACGTGTCGTACAAATGCGCTCATTAATACCAATACACCAGTCCTGTATGAGAAAGCCCTAGCATGTATTCAATATGGACAGTGGGTGTTAGCATCCAAGTGGTGACATGTAGAGGTGTATGGTATGTAGGAGGACTGCTGGGCCTTGATAGCAGGCTGTGAAGCCTATGCCCAGAGCCGGGGTGGGGAGAACAAAAAAAACAAAAACAAAGGCCAAACACTGGATCTGCTGACTCCAAACCTTCCTTGTTTCCATTAGACTCTTCATTCAGCAACCAGTTATAATGCTCACTCCAAACACCCACAACAACACCATCCCAAATCACCCTTCCTTCATTATTCTTTATGCATCACACCTATGATATCTCTTCTGTTTCTCTCTTCATATGATATCCCTGTTTTCTCTCTTCATCAGTTAAGCCACCTTAAACTACTGTACCACATTCCCTTCTAGCTCTATTCAGGCTATCATGGAAAAGTCTCCAAGCCTCAGACATTACCCTATAAACTATACCTCCTTTCTAGTTCTATGCTTAGCAGCCATGCATTCTTCTCTGTTACCACTCCTTTTCCATTCCCATAAAAGTCTTTTTTTCTCTTTAACTACTGCTTCTACACCCTCTTCTCACAACCATGTTACCTTAGGTCTTGGTGACCCCCATAACCATCCACACAATTAATAATTAAATCTTAAGAGACTGTTCTTGAGAGCTCTATACTGCTCACTGGGGGAGGTGGTGGCTGAATCGGAATACAGATGGCCTGCAGTCCTAATGGACCCAAGTTCGAATCTCAGTTGGAATAGGGAACAGTTTAAGGATCTGAATTTCATAAAACTGACTTTACTGATCTATCACATGACCCGCCGACACGTCGTAGAAAAACCCCTGCTAATACCAATACACCAATCCTGTACATGACAGTCCTAGCGTGTATTCAATGTGGAAGGTGGGTGTTAGCACCAAAGTGGTGATATGTGGAGGTGTATGGTATCATGGAAGACTACTAGGCCTGGGGGTGGAGGCTGTGAAGCCTATGTCCAGAGTTGGAAAAAAATAAATAAATAAAAAATATAAACTTCTGTATATGGCTCCATGTTCAACCACCGCTAATAATCTCACTATAGAAGGCATCCTTCACTACCTGGATTTTCAACACACAAAACAAGTACCCACTGTAGCTGCAGAATTATGTAATTAGGGCTATGAGAATATTAAACTGCTATATACTACCTAGTATTATTATGTACTTATCATCATCATCATCCAGATCTCCTTTCTGACCCCAGGGTGAGGTGAGGTGGGGTCCGGAGTGCCAGGAAAATTATATATACATACAATAAGATATGGTACTATGCAAAGTTTGTCCACCTGCATGAGCCACACTCCCATTCAATCACATTCAAGCCCCTGGAAAACTGGTTCCACTTGATAGATCAAAAAACATTCCACATGTAGCTTCACACTCACTTGCGAGTCACTCCGACACATTAAAAAGGGGTGGCAAACCATGATCATATGCTGCTCCTCTCAATATTCATGCAGCCAGCTTGATCATTTGTCACTTCCCTAGCTTTCCCAGCTTCTATACCTTTCTTTCTCACACTCTTTTACCATATGCATCCACTTTCTTTTACGTCTACCACACCTCCTCTCACTTTTAAATTCGCTCAGATATTGTACACACATTTTACCATTTTATTCACACACATCCTCTCCACACATCCATAATACCTAAGCACACTTTCTTCAACTCTGGTGTCCACCAACTTCCTTACTCCAAATCTTTCACAAATGTTGTTCCTTATTCCATCCATTCTCCACACTCCACACAAATGCATCAACAATCCCATCTCCACTTCTCTTAATCTTAATTTTTGATTTTCAAGTGTGGTAGGTGGGGGCACTCACCATCCACTCACTCGATGTAGTGCTGCTCTCGGGTGTCTGCCCTTTCCTCTCCTCTCTCCATTCCTTCCTTCCTCTTCTGTCTTTCCTTACTTCATTCTTTCCTCGTCCTTCTGCCTATGGGTGACTTTACACTCCCTCTTTTGTCTTTCTTTCCTTCATTCTTTCCTCTTCCTTCTGCCTATGGGTGACTCTACACTGAGTGACAAACCTAATGGTTTCCTGTACACCAGGAAACCATTTAGTACGCTGGGTGGTAACCATATAACCAAACTATGGCACCTGGTGGTTTAGTGGGTAATTACAGCTCTCCAATTGGATTGAGCCAGTGAAGGTTTATATCCAAGGGGTGGTTGGGGTTATTGCTCATGTAATGCAACTCAGGGATGAGTGAGGCTGGTCACTCATCTTAAATGTCAGGACCAAATTGCCTAGCCCCGGGCTTCTACACTCATGAGGCAACTTAGAATTGGATGATGGATGGATGGAATATCATACCATAGTCTGACACTCGTAGGCCCTACAACTCTTCTTTACAAGCATCTGTGCAGCTGCCACACTCAGACCTCTGCTTCTTGTCAAAACATTTGTAACACCAACCACTCTCCTTCCCAGTGCCACTCTACTTTCCATTTCTTTTGCACATTCACCTCATTTCAGTTGCTCCATCCAGGCACTTAAACTCTCTCATCAATTGAAGTCTCTCTCAGTTCACTATAAAATCACACTGGGAGTCACGTTCTCTTTCAACAACCATTGCCTTACTCATATGATTTTCATAGCATGATGGTCACAGACATCTACAGTAACTCAGCAACTGTCTACCAAGTACTTGTACTCAATTTAAAAGCAGCACTGCATCATCCATCCATCACCATTCATTACCAATGCCATCCCTCTCCCCATTAACTGTGTTTTTCTCTCTCATAACACCATCGGTATAAACACTGAACAACAATGGGGACATCACACAAACCTGTCACATGCCAAGAGTGATCTTGAAACACTGACTCTGAAGTTCACCTACCCATATGCATGGTTCTCTACCTTTGTGAAAGCTCTTAATAGCACCTAAGACAGGGGCGGGCAACCTTTTCAAAGCATGGGCCAGACGGGACTTTCGAGAGCAGCCTGCGGGCCGGAATGACAAATGAGAACACAAAAGTGACTATATACAAGAATTTTATTGGAAAACATGCAAATCAGTGAGACCGCTGGTGCTGCTTGCCATGAAGAATTGATTCAATGTCTGACTATATAGACTCCCACACTTGTAGAGGTAGAACATGTTTCAGCTCGCAGGTTAAGATCTCAAAATATCTATGAACTTGAAAAGTCCTGCATACATGGATACAAAACAAGAGTATACCCACGTTAAGAGTGACATACCTCCTCTCCATGCGAAATTACTACGGACACTGGTGTCTGGCAGGATGGAAGAAAGATTATATCGTGCGGGGTGAGGGAAGCGCCGAGATGCCAAATACAGTAGTAGATGCTATTTGTCAAAATTTAATTTGTTTTGGCTGGGGTTTTGCGGGCCGGATTGCTATGCTCCTGCCGAGCAGGTTGGCGGGCCAGATGCTAGACTGCATGCCAGATCTGGCCCACGGGCCGGAGGTTGCCCCCCCTTGACTTAAGAGATGATCATGTACACCAAACAAATGGAAAGCCTTCGATATTCCTTCTGATTACCTTGTCATGGGCTTTTTCCACATCCATAAATGCTTTAACTGACAGTCCTTCTCACAAGCCTTCTCCACTCCCATATATTGTCTGACAGAATAATGATGTGAAGAGTTGCATGTACTGCACATCAGTCTGTTTATACTGACTAAAATATGAAGTTGGGAAAAGGATGACTTCATGACTGTCAAAGTAAGGATAATAACAGATGATTGCATTTGCGAAGGATTATATTTTCACAACTCAAAAGACACTTGGAAAAGGAGAGGAGTACTTGCAAAAGATGGACATGACATGAAATGCAACAAAATATCAAAATGTTTACACTTTACTCTCTATATGCTTAATGTTGTTGATGATCAATAATGACACTGCAATTACAATTCAGAAACACCAAAATATTCATTCCTGTGAGCTTGAGGCAGTTTCTGACACTGGGGGGTTATCAATCCCATCTGATTGACTACCCTGTCTCCAGGATGTAATTTTTTTCACAGTAAACAAATTATGTACTGGTAATCAAAACAGTAATCATAAGGAAAATAAAGGGGGTGGGGGAGGGCAAGAGAAAGCTATGTCCAATACTGGCAATGAAAAAAAATATAACCTTGATTCAAGCTATCTCATCTTGCAGATGAATAACTTTTAACCTCTAGACTGCAGCTTGCTTCTCAGATGGGATGCCCATGGCACACTAGATTTTTGGGAAAATTTATCCGTTTCATGTCAATAATTTTCATAGATACTTACTGTACAGTAATTAAAATAAATACTTCCCATACAGAAACTAAAATGATTACACAAGTAAACAGATCTTTTTACTTGCAAATGAAACAAAATGGCAGACTCTAGGCACACGCATTTACAAGTTGAAGACACCTTTTGGACAGTTTTGGTTGTCAGACCATGCTTTGGTTCACCAATCGGGTCACAATTGCCCAAACAATCAGGAAAACAGCCACCAGTGACATTCATCAATTATAGAACTATGAACCATAAGGAAAAGGGCAAAATGTGAAGAATTACGCACAATTTTTGAAGGTATGCCACAGACTACTGGAAATGCCTTCTGAAAGACATGGCACAGCCAACGGGGGTTAAAAGTATCATCATCATGAAAAGTTCCCAGTCCTATGTACTCAGATGAAGAGAGTCAAACAGTGTCAGTACACGTATATAATGTGACTATTGGAAAACAAAACGGCAACTGTCATCTATTTTGGGGGGTGATTTTTTAAACAGAAGGTTAAGACATGTAGCCAAAAACATTCCTGTCCATCTATCTATCTACCTATATATATATGCTACACACACACACACACACACATATATATATATATATACTGTATACACTTTAAGATGAGGCTTTTCGATTCACCTGGGACAATTACTCAGTAAGGGGTAATGAGACTCAGGTCGTCCAGACAGTGTAAATAGGGGTATATTTGACTTTTTTCATTGGGTACTATATTCAACAATCACTAATTTATACTATATATGAAATTTCAGTATAGCTTGCTGAAGGCAAGTGAACTGTGATCAATTGTTCATTCCTGTTATTTTCAGATTTTTCTGAGTTGTGATTTACAACAATAGAAACAAGATTAATTTCATTTTCCTCTGCTATCACTTGGATATACAGTAGAACCTCTTTAATCCGGACCCCTTTAATCCGGATTTCTGTTAATCCGGACAAAATTAAAAAATAATAAGCTCCAAAAATATGTTGAAAGTAATTCTAAAGTCATTTTCAGTATCGGCGCGGAAAGCGATCGTCATTCGTTTAGTCTCGAAGCACGCTAGGTCGCTACATGGGCACCTGTTTAAACATATTCTAGCATTCATTCCATCAACTAGTTCACCAACCATTTATATTTTTTAGCTGTATTTCAAAAGTTAATCCTCCTTACCATACCCCTTAATGCAAGTGTAGCTTCTGTAGTGAATAAAGGTGTTAAAAGGAGGAGTTTGCTTACACAAAAATGGGTCAGAATATTCTGCAGTGTTTAGTGATTACTGTAGGTTAACTTTTGTACTTAAATGTGCTTTACTTGTACATCAAACATTGGCTTCTTGCCCATATGGGTGTTATCAATATGCCAAAGATGACAATGTATTTTTTGCCTACATAAGTTTTATTTTTATTCCAAATATTACAGTTAATTAATTAATTTATTTTTTTGCCTACATGGGCCTTAGTCACTTACTACAATTTAAAATGTAGGCTAGTTTCTTGTCATGGCCTTACCTGTACTGTAAATTATGCAATACAAAACTATCGTACATGATTAGTTTTGTTATTTTAGTACCGGTATCCTTTCATCTTTTGCAGTTATGTAGGGTTGACATATGCCACATATGTTAACAATTAACAAACATACCATATGTAGATAGAGTTTGGTATGAACTGGAGATTACCCTGATGGTCCGGACAATCTGCTAGTTCGGACAACCCTTCCCCCCATATAGTCCAAATGAGAGAGGTTCTACTGTATATATATATATATATATATATATATATATATATGATAAGCTATGTGTCAATAATGTTTACCCACCTATCAAAGTAAGCTGGCTGCTTTCATTTATAAAATATTATGATTTTGGACTAACGGGGCAATATGAAACAGCACTTTGGGACAGTATGACTCGGCACTTTGGGGCAATCTGACTTAGGACTTTGGGGCAATTTATATGCTTCAACTCCATAATGTACTTTCTGGACAGTTGTAGACACTACATTACAGATTTCAAGGCTAATCTCCCTGGTACAGATTGGGTACATGGCTTCCTGAAGAGACATAAAGACCTGCTATCCTCCAGGATGTGCCAAAATATATCAAGGAAGTGGGTTGATGTCTCTGAAGAGGTTGTGGTGGCCTACTTTAAAAAGTTAGAAGAGTCTTAGGGGAGTAACTCCTGCAAATATCATTAACTATGACAAAACTAACATCACGGATGACCCTAGGGGAAAGCTCCAGATATTCTGGAGCGGTATAAAACACGCAGGTCGTATCGTGAATACAATGCAGAGTTCAACATCTATTATGTTCTCCATCATTGCCAGTGGAAAGCACCTTAGTCCATATACTGTTTGCAAGACTGAATACTTGTAGCAGTCATGGACTGAAGGAGAACCAATTGATGGATATAACCAAGCTTCTTCTGGCTGGTTCGATTAGAACTGAAGCAGGGGGAGCAGAGAGGCGGGTCTCCTGAAGGCACACAACCAAAGGACAATATTGGACAAGAAGGCATTGAAGGTTGGAGCAATTCCAATGAAAACTTTGAATGTTTCACTGAAGGAAAGCCCACCAAGTCCAATTGCCCCACATCAGGTGTTGATAAACATTTTTTTTTTTCAAATATGTCTTTTCTGTGTTTTTCTAGGTAAAATCCACTTCCACATATGAAGTTGGATTGTTTGTGTTTCATTGCCCATACAGTAAAGCTTTTTAAGTACCCTAAATGTTGTACTACAAACCTTAGTACAATGTAAAATAGCCAAAAGTGAGTTGAATAGCCCCATTTTAATATATATACATATATATATATATATATATATATATATATATATATATATATATATATATATATATATATATATATATATATATATATATATATATATATATATATATATATATATATATATATATATATATATATATATATATATATATATATATATATATATATATATATATATATATATATATATATATATATATATATATATATATATATATATATATATATATATATATATATATATATATATATATATATATATTATATTATATATATATATATATATATTGTATTTACTTATGCTGCAATGAGCTAAATTTTTTCACTCTCTGTCTGACTCTGGGCACAGAATTGAGTCCATTCCTTATGGCCCATCAATCCTCCTGTGCTGCATACTTTCATATGTCACCACTTTGGCACTAAAATTCTTCATCCACAGTAAATGTATTAGCAAGTATGTGTTTACACCTTATTCGTGGGTCTTGTAGAAGTAAAGCCTATTTTTATCACATTCAAAAGACTGTTCCTGTTGCTGCCTGGGATTAAACTCATAACCTTTTAGAGTGCAGATCACTCTTCTAACCACTTAACCACCACTGTGTCTTGGTGATAACATTTCATCCTTGGGTCAATAGGAATGGCCCAAAAACCATTAAAATGGTATTACTAATACTTTTTCTATGAAGCATTCCATAGAGAGATTTTTTTCTATTATGCATTTTGGAGAGAGAGAGAGAGAGAGAGAAACTTTGCGTGTATCCATCTTTGGTTTAAAAACAAAAAAGCAAAACTAACCATCTGGGTAGAGATCCACTACTGGGATAGTGGGAGGGTCCGTTTGTTGCAGCTTCTTTCCTCCACCCTTGCCTCCACTCTTTGCTCCTTCACTTCCTCCTCCTCCTCCTCCTCTTCCTCCACTTTTTACTCCCCCTCCACTATCTCCTCCAGTCTTAGCTTTCTCTCTTTCTGCTCCTTCATCTTCACCCCCTCCTCCACCTCCCTTCTTCTTCTTCTTGTTCTTCTTCTTTTTCTTTGCAGCTTCATCACCACCCTCTTCATTAATCTGAAAATTAGAGATCAGTGTCATTCCCCTGTTGTTACTCAATTATTTTTACACTGACATAAAATTCTCACATCCATAAGTTATTATTATGGAGACTAACACACCTTCACACAACCCTATTACTAAAACACCTTCACACAATCCAATTGTAGCCTCCATGCTCAATCTTTTGCTTGGTATTAAGGTCTTCATATCACCATCTATATTTCACCCTTGACCCTCTCTACTTTCCATCTCCTTTACACATCTTCCCATCTTTCTTGTAACTGCCCTGGAGATCTTAAATTCTTCTATCAATTCATATCTCTCTCCACTCAAACCTGATGATATTAATTGTGTCCAAAACATCACTAGAGAAAAGCAGTGATGTTGTTGTTGTTGTTGATGAGTTGCTCACAGCGTCACTGAGACAGAACACCGGAGCAAAGTGGGAAACCAACTGCCTTAACCATATGTCCGGTGAGGAGACTGGAGGAAATTGGCACCTTGACCAAAGCACCTACAGTGGCTGAGAAGATCCACAACTGCAGCAGGCCTGGGGCACCTCGCTCCACCAAGATGGGATAGTTGGGATGGTTTGGCCCCCAGGAAATTCCCCGAGAAGTGGTGCCACAATGAAGCGGCTTCCCATCAGCACCAGAAAAGAAGTTTAATTTACCCTTCCCTACATTCACCATCAGATTCCATTTCTTACACACTCTCCCAAACTCATCCACCAACCCTTGCAACTCCCCTTCGTCTTCACTCAACAACACAGTATCATCTGCAAACAACAGAACAGGGAGTTTCCAAACACTATCCTCTCTCACCAGGGGCACTCCAACATCCACAAGCCTACCTTGTACCTCTTTTATTACCCCATCCATGTACACATTAAACAACCATGGAGACATGACACATCCCTGTTTCAACCCAACCTTCAAAGAGAAAAATTCACTTAGTTCACCATCCACACCCACTACAGCCTTAGCACCATCATACATACTCTTAACAGCATTCAACAACTTCCCATCTACTCCATATATTCTTAACACTTTCCACAATCCTTGTCTATCCACCCTGTCATATGCTTTCTCCAAATCCATGAAAGCCGCATACAACTTCTTTCTCTTCTTTAGAAACTTTTCCACTAAAGATCTAAGAATGAATATCTGATCTACACAACCTCTTCCCTTCCTAAAGCCTCCCTGTTCTTCTCCAACTAATTCCTCTGTTCTTTCCCTAACCCTGTCAATAACTATCCTACCATACACTTTTCCTGTTATACTAAGAAGACAAATGCCCCTATGATTACCACACACTTCTTTTTCCTCTTTTCTTTTGTACAAGGGAATAATTATACCAGAATTCCAATCCTCCAGGACTCTACCTTCCTCCCAGGCCAATCTGCACATCTTCCACATCCATTCTACTACTATCTCTCCCCCATGCTTCAGAATTGCACCACACACTCCATCAATTCCTGGGGCTTTCCCCGATTTAACTTTCTTCATTGCTTCCACAACTTCTATCCTACTGATTTCTTCCTGTCTTCTCACCTCCCTCCTTCTCCCAGCCACTTGTACTCGCATTACTTCCTTCCTCTATGTTCAACAATTCCTTAAAGTGTTCTCTCCATCTGCTCACTTTTTCTCCCTTCTCCACTAGTAATCTACCATTTTTATCTTTCACTCCCCTGCTAACCTCACTTCCACCCTGTCTTACTCTCTTCACCTCTTTCCAGAACATTTTCTTGCAGTCCCTCCACTTAACACTCAAATTCCTTCCCAATTCCTCATTCACTCTCTTCTTACTCTCTCTTACTTATCTTTTCACCTCTCTCTTTCTTTCTACATATAACTCTCTCTTCTGCCTCTCAACTTATTCCACGCCCCTATTTCTCATCCATTCACTGTATGCTTTCTTCTTTTGTGCCACAGCCTGTCTCACCTCTTCAGTCCACCACGCTGTTCCTTGCACCCCCCTCCGTCTTCTCTTCCTCCCACACACCACATCACATGCTGCACATATTTCTTCTGTAAATATCTTGCACACACCTTCCACATCCCCCATCTGCTCCAATTCATATTTGCCCAATCGTTCCTCCACTTCTCTCTTATACTCTGCCTTTTTCTCATCCTCTTGTAACCTTTCCACTCTCCTTGCAACTACTCCTTCCTCTCGTCTTTCCCTTCTATTTCTCCATCTTACTTGGATCCTAATTCTGGCCACCACCAAGTAGTGGTCAGAAAGTCCACTCCCCCAACCTCTATATATATATATACAGTAATCCCTCTAATATCCGAACGCCCAATATCCGAACATCCCCACTAACCGGACATAATCCTCCTGGGATCCAATATTCCCAAAATGGGCCAAAAACTGCAAAAAATTTGAAAAAAATCTGACTTTTTTCCCTCCCATAATTTGAAATTCCCGCCTGGCGCCAAACAGCTGTTACACCATGGTCCCTTCACCCCTTCCTTCCTCCCCCTCCCCCCTCCCCTGTCAGGTTGCCATTTGGTATTTTTCATTACCAAGTGTGGGCCAATTTGGTAATGAAAAATTCGTTTGGTAATGCATTAGAATAATGCATTACCAAATGGATTTTTCACATGTATGAGGATACACAGGATGGAGATGGTGGATTGTTTGCTCTCTCTGATTAATCTGCTACCCTACATAGTGTGAAAATAATCAACATGGTGTTAGTTATAAGGAGAGTGATTACATGTATTTCCACTTGTATATATAATTAGTGAAGAATATATGCTAGCTTTACGAATTTGGTAATGAAAAGTTATATTTGACAATGAAAGTTGAGGAGATTGGTAATGTGGCTGTTGCGATCTGGCAACTCTGTTACCCCACCAACATCAACAGTCACAGCTTAACTCCGATGGAGAGCAGATACTCATAACAATGCAAGCCACAGGTGCTTGTTTTTTGTGAATAAACAGTGAATAAACTGCAATACCTTGCCACTAGAACACACAGGAATTTACAGTGTTGTGCAGTGTTAAGAAATTAGAATTTAGAGTGCAGAGGATTAACTGTGGACTGCAAACTGGCGGTTCAAACCAGTCCAAGACCAAGGGACTTGTAAGTACCCAGAATGTTTAATATTGTATAAACTCACCTCTAAAACCTCATTTTATGGTTCTTTTGCATTTATTTCAGTCTTTTATGTCCCTTATTGGTGTGATTTGGGTCTTAAATAGGTGCTATGCATGTCCAGAGGGAGTTGTATAGGTGTTTTTCAGAGTTAGGGTCCGTAAGTACTAGTCCATAAGCTGGGGCCCAATATCCGGACAGGACCACTATCCGGACCTGCCTATGGCTCTATTGATCCGGATATTGGAGGGGTTACTGTATATATTACACTCAACCCTCGGCTATCACGGGTTCCGCTATAGCATATCTCGCTATCACGCCTATATAAAAAACTACCCAAATACCTTTATCATGCACTAAATGCCTGCTATCGCGCACCGCAAATGTTAAAAAATTTAAAAAAGGCCAGGCTCCAGTGCTCCGCCCTGCCAACAACAACTTCACTCCGTGATTGGTCGTGTGACGTTAGCGCCAGCCAAGCGCTGATTGGCTGCCCGACCGAATCTCCTGCCCGCCAAACCATTCAAGTGCACGCCCTCAGACTGTGAACAGTTATAGTGAGAACAATAACCTCTTTTATATGACCATGGCCAACATACCCCCTCCCCGTCCCCCTACCATCACCCAACATAATGCTGCGACACCTAGCAGGGAAATAATGAAGAGGAAGAGCCTAAGTTATGCAGATAAAATGGAAATGTGAAACTTAAAGAGAATGGTGAGACCAAGCGACGTGTGGGGAAGAAACATAACATCAATGAATCAACTTTGAGGGGTATTTATAAGAATCGTGATCACATCATAAAACATGCTCATTTTTAGACTATTATATATTAATATGTGGTACAAAAAAGGTATCTTAAGGGTAAATATTGAGGTCATGGGACCAATTAGGATTATTACCATAAGTTCTTCAATTCGGCTATCACGGTTTCGACTATAGCGCAGCCATAGCGGGACCAAGTGGGAGTGATAGCCGAGGGTTGAGTGTGTATATATATATATATATATATATATATATATATATATATATATATATAAATAAATATATATATATATATATATATATATATATATATATATATATATATAAATACATATACATACATACATATACAGTGTGTATATATATATATATATATATAAATACATATACATACATACATATACAGTGTGTATATATATATATATATATATATATATATATACACTCAATCCTCGTAAATCGCGGCAATTTGGGTCTGGACCACTGCCATGATTTATGAATTCCGTGATTTATGAATAGTAACTCTTATGTGAAAATCTAATTTGGGTCTGGACTTTGGCCAACTCGCCCCCACAGCACCCTACCTACACCTATCTAGGCACCATCAAACACAATCATACAAATTTAGGAATATTCAGTGCATGTATTAAGGGATCTCACCTTAATCCTATGATGAAATTGCTCAAGTGAATGCAGTAGGGTGGTGTTGGGAAGAACTTAGAACCTCTTAGCACTTGTTCATCCCAAACTCATTCACAAGCTTTGAAAACTTCTCTCCCCTCTCAACACGACAAATGAGCTCCAAACGTTGACTGTATGACAACTGCAGCAGCTTCTTGATGCCATACTGCTTAGAGGGCTTCATTGGGGGGTCGGGAGGGGCTACAGCAGGTAGGCGGCAGGGGGAAGTTGCACAAAAAAGGCAGGTAACTCTTGTACTCCACGACGATGGTCTGTAGTGTGCGGACTGGCGGGACAAGAACAACAACAACATGGCGGCATTAGTATGCACACTTGCCACCAGGGATGCGCGGTGATTGGTTGTTGGGTTGCGATTTTCAATTTGAATGCCGTGGTTTACAATTCTTCTTGGAAAAGGCCCACTTGGGTGCCTAGGTCCGCGATTTTCGTGACTTAACAGTGATTTAAGGGTGCAGGCAGTCTGACAGCCACTTAGCTGTGATTTATGAACATGCGATTTACGAGGATTGACTGCAAATATATATATATATATATATATATATATACAGTACCTCACGTCCAACAGGGTAAAATTGTCATGCAAGGGTCCCGTGTTGAACCAAAAAAGTGTTGGACAAACAACAGAGCTTATGGGGAAAAATGAATTATGTCAACAACCCTAGGAAAAGTCACCCTAAATACCTACCATATACCTATACATATACTGGTACTACTGTAATTATAATAAATGGTACTGTGCTATGAATGATAACTAACTTTTTAGGATAGTGTTGGTGGGCTTGCTGGGAATGGAAGGTGGTATCCAAGGCTGTAGGTAGTCATATTGGGTCCCCGAAGGATGGCTGCTGGCGTCACTAGCGGGTAATGGCTGCTGCTCCTCCTCAACCTCCCTCATAAATCCTTCGAAATCACACTCAGAATCACTATCTTCGTCCACAGCCATGGAAGGTCCTGCTTCTGCCTGTCCTAGCACTCTGTAAACCTTCACTGCTACCAGGATCTTGTCTTGGTTTTTTATTATGGTCCTCTCGTTGGTTTCATTCACGTCGCAGGCCTTGGCAATGTCCACTTTCCTCTCCCCTTTCTTCTTCCTCTCGATGCTTTCTAGCTTGGTGGCCTGAGGGAGGTGCCGCCGCTTCTTGGGGTTCTCAGAAGTCTTCCTAGACATCGTGAGCAGGGTAAAATGCAGTAACAAAGGCAGAAAATGCAGCAAGAAAAAAGCACCTTCCAATGCGAATTATGCGACTGAGTGGTGCTGTGGCGGGAGAAATTTAAACAAAGCATCACATGAGAGCAGAAGCATTTTAAATTGGGCGACATCAAGATCACCTCACGATAGTGGGCGGGGGAGGCTACTTGATCGGAAGTCTTCATTGGCTGTCAGCATCATGGGAACGTCCAGTATGACCGTGTTGGACCAGGGGTGATCGTGCAAAAGGTGAACTCCGCGGGTTTCGCCCACTTCTCAGAGCTCCGTCCGTATTATGCTAATGCACCCATGTTACAGTAATTATACCGTATTAAATCTTACTATTGCTCTCCGTGCTGGACACAAATCGTGCTGGACAAACGCGTGTTGGATGCGAGGGTACTGTATATATACACATATACAGGTAAGACCTAAATTCACGCGAGGGTTACGTTCCCAGACCCTTCGCGTATTTGGTAAATTCGCGTATACATTCTGCCCTTGTGTGCACAATTACGCATGTCTGCTAAGTATATTACATCTGAATAATACTGTTTATGCACTACATACATCTTATAAACTAGCATAAAGTATGAAAAAAAAACAAAAATGTAAGAAATTTAACACTGAAACCTGACAAGCACAGGTGTAGGTGGAGAAACTTCAACAGTCTGGTACACAAACCCTCACTACCTCCCATATGCTACATTCTGCCTTCATTATTGTATGAACAGTTGACTCATTCACCCTAAACATACGTTCCAAGCCAGCTCACAGGCGTAGGTGGAGACACTTTAGCACAGTCTGGTGCACTAGCCCTCACTGACTCCCGTATGCTACGTTCTGCCTTCTTTATTGTAAGAACAGTTGACTCACCCCAAACACACGGTTCCAAGACAATTCACCACGAAGTCAATTCACCATCAAAACATGGATGATTTCCTGTCATTCTATAAATATACTTATTATTGATTAATTAATACTTTAATAACTAATTTTCAGGGGGATTTTATAACTCATATACAGTAAGTAAAAAACTAGTGTACTGTACTTGCTAAATAAACTGGTATGTAAATAAATGATGGGGAATTGTCCTGACGGAGAATTGTCACCGACATTCCTCCTTCCCCCCTTAAGTTTGTCCAACACTTTAACTTTCTCTGTCAGCAACATCACTTTACGAGTCCATTTTGGTGTGTTACCACATGCATCACTAGCACTACGCTTAGGCCCCATGTTGACTGACAAGGCAAGCAATCACTGGAAGGCAGAAAAATAAGCCACAAATAACGATTCGCGAGTCATGCATGGTTCGACCGTCGGATTCAAACTGCCTGTGTGGTGCGTGGTAGACAGACCTCCCACACACACACACACACACACACATAAATATATGTATGCACACGGGCAGCAGGTAGGCATTTTTAATTTTATTTATTTCTCTTGTATAGTAAAATTATTTATTTGAATACTATAATTTTGTTTTAATTAGTGTACGAAAAATTCGTGGATAACCGAAATCGCGTGAAAAAAGTTCACGTGAATTAAGGGCTTACCTGTATATGAATATAAATATATATATCCAACACTACACTTACACTTACAAGCACTTTTCACCCTACATACAGTCTCTACCAGACAGCCTAAGCCACTTTGTAGAGATACATTGGCTGTATCGTTCCCACTTCGGTTGGGATAGGTCGGTCCTGCAGTTGATACTCAAACGGCTGATGAGATGAGTATATATCTATCTATCTATCTATCTATATATATATATATATATATATATACTATATATATCTATATATATATAGATATATCTATATCTATCTATCTATATATATATATATATATATATATATACTATATATATCTATATATATATAGATATATCTATATCTATCTATCTATATATATATACTGTATATATCTATATCTATCTATCTATCTATCTATATATATATAGTGTATCATCCAGCCATTGACTATCCACTGCAGGACCTGCGTATCCCAACCGAAGTGGGAATGATAAAGCCTAGGTATCTCTACCAAGTAGCTTAGGCTGTCTGGTAGAGATTGTATATAGGGTGAGAAGTGCTTGTAAGTATGACTGTAATGATGGAGTGACTTTGAATTTGTGTGCTGTCTATGAACCATGTGTAATCAGCCCATGCAAGCCAACTGGGTACAAGCATACTTAATGGTATGCGACACTGGTTCAACCACAGCACCCCTATGTCTGCCAAAGCAGTATGTGGCCGGGTGAACAATCCCAATTTAATTACCCTGGGAGGGCGCAAACCCTTGTTCTCCCATGTGCGAAATCGCACACTCTACCACTGTACCACAAAGGCTCCATATATACTGTATATATATATATATATATATATATATATATATATATAGTCCTCGTATTTGGACCCATTTTAATTTGAAGCCTCGTTTTTCGCACAAAAAAAAGTTTCTGAGTTGTCTCATAATTTGTGAATTTCCACACAATTTGATGCTCCCAGCCGGCAGCCGATGACGCATACCGATGTTCATTTGTTGGCGGCCATCTTGCGACCACTCTGTCCACCATAACCGACATGACAACCATCTTTGATGCATACACCAGGACTATGCCTGAGGCTACCAACATCCTACCAACCTTGAGTGATCTGAAGTCTCAAGTGATGGCCGTCTACAACAGAAACATACAGGAGCGGAGACAAGCCCGGATCACACGATATTTTGATGAAAGACAGAATGTGGCTGCTATTCTGCAAGACTTGGACGTGCCAGCAGGGGTGGATGAAGGAGGAGAAGTGGACAGAGAGGAAGTGGAGGTGCTGGAGCCTGAGTTCAACTTCGAGGGCTTCGGCATAGGTGATGGGGCTTCCCCAGAGAGGCCCATGTCACCTAGTAACTAGCCCATCTACCCTCAACACACCTTCACCTGCCACTCAAGCCAGTCTTCACTTTATTTCTGGTAAAGATTTTTGGTGCTGCAGCCCTTTATAACAGTTTTAACGTCATTTCAGGTACATGTTTATTGTGTTATGCTGTTTTAGTACTAGTAAACACCTTCATTTAACTTTGGGTAGGGCCTGTTTGGTGTTATGGTACTTTCTGACAGGGTAGGTACATGTCCCACCGGAATGCTCCTCTATTTTTCCCATTGATTCTTAACTTCACAATTCGACGTTTTGCGTTTCGCACGGTTTTGGCTGAACATCCACGCTGTGAAAAACATGGATTTACTGTGTATATATACACACATTAACAGTAAAGTCACCTAAGACGTGGCTAATTGGTTCAGGACCGCACCCGTGCCACAGAAAACCATCCCATAGAAATACCTAAACCTATGAGAAAAATGGTATTTGGTTCTGGACGTTTGCTCAAAGTCCTCCTTTTCACCCCACTTTTCCCCCTATTTCAATTGCACACAATCAAGCAGTCAATGCACGTATTATACGTAACAATAGGCACAAAAAATGGGAGGGTGATCAGCCTTGTGTCTACTTGGGCAATATCACGCGCTGCAGATTGAGCGAGAAAAAGCTCAGCCAAGTAGACACAGATCAGCTGACCGACCAAAAAATTAAAGATGGTGGTGGCTACCTGGTCAAGCACTGATTGAAGAAGTTTCTTTGATAAATTTGTATGCTCAAGTGTCAACAAAATTCACATTTATCACATTAATAATCATTCTTACATACGTGATGATGATGATGGGAGGCATTATAATTCGTCTTAGCTCAGAGATCGGTGCTTCGTCACTAACCCGTTCATGGCGGTTTTACTAACAAACCAATAAACTAGTCACAATACCCAGAGAATCTTTAATGTTTGATTACTTTACACAGTGAATTTGGTGAAGTATAACCTCCTCATAAGAGAGAAAAAAGTTCACAGTTGGAGCACTTGTAGTATGGTGCTCAAGCGGTCGTCATCTTCTTTGTTTACAAACAAGAAAGTGCGCCATCAGGGGAATTTGCCCACGCATTTCAAACCTTGCTGCACCTGCGCCATAGGCAGTTTATGCGCGTGGTTCGTTCTGGGGGGGCTTGGCACCTTCCCATGTCATTGAAACCCGTGGCGTAGAAGTCCATGCCATAGGCAACTTGACTGTGTATATATATAAATGTATATATAAATGTATATATATATGTATATATATATATGTATATATATATGTATATATATATATGTATATATATAAATGTACAGGTAACTCGCACGGAACACGATCTCACGGAACGCGCTCGCAATTATACACGGTAAGGGCTGGGATACATATAAGACAACGTAAGATTAAAAAACCATCATGAAAACTACAAATTAACGCAGGAGAGGCCTTTGAAAGATCAAATCCTCGAACGTCACCGCTCGCAATTATACACGGTAAGGGCTGGGATACATATAAGACAACGTAAGATTTAAAAAACATCATGAAAACTACAAATTAACGCAGGAGAGGCCTTTGAAAGATCAAATCCTCAAACGTCACCGCAGCGCGGTTTGTTTTGATTATGTGACGATCTAGGCGGGAAATTATTCAGTGAGTGAGACATTCCCGAGTACAGTAGCACAGTATTTGTAAGTTAAATATTTAGAGTACTCTACTGTTCTGGTAAGTTTATGTGCAACTTAAAGTACTATTAAATAACGTTAAAGCAAGAAATAAAGTCTTATAACCAGTTTACCTGATAGGCGTCAGAATATTGCCTTTTTTATTTGTTCGTTTTTTCCACAGTACTGTACAGTATTTGTAAGTTAAATATTTACTGCTCTCGTATGTACTGTACTTGTAAGCACTTAAATAAAGTTAAATCATTAAATAAAGTCTTGTAACCAGTTAACCCGAATTATATGATTACCCATGATCAGCGTCGGAATATTGCCTTTTTTGTTTGTTCGTTAAACTCTTACTGTACTGCTTTTCTACAGTACTTTATTTGTAAGTTAAATATTTACCGTTCTGGTATGTACTTGTAAGCAATTAAAGCATTAAATAAAGCCTTGTAACCAGTTAACCTGATTTATATGATTACCCATGATCGGCGTCGGAATACTGCCTTTTTAGTTTGTTCGTTAAAGACTTATAATAAGAGAAAAATACATTTTTGTCTTGGTATCTTTACCTATTTGCTCAGGTTTGCTGTAATGGTTTGGATCATTTGATGCAATGCAAATTGTAGAAAACTGTGAAAACTTTCGGGAAGTGAACGAAAATCTGGGACGTGAGACTGACCTTGACTTCACCCTCTCATGTATCATCTGTCAGTTCACCACCTGATATCGTGATGAGTGGATGTACGATTTTTTCGCTCGTGGCCATGCCTAACCACACATAGTTACACCCATTATCTCGACCCAGACAGAAAATACAATCTTTTTCCTCCCTTGCAAAACACAAACAACCACCCTGTTTACGAGACAGCAATATATATTGCGAAAATAACAAGGTAAAATGATAGAGAAAGATGAACATGTTATGACGGAAGAAGTACGTTTTCCCCGTCTGTAAACGTATTTATTTCTGCTTTGTATCTGTATTCGTAATAAGTAGACTTATTGTTAGTTCTGAAACTGCATTACGATTCTATTTTTAGCCATACTCGTGGTGTGGGAGCTGGAAGTTGTGACACAATTTCCTTATTGCTAATCGGACTGACCCTCCACTTTATTCTCCCGTGGCAGAGTCTAGCCTTGGAGGACGTGCAGTTTTCTCATTTAGGACTGAAAATTCAACTCTTTCGCTTCCTTTTCCAAGCATGGGCACAACGATAACGTAAAAAATAACTCGAAACTACCATAAACATATATCAAAAAGGTGAAAATGTATTCATAACAATTTTTTTTTTTCCAGCCATTCCTAACAGATTATGTACTGAAATCATTCGATATCACAGCACTGCATTTCTAAGTTAAATATGTACTGTTCTGGTATGTGCTTGTAAGTTAAAGCACTGGTACCAGTTAACCTGATTTATATGATTACCTATGATCGGCGTCGGAATGTTTCCTTGTGTTTACGTACAGTATTTGTGTGTTGAAGTTTTGCTGTGGAGTAATGTATTTGTGAGTTATAACATTAAATAAACCTTCTAACCACTTAAAGTGCTTTCTAGTGATTACCAGTGACAGATAACAGCAAAACAACACATTTGTGGGGTCTAGGGAGCAAAATATGGAGTAGTTTAAATATACGCGATTTCGCACCGAACACGGCACGGTAGGAACAAAACCCACGTGTTCCGTGCGAGTTACCTGTATATATATATATGTATATATATAAATGTATATATATATATGTATATATATAAATGTATATATATATGTATATATATAAATGTATATATATATGTATATATATAAATGTATATACCGGTATATATATGTATATATATAATTGTATATATATAAATGTATATATATATATATAAATATATATATATATATATATATATATATATATATATATATAAATATATATATATATATATATGCCAACGGCCATACCACGTTGAGTACACCGCTTCCCGTCCGATCAGCAAAGTTAAGCAACGTTGGGTCTAGTTAGTACTTGGATGGGTGACCGCCTGGGAACACCAGATGCATACATGGCGTCTGGCAATGAATGAATGAATGAAATATATATATATATATATATATATATATATATACACACACACACACACACACATATATATATATATATATATATATATATATATATATATACAGTATACAGATAAGCCCTTAATTCACGCGAGGGTTACGTTCCCAGACCCTTCGCGTATGTGGTAAATTCGCGTATATGTTCTGCCCTTGTGTGCACATAATTACGCATGTCTATACGTATATTACACATGAATAATACTGTTTATGCACTACATACACCTTATAAACTAGCATTAAGTATTAAAAACAACAAAAATGAAACAAATTTAAAACTGAAACCAGACAAGTACAGGCGTAGGTGGAGACACTTCAGCAGTCTGGTGCACTAGCCCTCACTGCCTCCCGTATGCTACATTCTGCCTTCTTTATTGTATGAACAGTTGACTCATTCACCCCAAACATGCGGTTACAAGACAATTCACAGGCGTAGGTGGAGACACGTTAGCAGTCTGGTGCACTAGCCCTCACTGTCTTCCGTATGCTACGTTCTCCTTCTTTATTGTATGAACAGTTGACTCACCCCAAACATACGGTTCTGAGACAATTCACCATCAAGTCAATTCACCGTCAAAACGTGGACAATTCCCTGTCATTCTATTAATATACTTATTATTGATTAATTAATACTTTAATAACTAATTTTCAGGGGGATTTTATAACTCATATAAGTAAAAAACTAGTGTACTGTACTTGCTAAATAAACTGGTATGTAAATAAATGACGGGGAATCGTCCTGACGGAGAATTGTCGCCGACATTCCTCCCTGAAGTTTGTCCAACACTTTAACTTTCTCTGTCAGCAACATCACTTTAAAAGTCAGTTTTGGTGTGTTACCACATGCATCACTAGCACTACGCTTATGCCCCATGTTGACAGACAAGGCAAGCAATTACTGGAAGGCAGAAAAATAAGCCACAAATAACGATTTGCAAGTCATGCATGGTTCGAACGTCGGATTCAAACTGACTGTGTGGTGCGTGGTAGACTGATCTCCCAGGCTCCCACACACACATACACATACATATATATGTGTGCACATGGGCAGAAGGTAGGCATTTTTTATATTTTATTTATTTCTCTTGTATATTGAAATTACTTATTTGAATACAGTACTATAATTTTGTTTTAATTACTGTACGAAAAATTCGTGGATAACCGAAATCGCGTGAAAAAAGTTCGCGTGAATTAAAGGATAACCTGTATATATATATCATCTCATCTCATCAGCCGTTTGAGTGTCCACTGCAGGACCGGCATATCCCGATCGAAGTGGGGATGATACAGCCAATGTATCTCTACCAAGTGGCATAGGCTGTCTGGTAGTCTGTATGTAAGGTGAGAAGTGCTTGTAAGTGTAATTGTTGTGTTGGAGTGGCTTTGGATGTGTGTGTAGTCTGTGGAGCAAGTGTAATCAGCCCGCGCAAGCAGACTGGGTGCAAACATACTTTACGGTATGCGACACTAGTTCAACCACAGCACCCCTTGTGTCCACCAATGCAGTACATGGCAAGAAGAACGCTCCCAGTTAATAACCCTGACGGAGCACGAACCCTCGTTATTCAGAGTATGAAAACGCTCACTTTACCGCCATACCACAGAGGGGATGTACCCCCCTGTGGCGGAGGGGACACAATCTGGCCGCACTATGGGGTGATACTACTACTCTGCGGCCAGGTTGTGTTTGGAAGAATACTGCCACCGTATTCCCTGCGTGTCGTAAAAGGCGACTAAAAGGGGCAGGGTGAGAGGACTAGGGACCCCCTCCTCTGTATTTTAGTTCCTAAAAAGAGACAGGCCAGAGAAAGGGATGGGGGATGGAGTTATCCCCGTACCCTGAAGATTGGGTCTATGAATGTGCGTGGATGTAGTAAGATTGAGGCTAAAAGGGAGGAGATTGGGAGAATGTTTGTGAGAAGAAAGTTGGATGTGTTAGCTTTGAGTGAAACGAAGATGAAAGGGAAGGGTGAGTCTATGTTTGGAAGTGTGAATGGAAGATTGTCAGGTGTTGACAGAGGAAGGGCAAGAGAAGGTGTAGCCTTGTTAGTGAGTCCGGAAGTACAGCAGTGTGTGACTGAATGGAAGGAGGTGTCATCGAGCATGATGTGGGTGAAAGCGAAATTTGAACGTGAGTTGTGGATGTTTGTGAGTGCACATGGGCCTGGTAGTGAAAGGGATGAAGAAGAGAGGGAGTCTTTCTGGAATGATGTTGATGAGTGTCTGCAGAGTTTCGGAGTGAATGTGAATGTGGTAATGATGGGAGATCTGAATGCTAGAGTGGGAAATGTAGCAGTTGAAGATGTAGTTGGTATGCATGGTGCGCCTGGAAGAAATGAAAATGGGGAGCGAATGATAGCGATGTGTTTTGAGCGAGAGATGGTGATTGGAAATACGCTGTTTGAGAAGAAAGGTATTTATGAGTAAACATGGGTGAGACAGGAGGGTGGAAGGGTTGTTGATAGAGCTCTGATGGACTATGTGGTTGTGTCTAGGAATGTAATAGGAAGATTGTTGGATGTGAGAGTTCTCAGCGGGGAGGGTGGAGGTATGTCTGACCACTACCTGGTGGAGGGAAAGTTAAGAGTAGGTAAGAGATGGGTGAGACCTAGGAGGGTTAGGTGTGGCAGGGAGGTTTTGAAAGTGAGTGAGTTGGATAAAAGAGAGGAAAAGATAGAGTATCAGGAGAAATTGAAAGATGAGTGGAACGCAGTGAAAGACCGCGAAAATGGCAGTGTGGAGGAGGATCATCAGTTATTTAAGAGTGCTGTGGTGGGGCATGCAGAAGAGGTGTGTGGTGTGAGACGTGTAGGTGGTGGCGTAAGAAAAGGAAGTGAATGGTGGTGCGAGGAAGTAAGTATGGCTGTGGCTGAGAAGAGATGTGCATATGAAGTGTGGCTGCAGAGGAAGGATGAGATGTCATTTGAGAGGTATAAGGAAAAGAGAAATAAGGCGAGAAGGGCTGTGCGTGATGCTAAAGTGGCAGCAGATGAGAGGTGGGGTAGGCGGCTGACACAGAATTTTCAACAGAATAAGAAAATGTTTTGGAAGGAGGTGAAAAGGGTGCGAAAGGGAGAGTCTGGGAAGGAAGAACGAGTAAAAGCAGAGGATGGAAGGATGTTAATTGAGATGGATGCAGTAAGGAAGAGATGGGCAGAGTATTTTGAAAGACTGTTAAATGTAGAGGAGGAAAGGGTGGCTGAGCTTCTGGCGGATGGAAGGGTGCAAGGAATAAATGTGTTGGGAGAGTTGAATGATTCTTTGATCACGAAGGAGGAAGTGGAGAAGGCAGTAAAGGATATGAAAACAGGGAAAGCTGCAGGTATGGATGGGTGTGCTGTGAAATACCTGAAGGGTGGTGGAGTGACTATTGCTGACTGGTTAGTAAGATTGTTGAATGTGTGCTTTGTGAAAGGTATGGTGCCAGTTGACTGGGCAAGTGCTTGTGTGGTCCCGTTGTATAAACGCAAGGGTGATAAGTATGAATGTACTAGCTTTAGGGGTATAAGTCTGTTGAGTGTTGTAGGTAAAGTGTATGGTAGAGTGTTAATTATGAGAGTTAGAGAGGGTACAGAGGGAGTGACTGGTGATGAGCAGTGTGGCTTTAGGAGAGGGAGGGGATGCGTGGATCAGGTGTTTGCGGTGAGACAAGTGTGTGAAAAGTATTTAGCAAAAGGCAAGGATGTGTTTTGGGCATTTATGGATTTAGAGAAAGCGTATGATAGAAATGATAGGGAGGCTTTGTGGACCGTTTTAAGATTGTATGGACTTGATGGTAGGTTATTAAAAGGGGTGAAAAGTTTTTATGTAAATAGTAAAGCATGTGTAAGAGTGGGAAATGCTGTGAGTGATTGGTTTCCTGTGAGAGTGGGGCCACGACAGGGATGTGATGTCGCCTTGGTTGTTTAATATTTACATGGATGGTGTTGTAAGGGAGGTGAATGCAAGAGTTTTAGGTGGAGGTCTGAGTCTGGTGAATGTTGACGGTGGAGAGTGGAATCTGAAGCAGCTGCTGTTTGCAGATGATACTGCACTGGTGGCTGATTCAGAGGAGAGATTGAGACAGTTGGTAGAGGAGTTTGGAAGGGTGTGTGAAAGGAGGAATTTGAAAGTAAATGAGAATAAGAGTAAAGTGATGAAGTGTACAAGGTTGGTAGATGGTAGGGAGATGAATATAGTTTTGAATGGTGAGTTGCTTGAGGAGATAGAGTGTTTTAAATATCTAGGGTCACATGTTGCTGTGGATGGAAGAATAGATGCAGAAGTGAAGTTTAGAATAAATGAAGTAGGAAAGGTGCTGGGAGGAATGAAAAAAGTGTTTAGATGTCGTTCGCTTAGAATGGATGTAAAGAGAAGGCTGTATGAGGGTGTTGTGGTACCAACTGCATTGTATGGGGCTGAAACATGGAATATGGGTGTAGCAGAGGGGAAAAGTTTGAATGTAATGGAGATGAGGTGTCTGAGGAGTATGTGTGGAGTGACGCGTATGGATTGAGTGCGGAATGATGAAGTGTGAAGGAGAACTGGAGTTGTTCGGGAGATGGCTGGTAGAGTTGAGCAGAGGGTGTTGCGATGGTTTGGGCATATGGAGAGAATGGATAATGAGCAATTGGTGAAAAAGATAACTAGATCTGATGTGAGAGGTGTAAGGCTGAGAGGAAGACCACGAATAGGATGGATGGACAGTGTGAAGAGAGCGCTGGATGCAAGAGGGATGTCTGTTGAGCAAGGAAGAGTGGCTGTGCGTGACAGAAATGGGTGGAGAGAAATTGTGAATGAATAAGTGATGACGCAGCCCTGAGGGGATATTCTCCCGCATTTGGTCTGATCAGCTATTTCAGGTCAGGTGCGGGTAAGGGGATGAGTCTGTTATGATGTGGCAGGGGTAAACCAGCTCTGCTGTCAGGCCCTGCTGCGGATGTCACTGATTGCATTGCGCAGTTGACCCTTGTGCAGTGTGGATCTGTCCGTTCTCCCCTTTGGGGCTAAGATGCGAATGAATGTGTTTGAATGGATGAGTAAATGGGGAGTGTGTTGTCCTGTCTCGGCTACCTCCCTTTTCCTTGGGGGAAGCAGCCTAGGTATATCTATCTATCTATCAATCTATTACCAGACGCCTCAATCCCGTTTGGGGTGGCCACAAACAAATTGCCTCCAAGTCGCCCTGTCCCCTTGCCATTTCACTCCCCTGCTCCCAACTCACACACCCCTCTCTCATATACCTCTCCACCCCATCCCTCCATCTCATCCTCGGCCACCCTCTCCCTCTTCCCCCCTCCACCTTACTCACATACACTCTCTTCGTCAGTCTTTCACCCTCCATCCTCTCCACATGGCCAAACCACCTCAGTGTGTTCCTCATAACGCTTCCTATCACATCCACACCACAACGCTCCTTTATATCCTCATTCATCAGCCTGTCTCTCCATGTGACTCCACAGGCTCCTCTTAAATAACTCATTTCCACTGCTCTCACTCTTGACTTGTGTCCTTCCAACAATGTCCAAGCTTCACTTTCGTACGTTAGAGTTGGTATCACAATACTGTCATGTAGTAACTTTTTCACTTCCATGCTCACTTCCCTGTTTCTTATCACTGCTTTCAAAGAACCAGCAACCTTTCTTCCCTGCTGTACCCTTTCAAGCACTTCACCCTCCAAACCTCCATCGTTACTCATCACACTACCCAAATACTTAAACGCACTCACATTTTCCAAATCCTCACCATCCAACCTCGCTGTACATTCACTAACTTCACCTCTCTCAAAGACCATCACTTTACTCTTCCCTACATTCACCTTTAGGTTCCGTTTCTTACACACTCTCTCAAACTCATCCACCAAGCCTTGCAGCTCCCCTTCATCTTCACTCAACAACACAGTATCATCTGCAAACAACAGTACAGGGAGTTTCCAAACACTATCCTCTCTCACCAGGGCCACTCCAACATCCACTACCCTACCTTGTACCTCTTTTATTACCCCATCCATGTACAGATTGAACAACCATGGAGACATGACACATCCCTGTTTCAACCCAACTTTCAAAGAGAAAAATTCACTTAGTTCACCATCCACACGCACTGCAGCCTTCGCACCATCGTACATACTCTTAACAGCATTCAACAACTTCCCATCTACTCCATATATTCTTAACACTTTCCACAATCCTTGTCTATCCACCCTGTTATATGCTTTCTCCAAATCCATGAAAGCCGCATACAACTTCTTTCCCTTCTCTAGAAACTTTTCCACTAAAGATCTAAGAATGAATATCTGATCTACACAACCTCTTCCCTTCCTAAAGCCTCCCTGTTCTTCTCCAACTAATTTCTCTGTTCTTTCTCTAACTCTGTCTATAAGTATCCTACCATACACTTTTCCTATTATACTAAGAAGACAAATGCCCCTATGATTACCACACACTTCTTTTTCCTCTTTTCCTTTGTACAGGGTAATAATTATACCTGACTTCCAATCCTCCGGGACTCTACCTTCCTCCCAGGTCAATCTGCACATCTTCCACATCCATTCTACTACTATCAATACCCCATGCGTCAGCATTTCACCACACACTCCAT
Organism: Coenobita brevimanus; assembly: GCF_032717465.1. NCBI lineage: Eukaryota > Metazoa > Arthropoda > Malacostraca > Decapoda > Coenobitidae > Coenobita > Coenobita brevimanus. The sequence continues at coordinate 34,517,187 of NC_137015.1, forward strand.
CAAGTCCTGGGGCTTTCCCCGATTTAACTTTCTTCATTGCTTCCACAACTTCTATCCTACTGATTTCTTCCTGTCTTCTCACCTCCCTCCTTCTCCCAGCCATTCCCCAGCCACTTATACTCGCACTACTTCCATCCTCTACGTTCAACAATTCCTTAAAGTGTTCTCTCCATCTGCTCACTTTTTCTCCCTTCTCCACTAGTAATCTACCATTTTTATCTTTCACTCCCCTGCTAACTTCACTTCCACCCTGTCTTACTCTTTTCACTTCTCTCCAGAACAGTTTCTTACAGTCCCTCCACTTTACACTCAAATTCCTTCCAAATTCCTCATCCACTCTCTTCTTACTCTCTCTTACTAATCTTTTCACCTCTCTCTTTCTTTCCACATATAACTCTCTCTTCCGCCTCGTAACTTCTTCCACGCCCCTATTTCTCATCCATTCATTGTATGCTTTCTTCTTTTGTGCCACAGCCTGTTTCACCTCTACAGTCCACCACGCTGTTCCTTGCACCCCCCTCCGTCTTCTCTTCCTTCCACACACCACATCACATGCTGCACATATTTCTTCTGTAAATATCTTACACACACCTTCCACGTCTCCCATCTAGGTATATATATATATATATATATATTTTCATTCATTCATTCATTCATTGCCAGACGCCATGTATCCCAAACGGGGTGGCCAATGGCTCAGAGTTAATTGTTTTACAGGGAGGGGCACTAATCCTCCACCAACCCCACTTGACACGTAGGGAGAACGTTATGCCTACAGCATCTGGTGTTCCCAGGCGGTCACCCATCCAAGTACTACCCAGACCCAACGTTGCTTAACTTCGCTGATCGGACGGGAAGCGGTATACTCAATGTGGTATGGCCGTTGGCCATACATACATATACATATATATATGTACAGTATGCCCCCTCGTTTGGCGAATTTCAACTTGGCGAAACTCACTTTTGGCGGTAGGGTGGCCACGGACCACCGAATGCGCGCTTGGCGATTTGAATTCAAACTTGGCGGTCCCCTGGCGGCCGCACGTTGAACAATATCAAGAAAAATTGAAAATGTCAAAGCAGGCAAAAATAACAAAGTTTTTCTTAGAGAATCTGGACAGACAACACAATATCCAAGACCTCATTGGCACCATTCCCGTAGACGATGATAACTGTGAAATCATTGATAACCCCCCCACCCACTCGATGTGCCACAAGAACAGCCCCAAAAGCAGCCACAAGAACAGCCGCAACCTCCCCAGCCATCCCAACCTCTCCAGCCACCCCAACCTCCCCAGCCAAGCTTCGCTGCCCTCTTTAAGCTGGATGCTGACTTTTCTGGCTTCGATGAAGTGGATGATCAAGCGAGACAAATGGTTGCTAAGGGGGTTATGGGGGAGGAGGGGGAGAGTGATGAGGAAAGTGGTGGTAGCAACTAAGCTGCCCCCACTGCCACTCCGACGTCCCCAGCCAAGCAAGCCTATCTTCACTCTATTTACGGTTACTTACAACCTTTATATCATGTCTTATTAGCTTTATTTATTGTTTATTGGTCTGTTTTCTACATGTGTATTAATATGTGAAGGCAAAAGATTTTATTTCAGTTCGAAAGATGGTGTTTTAGGGGTCAAAAGGGGGACTTTGGCAATGACCAAAGACTGATTGAGGCACTTTATAGGCAATTTATATGGTAAAAAGAACTCGCGTTTGGCGAAATTCGAATTTGGCGGTAGTTTCACCAGACTAATTGGATCACCAAACGCGGGGGCTTAATGTATGTACATATATATACACAAACATATATACACATACATATATATATATATATATATATATATATATATATATATATATATATATATACAGTAAAAGTCCTATTATTCGGCAGCTGATTATTCGGTAGATCCGACATTTCGGCAGTTTTGAGAAATAGTCCCATTTATGAAAATCACTGATTGTTCGGCAGATGTCCGGAATCATCTCGGCAGTCCAGGAAGTGTTATCTGTGACTTGTAGGCCTAATGTTTCATTACAGTGTATGTTCACTAGTTTCTATATTTTTTGAGATTCAGGTACTGTATTGATTACAATATTGCACAGTATCATACAGTACAGAAACCACCCCCACCAAAATAGCGAAGGTTACGTTCCAAGCCCCCTTGCTAATTCTTGAAATTCGTTCATTCTTGACGCCTTCCTGAAAATGACATTTACCAGTAATTGCGTAGCCCATTAACCACTGATACTGTAATGCATTACCCATAAATGTTGCTTGTTAAATCAGTTTCCCCGTTGTTTTTAGCTGTACGGCTGTGACAGCTCTAGTATTGTTATTCCTCAGCATAATGGTGGAAGGGAACGTCCTGTTTAAATAAACCTAACCTAACCGAGTTTAACTGTACAGTACCTAATAATTTAACGAAACCTAACCTAACCTAAAGTCAGAAAAATACTTAAAAATAAACTGGAGGATTATGAATTGCTAAGATCTTTCTGATGAAAGTTAAACGTACATTTAGCGCTCACTCTTTTGTTCGTTTTTGTGTTTAACGTGAAAGAGAGAGTATTGATGCAAACAGTAATATATCCCATTAACCCCTTAATAACCTCCGGCACTGAACAACCCTTTACAGTACAGATGTCAGTGATGTCAAGATAGTGTGAGCTATAAAGAAAACTGAACAATTATGGGGAGGGAATGAAGATCACTGGTATGTTTACACGGCTCTAAGCTACGATTCCAAGCAGTCAGGCGGTCGGTTAATCTCATATGTTTTCGCCCATTTGGTAAGTACATCGTAACTTTATCAATTTTTCGGTGACTCATAGCGATATCATAGCATGGGTTTAGGAAGCTAAATAGCACATTGCTAGGTGGGCCAGACGATTATCTTCACATCTTTAAGAAAAATAAATTTATTTCAGAAGAATGAAAGAAACTTATTCTACGTACTCAAAGAGAGATTAAATTTCTTCCATTTTCTTAAAGATGTGAAGATAATCGTCTGGCGCACCTAGCAATGTGTTATTTAGCTTCCTAAACCCATGCTGTGATTCGCTATGATTCACGGGAGAAATTACAAAGTTACGGAGCATTTACCAAATGGGCGAAAACATCTGAGATTAACAGACCCCCTGACTGCTTGGAATCGTAGCACAGAGTCGTGTAAACATACCAGTGACCTTGGTTCCCTTCCCATAACTGTTCACAGTTTTTTCATGGCTCACTAACTTGACATCACTGACACCGGTACTATAAAGGGTTGTTCAATGCCGGAGGTTATTAAGGGGTTAATGGAATACATTACTCTTTGCATCAATACTCTCCCTCTCACATGTAAACAAAAAAACGGACAAAAGAATGAGCGCTAAATGTACGTTTAACTTTCATCAGAAAGACCTCACCAATTCATATTCCTTCACTTTATTTTATGTAATTTTCTGACTATTTTATTTTGTTTGGAAAAAGTACTGTATTAGTACTCCAAAAATATTTGTAATAATATAAGTAGTGATGAGTTCACCAATACAAGTGATGCACTGAGCTGGTAGGTAATATTCTGTATCATTTCAGCCATCCAGGAAGTGTTATCTAACTTGTAGGCCTACTGTGTCATTACACTTGTATATGTTCACTAATTTAGGTATATATTTCAGATTCAGGTATAGTACTGTATTCATTGCAATATTGTACAGTATATAGTACTCTCTCCAAACACAGTTGTATTACCATAAGTGGTGATGACAGTGTTCACCAATATATTTAAGGTTCTGAGTGGGTAGGTTTTTTGATTATTCGGCAAATCTAATTTCTCGGCATCATCCCGGTCCCATAGATGCCGAATAACAGGACTTCTACTATATATATATATATATATATATATAAAACATACATACATATACATATATATATGTATATACATATATATATACACAAACATATATACACATACATACATATATATATATATATATATATATATATATATATATATAAACATACATACATATATATATATATATATATATATATATATATATATATATATAAGTAATCCCTCTAATATCCGAACGCCCAATATCCAAACATCCCCAATAACCGGACATAATCGTCCTGGGATCCAATATTCCCAAAATGGGCCAAAAACCGCAAAAAATTAGAAAAAAATCTGACATTATTCCCTCCCGTAATTTGAAATTGCCGCGTGGCGCCAAATAGCTGTTACACCATGGTCCCTTCACCCCTTCCTTCCTTCCTCCCCCTCCCCCCTCCCCTGTCAGGGTCGCCATTTGGTATTTTTCATTACCAAGTGTGGGCCAATTTGGTAATGAAAAATTCGTTTGGTAATGAATCAGAATAATGCATTACCAAATGGATTTTCCACATGTATGAGGATACACAGGATGGAGATGGTGGATTGTTTGCTCTCTCTGATTCATCTGCTACCCTACATAGAGTGAAAATAATCAACATGGTGTTAACTATAAGGAGAGTAATTACCAGTACATGTATTTCCACTTGTATATATAAATAGTGAAGAATAAATGCTAGCTTTACGAATTTGGTAATGAAAAGTTAAATTTGGTAACGAAAGTTGAGGAGATTGGTAATGTGGCCGTTGCGATCAGGCAACTCTGTTACCTCGCCATCATCAACAGTCACAGCCAAACTCCAATCGAGAGCAGATACCTATAGCAGTGCAAACCACAGGTGCTTGTTTTTTGTGAATAAACAGTGAATAAACTGCAATACCTCGCCACTAGAACACACGGGAATTTACAGTGTTGTGCAGTGTTAAGAAATTAGAATCTAGAGTGCAGAGGATTAACTGTGGACTGCAAACTGGCGGTTCAAACCAGTCCAGGAGCCAGGGACTTGTAAATACCCAGAATGTTTAATATTGTATAAACTCACCTCTAAAAACTCATTTTATGGTTCTTTTGCACTTATTTCAGTCTTTTATGTCCCTTATTGGTGTGATTTGGGTCTTAAATAGGTGCAATGCATGTCCAGAGGGAGTTGTATAGGTGTTTTTCTGAGTTAGGGTCCATAAGTACAAGTCCAGGAGGCTGGGGCCCAATATCTGGACAGGATCACTATCTGGACACTACCCCCCCTGGGGGTAGGGGGGTTTCAAGAATACTCCCCCAGTATCCCTGCTTGTCGTACGAGGCGACTAAAAGGGTTGGTGGTGGGTTCGTGCCCCACCCCATAAAAAGAACTAACTAAAAAAGCAAATAAAGTGCCTCGGACCCGGACGGACCAGACGTTGACGACTAAGGAACGGACAAAGGACATTCTGAGGGTAGGAACATGGAATGTGAGAGGAGTGAATGATGAAGTGAAAGAGAGAGAGATTGTCCAGGTGCTGGAGGATGCAAAAGTGGATATATGTGGACTGACTGAAACTAAATGGAAAGGTGAAAGGATGAGAGAATGGGAATACGGTGTAGGTATATCTGCGGGAGTCAGTGAGAATGAGAGGGCAAGAGAGGGAGTATGTCTGATGATAAGCAAGAAGTGGAAGGAGAATATAAGAGAGTATGGAACAGTGGGTGCAAGGATTGTATGGGTGAGGATGAAAGTAGGTATACAAGCATGGGCGATTGTATGTGTGTATGCTCCAACAGAGGATCGAGTGGCAAGAGTGAAAAATGAGTTTTGGGTGAGAGTAGAAGCATGTATGGACAAGTCTGAGAGGAGCGAGAGAGTGCTGTTGATTGGAGACATGAATGGCAAAGTTGGGAATGTACGAGTGGATGGAGTGGTTGGTCATTGGGGTGTGCCAGCTGAAGTAGATGGGAATGGTAGTGCTTTGGTGGACATCTGTGCTGGTAAGGGGTTGGCAATAGCCAACACCTACTTTCATCATAAGATGATCCACCGGTATACATGGAGAGTAATGAGGAGGATGGATGGTGAACTTGTTGAACGAAAGGCAATGATAGACTACGTGTGTGTGGATGAGCGAATGAGAAGACAAGTGTTGGATGCAAGGGTGTGGAGAGGGTGGGGGAATGGAGTCTCGGACCATCACTTAGTGATGGCCAAGGTAGAGCTGCAAAGAAAGTGGTTGAGGAGACTAAGGGGAAGACAGGAGGAAGCAGCTCCTGTGAGAAGAGTGGAGAAATTGCAAGATAGTGAGAAAATGACAGAGTATAAGAGCATAGTGGAAGAAAGATTGGGAAGGTATGAGCTAGAGCAGATGGAAGGGGTGGAAGACGTATGTAAGATATTCACGGAAGAGATTAGCGCAGCGTGTGAGGCGGTTTGTGGAGTGAGGAGGAGATGCAAGGGTGTGCAAGGGACAGCATGGTGGAATGATGAGGTGAAACGAGCTGTGGAACAAAAGAAGAAGGCATATGGTGAATGGTTGGCGAGTAGAGGTAGGGGAGAAGATGAGAGAGAGAAGAGAGAGGTATATGTGAGCAGAAGAAGGGAGGTTAAGAGACTGGTGAAGGAGAGTAAGAAGAAAGTGGATGAAGAGTTTGGGAGGAATCTGAGTGTGAAATGGAGGGAGAGTAAGAAAATGTTTTGGAAGGAGGTAAAGAAAGTAAGGCAGTGTGAAAGGGGAAATAGTAGGGGAGTGAAAGATAGGAATAATAGATTGTTGGAGGAGAAGAGAGAGAAATTGAGGAGATGGAAGGAGCACTTTGAGGATTTGTTGAATGTAGAGAGTGAGAGCAGTGTGAGTATAAGTGGTTGGGGAATGGCTGGGAGATTAAGAGATGAGAGGAGGGAGGAAGAGATCAGTAGGTCGGAAGTAGTGAAAGCGATGAAGAAGATTAAGCTGGGAAAGGCCCCAGGAATTAATGGAGTGTGTGGTGAAATGCTTAGGTATGGGGGTGAGATTGTTGTGGAGTGGATATGGAAGTTGTGTAGATTGGTTTGGGAAGAGGGAAGGGTTCCAGAGGACTGGAAATCAGGTATAATTGTTCCTCTGTACAAAGGAAAAGGGGAGAGAGAAGTATGTGGTAACCATAGGGGTATTTGCCTTCTTAGTGTGACTGGTAAAATATATGGTAGAATACTCATTGATAGGGTTAGGCATATGACAGAGGAGCTAGTTGGAGAAGAACAAGGGGGATTTAGGAAGGGAAAAGGGTGTGTAGATCAGATATTTGTTCTAAGATGTTTAGTGGAGAAGTATCTACAGAAGGGAAGGAAAGTGTATGCTGCCTTCATGGACTTGGAGAAAGCTTATGACAGAATAGATAGGCAAGGTATGTGGAAGGTATTAAGAATATATGGAGTGGCAGGGAAATTGTTGAGTGCTGTGAAGAGTATGTACAAGGGAGCTAGGGCTACGGTGCGAGTGGATGGTGAGCTGAGTGAGTTCTTTGATCTCCATGTGGGACTGAAACAGGGGTGTGTGATGTCTCCATGGCTGTTTCATATATATATGGATGGGGTTGTAAAGGAGGTGCAAGGTAGGGCAGTGGATGTGGGGGTGGCCCTAATGAATGAGGGTGAGATTTGGAAGCTTCCAGTGTTGCTGTTTGCTGATGATACAGTATTGTTGAGTGAAGATGAATGGGAGTTGCAAGGTTTGGTGAATGAATTTGGGACAGTGTGTAGGAGGAGGAAGCTGAAAGTTAATGTAAACAAAAGTAAAGTTATGGTGTTTGAGAGGAATGAAGTCACAGAGTGTGCAGTGAGGTTGGATGGTGAGGATATGGAGAATGTGAGTGCATTCAAGTACTTGGGTAGTGTGATGAGTAAGGATGGAACTTTGGGGGATGAAGTACGTGAAAGGGTACAGCAGGGAAGAAAGGTTGTTGGTACACTGAAAGCAGTGATGAGAAATAGGGAGGTGAGTATGGAAGTTAAGAAGTCACTGCATGATGGTATTGTGATCCCTACCCTGAAGTATGGAAGCGTGGCGTGGACCTTGCAAGAGGGGAACAAGTCAAGAGTGAGAGCAGTGGAAATGAGTTACTTGAGAGGAGCATGTGGAGTGACGTGGAGGGACAGGTTGACGAATGAAGAAGTGAAGGAACGTTGTGGGGTAGATGTGGATGTGGTTGAAAAGATTAGGAGAAATACACTGAGGTGGTTTGGACATGTGGAGAGAATGGAGAATGAAAGACTGACTAAGAGGGTGTATGTAGGTGAGGTGAAGGGAGGGAGAGGGAGGGGTAGACCGAGGATGAGGTGGAGGGATGGAGTTGAGACGTATATGAGGGAGGGGGGGGGTGAGTTGGGGGAGGGGAGTCAAATGGTGGGTGACAGAGTGACTTGGAGGCGTTTTGTCTGCGGCCACCCTTTGCGGGATTAGGGCGTCGGGCTATAGATAGATAGATAGATAGATATATATACAGTAATCCCTCATTATACGATGGCTCTTTATATGATATTTCACTTATACAATGTCAAAATTTTTGTACCCTACGCCCACTATACGATGGGAACGATTTGCTACAACGATGGATCATCCGTGGCTCAGTGAACAGAGAATGTGTGAACGCAGCACAAACGTCTTCACATTGTCGGCGCTGGACTACACACACTTGTCCACCGGTCCAGCCTCATTAGCTAGCCCTGCCCAGCCAGCCAGCCAGTTCTGACAGTGATGAGTGAGGGCTGTGACTGAGAGGCTGAGTCGGGACAATTCGCCGTCAGGACGATTCCCCGTCATTTATTTACGTATCAGTTTATTTAGCAAGTACAGGTAAGCCCTTAATTCACGTGAACTTTTTTCATGCGATTTCGGTTATCCACGAATTTTTCATACAATAATTAAAATATAAAATTACAGTATTCAAATAAATATTTTTAATATACAAGAGAAATAAATAAAATATAAAAATGCCTACCTGCTGCCCGTGTGCATACATATATATGTGTGTGTGTGTGTGTGTGTGTGTGTGTGTGTGTGTGTGTGGGAGGTCAGTCTATCATGCACTTTGAATCCCACGGTTGAAATATGCGTGACTCACGAATCGTTATTTGTGGCTTATTTTTCTGCCTTCCAGTGATTGCTTGCCTTGTCAGTCAACATGGGGCATAAGTGTAGTGCTAGTGATGCATGTGGTAACACACCAAAACGGACTCATAAAGTGATGTTGCTGACAGAGAAAGTTAAAGTGTTGGACAAACTTAAGGGAGGAAGGAGGAATGTCGGTGACAATTCTCCGTCAGGACGATTCCCCGTCATTTATTTACATACCAGTTTATTTAGCAAGTACAGTACACTAGTTTTTTACTTATATGAGTTATAAAATCCCCCTGAAAATTAGTTATTAAAGTATTAATTAATCAATAATAAGTATATTTATAGAATGACAGGAAATCGTCCATGTTTTGATGGTGAATTGACTTCGTGGTGAATTGTCTTGGAACCGTGTGTTTGGGGTGAGTCAACTGTTCTTACAATAAAGAAGGCAGAACGTAGCATACGGGAGGCAGTGAGGGCTAGTGCACCAGACTGTGCTGAAGTGTCTCCACCTACGCCTGTGAACTGGCTGGGAACAGTATGTTTGGGGTGAAAGAGTCAACTGTTTGGACAATAAAGAAGGCAGAATGTAGCATATGGGAGGAATGAGGGCTTGTGCACCAGACTGTTGAAGTGTCTCCACCTATGCCTGTGCTTGTCAGGTTTCAGTGTTAAAATTCTTACATTTTTGTTGTTTTTCATACTTTATGCTAGTTCATAAGGTGTATGTAGTGCATAAACAGTATTATTCTGATGTAATATACTTAGTAGACATGCATAATTATGTGCACACAAGGGCAGAACATATACGCGAATTTACCACATACACGAAGGGTCTAGGAACATAACCCTCGCGTGAATTAAGGGCTTACCTGTACACTAGTTTTTTAATTATGGAAGTTATAAAAGTGATGGTGGTTTATTGTTTATATAGTAAATGTAAAATATGGCATCAAATCATGGGTATTAAATGAAAAAATAAAAATATATTGAAACGTGAATCAGCTGATTTACAATCGTTCCTTCATCTACGCATAAGGCTACATACGAGACATTGGCATTTATATAAATGCCTAATGACCTTAAGTGAATGATCAACATACTTTGGAATTATACGAATAATCTTCATATTACGTCAATATAAAAGTTTCGGGACAATTTGCCATGAAGTCAATTCGCCATCACAACAATAACAAGACAATTCGCCATCAGGACTTTTTGTCCTCAAGATGATTCCCCATTGTTTATTTTCGTATCAGTTTATTTAGCAAGTACGGTACACTAGTTTTTTAATTCTGTACTTACACCTCTTCAAAGTCATTTTAAAATATACCCAGGATGTTGCAGTACCAATGGAAATTAATGAAGACAGCTATGGGTGATGCTAGAATATAATTCAAAGTCAACTACAGCAAGGTAGAAACAAGTTAGATATTGTCTAAAAGTGCAACTTACAAATGATATCCAAAGCCTACGCTATTGAATGAAAAACAGACTTTGATAGATCCCCCTGAAAATTAGTTATTAAAGTATCAGTTAATCAATAATAAGTATATTTATAGAATGCCGGGGAACTGTCCTGACGGGGAATCGTCCATATTATGACGGCGAATTGTCGACTTCATGGTGAAATGTCTAGGAACCACATCAACAACCCTGCTTGCTTCAGTAAAGGTAAGAACTACTGTATACTGTAGCTTTCATGTTTTTTTTCTCTCTATTCACTATTAATGTGTTACTTTAAATGTTTAAACATAAGGATATTTCATGTATGTGAGTGCTAAGGTGTGTGTATGTGAGAGTTTAGGCAGGTCTGGGAATGTATCCCCACTGACTCCATGTTATAATAGGCTTGCTATACGATGGATCGCTTTACGATGGGGTTTTCAGGAACATAACCCCATTGTATAATGAGGAATTACTGTATACAGTAATCCCCGTAATATCCGGACGCCCAATTTCCGGACATCCCCAATAACCGGACATTTTCGTCCCAGGATCCAATATTCCCAAAATGGGCCAAAAAAACGCAAAAAATTCGAAAAAAATCCGACTTTTTCCCGAACGTAATTTCAAGTTGGCGCGCACGGCGCGGGCCAGCTGTGTTTTGGTGCGTCGTTCCACTGACGTCCGCAAGAGCGCCCCGGCATCCTCCCCACTTACCATCCGTCTCTCGTTGTGCGTGCATGCTCGTCATCATGGCTGCCCACGTGCTCGCTTTTGTGGTGATGCCTTACCTACTGCAGGCTGTCCTGCTGCTCTCGTGCCTCTCCTTCGTGTGTGATGATGGCCCCACTGCCTGAGAAGAGGAAGAGAGTGGTTTTGACTCTGGAGAAGAAGAGGGAGATACTGGACAAGGTGGATGCAGGATGGTCTACCTCACGCATCCTTCGTGAACTCAACTTGGCCCGATCTACTTTGTTTGATATCAAGAGATCCCGCGACAAACTCATGCAGTACATGGCTGACTTCTCGTCGAAAAGCAAACGCAACGTGGAGAGGAGAGTGATGTATACTCCCAAGTATGTAGAAGTCGAACGCTCCACGCTGATTTGGTATCTACAGCAACATGCTGCTGGTGTGGTGGTGTGTGGCACGAAGCTGAAGGCTGCTGCTGAGAAGTTCGCAAGGCTTCACGATGCCCTAGACTTGAAGGCATCCGAAGGTTGGCTCTTCGCGTTCAAGTTACGACATGGCCTTACCAACCGTGTCTCATGGTGAAGCTTTGGATGCCAACGAGGATGGAGTAGACGAGTTTCGGCACAAGGTGAAGCGCTTGGTCGACAGAGAAGGCCTCACTCTCGGTCAAGTCTACAACGCTGACGAAACTGGCTTATTCTATCGCTCTTTGCCTAAGAACACTCTAGCCGAGGAAACGAAGAAGCGTGCACCTGGCCGCAAGCTCTGCAAGGAACAAATATCTGCCTTGTGTTGTGCCACTGCTAACGGCATGCACCAGCTCAAGCCCGTTATTGTTGGCCGTGCAAATCAGCCTCGATGTCTTCGTGGGGTGATGGATGTCCTTCCTGCCATCTGGTACCATTCCTTGAAGGCATGGTTCACGGCCCAGATCTTCAAAGACTGGTTCCACCGCCATTTTGTCAAGAAGGTCATCCATTAGCAGACGGAAAAACTGGGAATCCCATGCGGCCAGGTAAAGGCCCTTCTTCTCCTCAACAATGCACCTGCCCACCCGTGCGACAAGGAGTTGGTGGCTGAGAATGGAAGCATTAGGTGAATGTTTCTGTCACCTAATACTACTGCTCTCATTCAACCAATGGACCAAGGAGTGATCCTGGCAATGAGGAGGCTGTAGTTCCTGGACGAGGTGATGGTTGTTCTCAAGGACAAGGACAAGCGCAGGGAAGGACGGGACACGTGAGGCCAGCGGACTTTGCAAAACCTTCGCCGCTACAACATCGTCTGCCATCAACAACTGGGCCAGTGCATGGAAGGAAATCCCTGTCAAGACTCTAGAAAATGGTTGGTCTTGTCTGCTTCTCGGAATGGATGTGGAGCACGATTTCCTAGGTTTTGACGTGGATGACTTCCATGCACGTCTACATGCGCATGGGGACGATGTTGATGTGGACGAAGTGCGTGAGTGGTTGGATGACAACGAGGGCGATCCTGGGTATCAGACCATGTCTGATATCAAGATCGCATCTTCAGTTGCAGGTGTCAGTACCCAGCTTGAAGATTCCGACGAGGACGGCGACGATGATGCGGACTCCTCTCAGCGTGACACTACTCCAGCCATCCCCAAGCTAAGCACACTCCGGGAACACGTAGAGTTCATTCTGGACTACCTGGAGCACCTGGACTGCGACAGGGAGATGAGGCCCTTGGGACTTGTGGAGGAAGTGTGCGCTTTCAGGCAGTGCATCATTAATCGTCAAAATCGTCATTCCTTGCGTCAATCAACGATTGACAGCTTTTTCAGGCCTGTGACCCCTACTGTGCCAGCCCTGGCTCCACTCCATTGCCTCCCCAAGACAGGCCCTCATGCTCCAAGCCACAGCCCAGCACATCAGGCATGGTAGAGTCACCACTGGACGTGAGTTTGCGCCTCTCTTCAGAGTCGTCTGCAGTGGGTATGCCATCACCACGACCCAGTGACGCACCCCTATGTCACCTGGATGAGCTACTCTCAGACTCTGACAGTGATTAGACGCCTAGAACTTCTCCACTAGACCACACGGGAATTTACACTGTTGTGCAGAGAAAAAAAACAGTGCATAGTGTTAAGGAATTTGAGTTCTGAGTGAAATGACGAAGATTTAATTGACTTTCAATGTAACGTAAATTAACTAGAGTGTGTTATGTTTAGAAAATGGTTTTATGAGTGGAAAGACTTTAAGTGCAGAGTGCAACACTTATTTCATTAAGGTACAATGGAGAGCAAGTAAGACAAGATTGCGCAGTGTTAAAAGAATGGAATTCTGAATGCAAATGACTAGTTCAGTGCACAACTTCATGAACAGTGTACTGCAAGTGCTTCAGGAACTCCTTCTTACTGTCAGAGTCTGAGAGGAGGCGGGTTATTCATCGAGATGGCCAGGGACTTGCTGTAAGTACCCAGAATGTTTCATATTGTACTGTATTTTCCATACTTACCTCTAACACCTCATTTCACTCTTTTATGTCCCTTATTGGTGTGAATAGTGTCTTAGGTGCTATGCATGTCCAGTAGGGAGGTGTTTTTCTGAGTTAGGTTAGGTTAGGGTCCATAACTACCAGTCCAGGAGCCAGGGACTTGTTGTAAGTACCCAGAATGTTTAATATTGTATAAACTCACCTCTAAAACCTCATTTTATGGTTCTTTTGCATTTATTTCAGTCTTTTATGTCCCTTATTGGTGTGATTTGGGTCTTAAATAGGTGCAATGCATGTCCAGAGGGAGTTGTATAAGTGTTTTTCTGAGTTAGGGTCCATAAGTACAAGTCCAGGAGGCTGGGGTCCAATATCCGGACAGGACCACTTTCCGGACGTGCCATTGGCTCTATTACATCAGATATTGGGGGGATTACTGTATGTATATATATATACCACTTCCTTGATGTAATGCTGCCTACTTCTTCCTTAGCCTTTATCATTCTTTTTCTGTGCCTGACCTCCTCTCTTCCTGTTTCTCCTATCTTTTCTGTCACTACTTATTGCTTTTCTTTCCATTACAGGTGGCTTGACATTGAGTGACAAGCCAAATGGTTTCCTGTAAGCCAAGAAACCATTTACAACGCTGGGTGGTAACCATATAACCAAACCATATGTGCTCCCTACGTGTCAAGTAGGTTGGTGGAGGGTTAGTGCCCCTCCCTGTAAAACAAATAACTCAGAGTCAAATGGCCACCCCGTACAGGATTATGGCGTCTGGCAAATAGATAGATAGACAGATAGATAGATATATATATATATATATATATACACACATATATATCATATCATTCATTCATTCATCGCCAGACGCCATATATCCCAAACGGGGTGGCCAAGGGCCCAGAGTCAATTGTTTCACGGGGAGGGGAACCAATCCTCCACCAACCCCACCCGACACTCAGGGAGTATATATACATATATATATATATAAATAAATACAGTATTTACAGAATGACAGGGAATTGTCCTGACAGCGAATCGTCCATATTAGGACAGCGAATTGTCGACTTCTTGGCGAATTGTCTAAAGTCTCACCAATCTAAAACCAAGGTTTGGGTGGGGTCTGGCGCTGGGTGCAGCCATGCCATACTTCCTAAGCGGGCGATGAGTAGATTCTGTTATATATGTAATAGGCATCACAGATAGGTACACACATACTAATACAATATAAACGTAAGTATTCTAGCATATCAAAGGAAGGTAAACTTGTAACGCATATGGCTCTTCTACATCAATAAAGAAACGTAGCATACAAATTTTAGTGTTGCTGAAAAAAATGTAGTTACTTTTACCGACTTTCACGGTAGTTCTAAGTTGGGTAAGTAATGTAACAATTACGTTTATAATATAATTTGATGGAATCAGTAGAACATACGCTATTTTCTTAATAGAAATAAATAAGTTAAAACACTCACGAGCAGCAACATCTAGGCCCATACTAGGAATCATAAATTATATGAGAGAGAGAGAATGCGATTTTTAAATTCATTATTTTGGTTAAATTTATAACTTAAATTAGTTTGTCTTTACACACACACACATACACAAACACACACACACACAGAAGTGGGTGAAGTCATGTCAGGCCAGGTGGCGAGATGTGAGCGGCGAGCTCTAACAGTGTCAGGTCAGCCACTAGCCAATCAGAGTATAGGAGACAATGCAACGCTGTACGCCGGGAAATCCCCGGCTGGACTCCACCCAAACCTTGGTTTTAGATTGGTGAGACTATAGGAACCACATAAACAACCCCGCTTGCTTCAGTAAAGGTAAGAACTACTGTATACTGTAGTTTTCATGAATTTTTCTCTTTATTCACTATCAATGTGTTACTTTAAATGTTTAAACATTACGATATTTCATGTATGTGAGTGTTAAGGTGTAAGTATGTGAGAGTTCAGGCAGGTCTGGGAACGTATCCACAGTGACTCCATGTTATAATGGACTTGCTATACGAAGGATCGCTTTACGATGGGGTTTTCAGGAAAGGAACCCCATCATATAATGAGGGACTACTGTACAATATGAAACATTCTGGGTACTTACAACAAGTTCCTGGCCATCTTGATGAATAACCCACCTCCTCTCAGACTCTGACTGTAAAAAGGAGTACCTGGAGTACACTGTACATGAAGTCTTGCACTGAACTTAGTCATCTGCACTCAGAATTCCATTCTCTTAACACTGCGCACTCTAGTCTTATTTGCGCTCCATTACACCTTAATGAAATAAGTGTTGCACTCTGCACTTAAGTCTTTGCACTCATAAATCCATTTTCTTAACATTATACACTCGTCTAAGTTGCCCTCCACTGAACGTCAATAAAATCAGTGTTGCACTCTGTACTTTAGTCTTTGCACTCACAATTCTAATTTCTTAACACTATGCACTGTTTTCTTCACTGCACAACACTGTAAATTCCTGTGAGGTCTAGTGGAGAGTTCTTGCCGTTTAATCACTGTCAGAGTCTGAGAGTAGCTGATGCAGGTGGCCCAGGGGTGCGTTGCTGGGTCGTGGTGATGGACTACCCACTGCAGACGACTCTGAAGACAGGCGCAAACTCACATCCAGTAGTGACTCCACCCTGCCTGATGTGCTGGGCTATGGCTCGGAGGATGAGGGCCTGTATTGGGGAGGCAATGGAGTGGAGCCAGGGCTGGGCACAGTGGGGGTACGGGTCTGAAAAAGCTGTCAGTGGTTGATTAATGCAAGGAAAGACGACTTTGGCGATTAATGATGCGCTGCCTGAAAGTGCGCATTTCCTTCACAAGTCCCAAGGGCCACATCTCCCTGTCGCAGTCTGGGTGTTCCAGGTAGTTGAGAACGAACTCTACGTGTTCCCGGAGTGCGCTCAGCTTGGGGATGGCTGAAGTAGTGTCATGCTCAGAGGTGTCCGCATCATCGTCGGAATATTCATGCTGGGTACTGACATCTGCAACTGAAGATGTGATCTCGATATCAGACACGGTCTGATACCCAAGATCGCCCTCGTCATCATCCAATCACTCACGCACTTCGTCCACATCAACATCGTCCCCATGCGCACATAGACGTGCATGGAAGTCATCCATGTCAAAACCTAGGAAATCGTGCTCCACATCTGTTCCGAGAAGCAGGCGAGACCTACCATTTTCTAGAGTCTTGACAAGGGACTTCCTTCCATGCACTGGCCCAGTTGTAGATGGCAGACTTGATGTTGTAGCGGAGAAGGTTTTCCAAAGTCCGCTGGCCTCACGCGTCCTGTCCCTCCCTGTGCTTGTCCTCGTCCTCAAGAACAACCATCACCTCATCCAGGAACTTCCGTCGGTACAGCCTCTTTGTTGCCACGATCACTCCTTGGTCCATTGGTTGGATGAGAGCAGTCGTATTAGGCGGCAGAAACATGCACCTAATCCGCCCATTCTCAGCCACCAACTCCTTGTCGCACAGGTGAGCAGGTGAATTGTCGAGGAGAAGGAGGGCCTTTACCTGGTCGCGTGGGATTCCCAGTTTCTCCGTCCGGTAATGGAAGACCTCCTTGACGAAATGGCGGTAGAACCAGTCTTTGAAGATGTGGGCAATGAACCATGCCTTCAAAGAATGGTATCAAACAACAGGAAGAACATCCATCACCCCACGAAGACACTGAGGCTGCTTTGCACGGCCAACAATAACGGGCTTAAGCCGGTGCATGCTGTTAGCATTGGCAAAACACAAAGCAGATATCCGTTGCTTGGAAAGCTTGCAGCCAGGTACACACTTCTCCGTCTCCTTGGCTAGAGTGTTCATTGGGAAAGAGCGATAGAATAAACCAGTTTTGTCAGCGTTGTAGACTTGACCGAGAGTGAGGCCCTCCCTGTTGATCAACTCATCTACTATCCTCGCTGGCGTTCAAAGCTTCACCATGGGCCTTACGGTTGGTAAGGTCATGTCCTAACTTGAATGCGAAGAGCCAACCCTCGGATGCCTTTAAGTCTGGGGCGTCGTGAAGCCTTGCGAACTTCTCAGCAGCAGCCTTCAGCTCCATGCCACACACCAGCACACCAGCAGCACGTTGCTGTCGATACCAAATCAACACGGAGCGGTCGACTTCTGCATACTGGGGAGTAAACATCATCTTCCTCTCCACATTGCGTTTGCTCTTCGACGAGAAGTCAGCCATGTACTGCATGACTTTGTCACAGGATCTCTTGATATCAAACAAAGTAGATTGGGCCAGGTTGAATTCACGAAGGATGCGTGAGGTAGACCATCCCGCGTCCACCTTGTTCAATATCTCCCTCTTCTTCTCCAGAGTCAAAACCACTCTCTTCCTCTTCTCAGGCAGTGGGGCCATCATCACACACACTAACAAGAGGCAGGAGGCCAGCAGCAGAGTCTGCAGCAGGTAGGGCACCACCACAAAAGCGAGTAAGTGGGCGGCCATGATGATGAGCATGCACACACAATAAGAGACGGGCGGTAAGCGGGGAGGATGCAGGGGCGCTCTAGTGGACAGCAGTGGAAATACGCACCAAAACACAGCTGGTCCGCGCCGCGTGCGCAGAGTTCAAATTACGGGGGGAAAAAAGTCAGATTTTTTCGAATTTTTTGTTATTCTTGGCCCATTTGGGGAATATTGGATCCCGGGACCAAAATATCCGGTAAGTGGGGATGTCCGGAAAGTACGGGGATTACTGTATAGAGAGAGAGAGAGAGAGAGAGATACTATGTACAGGTAAGCCCTTAATTCACGCGAAATTTTTTCATGCGATTTCGGTTATCCACAAATTTTTCGTACAATAATTAAAACAAAATTATAGTATTCAAATAAATAATTTTAATATACAAGAGAAATAAATAAAATATAAAAATGCCTACCTGCTGCCCGTGTGCATACATATATGTACGTATGTGTGTGTGTGTCGGGGGGGGGGAGGTCTACCACACACCACACAGTCAGTTTGAATCCGATGGTCGAACCATGAGTGACTCGCGAAATGTTATTTGTGGCTTATTTTTCTGCCTTCCAGTGATTGCTTGCCTTGTCAGTCAACATGGGGCATAAGCGTAGTGCTAGTGATGCATGTGGTAACACACCAAAATGGACTAGTAAAGTGATGTTGCTGACAGAGAAAGTTAAAGTGTTGGACAAACTTAAGGGAGGAAGGAGGAATGTCGGTGACAATTCTCCGTCAGGACGATTCCCCGTCATTTATTTACATACCAGTTTATTTAGCAAGTACAGTACACTAGTTTTTTACTTATATGAGTTATAAAATCCCCCTGAAAATTAGTTATTAAAGTATTAATTAATCAATAATAAGTATATTTATAGAATGACAGGAAATCGTCCATGTTTTGATGGTGAATTGACTTCGTGGTGAATTGTCTTGGAACCGTGTGTTTGGGGTGAGTCAACTGTTCTTACAATAAAGAAGGCAGAACGTAGCATACGGGAGGCAGAGGGCTAGTGCACCAGACTGTGCTGAAGTGTCTCCACCTACGCCTGTGAACTGGCTTGGAATCGTGTGTTTGGGGTGAAAGAGTCAACTGTTTGGACAATAAAGAAGGCAGAATGTAGCATATGGGAGGCAGTGAGGGCTTGTGCACCAGACTGTTGAAGTGTCTCCACCTATGCCTGTGCTTGTCAGGTTTCAGTGTTAAATTTCTTACATTTTTGTTGTTTTTCATACTTTATGCTAGTTTATAAGGTGTAAGTAGTGCATAAACAGTATTATTCAGATGTAATATACTTAGCAGACATGCGTAATTATGTGCACACAAGGGCAGAACATATATGCGAATTTACCACATACGCGAAGGGTCTGGGAACGTAACCCTCGCGTGAATTAAGGGCTTACCTGTATATATATATATATATATATATATATATATATATCCATCCACCATCCAATCCTACATTGTCCCATGAGAAGAGTAGGAGCCCAGGGCTAGGCAGTTGGTCTTGACATTTAAGATGAGACTGACCAGCCTCACTCATCCCTGAGTGGCATTACATAAGCAATCAACCCCAACCACTTCACCAGCTCAATCTGATTGGAGAGCAATAATTACCCACTAAACCACCAGGTGCCAAAATTTGGTCATATGGTTACCACCCAGCATAGTAAATGGTTTTCCAGTGTACAGGAAACCATTTGGCTTGTCACTCAGTGCAGAATAACCCACAGGCAGAAGGAAGTGGAAAGAATGAAGGAAAGACAGACAGAAGAGGGAGTGTAAAGTCACCCGTAGGCAGAAGGACAAGGAAAGAAGGATGGAATAGAGAAATGGGCAGGCACCTGTGAGCAGCACTACATCGCGTGAGTGGATGACTCCCTCATAAGTAACAAAGTTCTTCAAAAGGATGCACTTTCTGCCCTAACTGGCCTCAATACTAACAAGACATAAGAGCCTGATTGGATACCTCGTGCTCTCAAAAACTGTGCTTCTACCTCCTGTTCTCAATAACTGTGCTTCTGTGCTTACATCCAGCCTTGGTAAACTCTTTTGTCTTTGTCTATCGATTTGTACCTTTCCTTCTAAGTTTGCTATCATTCAGCCTGTCCTGAAGAAGGGTGAATGTTCCTAGCTCTCTAACTATTCCCCAACTGTTTTAACATCCTTAATTTTGTATTAGTATTTATTCTTAACACAACAATTCTGAAGCACCTTTCCTACCGTAACCTTTCCAATCGTCAGTTTGGGTTCCGCCAGGGACGCTCCACTAACGATCTTCTCACCTTCCTTTCAGATTCCTGGCCATTCTCCTTTAGGGACTTTGGAGTTCTGCCAATGCACTTGACATCCCAAAGGCTTTCAAAAGAGTCTGGCATAAATCTTCAATTTCCAAACTGCCCTCTTATTGTTTCTATATTTCTATTTGTGCCTTCATCACCAGACTCCTTTATGGTCTATCTAAAATGCTGCTGTAGATGGCCACCATTCTTCTCCTAGAGCTACCAATGGTGATGTTACTTCGAGTTCTGTCCTGCCACCAACTCTCTTCTATTCATCAATGATCTTTTCTGCTGAAAATCTAACCCTCTCCATACATATGCTGATGAATCCACCTTTCACCTTCCTATCTGCTTCCCACAATGTCCATCACAGGAATTACTTCAACATTCACAGGATGAGGCTATGGCACACCAAATTTCTCACCTGGCTCATATCTCTGATTGGGGTAAAAGTACCCTTGTTGGTTTTAATACATCCTAAACCAAGTTCTTACACATTTTGACCCAGCAGAATCTTGTACAGGAATATGTAATTTTTAACATCCAACTCAATACTGCATCATCTCTAAACATAAAGTACTTAGGGTTTCATTCTCTCAGGATTTATCATGGAGGATCACATTATATCACTGGCAAAATTTGCTTCCGAGAGATTAATTTGTGCTAAACCAACTCTGTGCCTTCTTTACCCCCACACAGCTGTTGACTCTATACAGGGATTTTATTTGCCCCTGCGAAGAGTACAACCCTCGTGTGTATGTGTGTGGGGGGAGGGTCCCCCCCTCTGCAGCTCTTCTGAATAGGGTGGAATCAAAGGATTTCCATTTCATGAACTCTCCTCCCGTTATGCTACTATAATGTGGAGACCCGTGGACACCCAAATCTGCCGCAGCATGAGTGTTGTGTACAGCCAAGCACAAGATGCTACCAGACCCAGTTTGTGGACATCCACACTCACATCTCTGTCCAAAACTCTGTAGCCTCCTTCTTCTCAACAGTTTATCCCTGGTTGTGGCCAAGTAGTCTGCATTGCTCTTCATGTAGCAGCAGGTCAACTATGGAACTGTCTTCCTCTGTCTGTATTTCCCTCTGCCTATGACCTCCAGTCTTTTAAATGCAATGTGTAATGGCATCTCAAAATGAAAGAACCTTGAATCTGATTTTTTTTTTTTCTAGGTGGGAATATCTTGTGGGCTTCTAGCTTTTGGTTCCATTTCTTGTATTAAAAAGAGAGAGAGAGAGAGAGAGAGAGACTAAATAACACTGTCAGGTAGCATATCCTGCAATGCATGTTGTCAGACTACTGACAGCGGTAACGTATCCTGCAATGCATGTTGTCAGACTACTGACAGCAGTAACGTATCCTGCAATGCATGTTGTCAGACTACTGACAGCACTGACATCTTGTCCTCTATTTTCCGTTGGGGAACACTTTGAAACAACACTTTAACCAATACTTACACACCACATATTTTCAAATGGTATACACTCATAGCCCCTTCCCATCCCCCACAAGTCTAGCATCAATATCACTACCACCATCCTTATCATCATCAGTATAACCATCATCCATACCACTTACCTCCATCTCTTCCACCCTTGTCTGCTCTGGTTCGTCTTTGTCCTGCTCCTTCTTGTTCTTGTTCTTTTTCTGCTCCTTATTTTTCTGCTCTGTGTTACCTCCCTCCTGCTTCTTATTCTTCCGTTCTTGTTTTTTATTCTTCTGTTCAACATCCTGCTCCTTATTCTTCTGTTCTACATCCTGCTCCTTATTCTTCTGCTCTTTGTCATTCTCTTGTTTTTTCTTCTGCTTCTCTTTCTTCCCCTCCTTCCCCTGCTCCTCATTTTTATTCTTCTGGTTCTTATCCTGTTCTTTCTTCTTTTGCTCTTGCTTCTCCTTCTTCACTCCCTGATTCTGTTCTGGGGTATCATTTTGTTCCTTTTTATCTTGCTGCTGCTTATTCTTTTTCTTCTGCTCCTGCTTGGTGTTCTTGTGCCCCGGTGAGTGATTCTGGAGTTTGGTCTGGTGAAGCAGGTCAGTAATATGGTCAACATTATTCGAGGCATCGTCCCCATCTGGCACATTAACTGAACTCACACCACCATCTGGAGGAAAAAAAAAAAAAAAAAAAAAATTAACAATACTCTTTTTACCTTCACTTGCCTAAATACTGACATCTCTCTATCTTGAATGCTCAGCTGTATCAAGATATATATATAACAATATAATGCTAGTTAAGAAGTTCTATGAAAAGTATGCAGGGCCACAGTACTGTATATACACACACACACACACACACACAATGTCTATACACTCGACCCTCAATTTGGCGGACCCCTTTTTCCCGGATTTCGGATTTCCCGGACACGGGCTGAGGTCAGACAGTATTATCAAATGCCACACAAATGCCCGTACAAGTCCAGGATTCTCAACAAAAGTCCGGCCATTATTCTCTCATATAAAACTATAAGCAGTCTGCTGCACAACACAGTATAATTTTTGCAAGGTTTTGACTCGATAAAGGCCATTTGTAACATACACAAGAAATTATTTTCATACATGAAATGCACCTTGGCCACCAACCTGCTTCACGTCACCAACTCCTAACTCGTGGCAATATCCCATTTGCCTCTTGCTTTTCTCAAATGCCACTATAAATAGTTTATTGCATAACACAGTAAAGTTTAAGGGAGGCTTGGACACATTAAAATTCTATCTATCTATTGCCAGACGCCTCAATCCTGTTCGGGGTTGCCACAAACAAATCGCCTCCACGTTGCCCTGTCCCTCGCCATTTCACTGCCCTGCTCCCAACTCACACCCCCCTCTCTCATATACCTCTCCACCCCATCCCTCCATCTCATCCTCAGCCTTCCCCTCCCTCTCCCCCCCTCCACCGCACTCACATACACTCTCTTCGTCAGTCTTTCACCCTCCATCCTCTCCACATGGCCAAACCACCTCAGTGAGATCCATTCCTACTCACTTAGCTCACCCTCTCGGTGTGACTAAATACCGAATCAGCACTTTTCACTGTAAAAATTTTTATTTTTTTTTGCCAGTTGCTCATACACACCTAATTATCTGAAATCTACTTTAAAAATTTTTCTTAATGTAACTTAATTAAAAAATTAGGTTTCAGAGCTAAAATGCACGAATGTCAGCAGATATTTTTCCCCTTCAGATCGTCAGTGTTTACATCTCAGTCAACTGATGAGTGGCTGGCCAGTGTTAGCAGATATTTCCCCTTCAGACCATCAGCACACCTTAACAGACTTCTGTTTTGCATAAATACGTATTTTGAGTACAAAAAAATAAAATGTATCTGCATTATTGATTGGATATTTATCCAATCAAAAGTCCGTCAGAGTGAGTTGTTAGGCTAGAGGCAAAACACTTCTGCTAACTTTAAGAAATTTTCACTCTGAATCCTGATTTTCGATTAATAATTATATTAAGCACAAATTTTTGACAATTTGAAATAATTAGATGCGTAAACCTATATGGTGATAAAGATTAAAATATTTTCCAATTAAAATTGCCGATTCGGTCCAAGATTGCGTGTTTGTATCTCAGTCAGCTGATTAGTGGTTGGCTGACCTTGTGGTGCTCCATTCCTTGCTCATTTTCCTCTTTTTCCTTAGCTTTCCGATCTTCTTCTATTATACCCTCCACATTCTCATCAGCAACTGTCTAAACAACCATTCATAGGGTTGCAGCTAGCAAAATACAGCTATTGTGTCAGTTATTATTATTGTTATTACATCAGTGTTATTATTTTATGTACTGTGTAAGTTAGTTACGTTGGTATCAGTAGCCTACATTCCAGAATGCTCTAGATTATCAGAATAATTGCCGGACAGTATTGGAGAATTCAGACAAAGTATGGTAACAGTCAGGGGAATGGTATGTGGGGCCGGACTTTTGCTGTTCCGGGACTGGTCTACCCCCTTTTAGTCTGGCAAATCGAGGGTCGAGTGTGTATATATACATATATATATACACACACACACACACACACACACACACACACAGTACATGCATATAGGCAAACCCTGATTCACAATACTCCTAGGAGTGATACCCTGGAACAGTGATGGGGGTACAAATACCACCCTACGCCACCTACCATAGGCCTATCCAAGTTTTGAGATGGGTTTCAATTTTTGTTACCGATTTATATAATATTTTAGATTTAATTTTGTGTTTAGGTTGATTTATAAACTGTTTCTAGACTTAATGTGTTTTAGTCATATGTGGAGTGAACACTTTCATTTGGGGTATGGATCCTCATCCATCAGAATAGGTACAAAACAGTGTGGACAACTAGGTGACTCAACAAAGGATATTTTGTCTGATCATTGAACTGTTATCTAACCTATCATGGAATATATAATAATAATTTTAAATAAATACTAATAATTATGAAAGCCTTAGAGAGTAAATATTTCATGAACTGATGAAAACTGTGACACAGATAAATCATGTATTTATGTTTGGGCTATTCATGGAAAAATACTTTGAAAATACAAAGGAATTTCTACATAAATGTTGGAAAATATGAGAAGAAAATAAAGGAGCTCAGGAACCAGAACAATAACTAAAATGATATAAAGATGGGCCACTGAAAACGCTATCACGATCGCGTCATCGATTACATTCCCCATCAAAACATCAATTCTCTGTCACAACAATTCGCATCTTGGATGATTCTGCGTCATTCATACATTATTATTATGCATAACAGATGTTTAATTGTCCCGGGACCGTCTGATGGTGGGATTGTATACAATGCTGCTGCTTCCTTTCTACCGAGTTTAAAAACGAATTGGAGATTGCATTCTTCAGTGACCTTGACTGGGTAAAAGCAAGACGGGCACTGGTTTTAGGCTTAGGTTAGCTTCTTTCACAGCTGTTAAGCTATTTAGACTAGATTTAAACTTTTTTTTTGGACTCATTTGGATGGGTTTAGGACTTGGCGGGGAAGGACCCAAGGCTCAAAAACGCATCCCTATACTTTACGTGTAATTCTACCCCGAGATACAATACCCCCCCCTAGCGATGGGTTTCTACTTAACAAATTGCATTGTTAAACCGGGATATGCCTGTATGTGTGTGTGTATATATATATATATATATATATATATATATCTATATAGTAAAAGTCCTTTAATCCAGACTGCAGCAGCCCACAGACTGTCCGGATTATCAGATTTTCCAGACTATCAGACAGGTGCCAGATAATGTTAAAAAAATACACCCCAAAAATACTAAGTCCTTCACCAGTGCACCCTTCTCCAGCCGTTGTATTTTTTCTAGTTTCTTACTAATAGTAACTGTAACATGCTTCCTCTTCTTACCAGTAGTAGGTGGTGTAGTAGGAACCATTCTAGTGAAATACCGAAAAAAGAACTAGCAAATTCGGTAGACAACGCATGGAATGTACAACACGCACAATCAGCTGGGTAAACATACAGTCGGGAGGATTCGGAACCTTCAGAATGTCGGCGCGGGTTGTTGACTAAGCTTTGGGTGCAGGATTGGATAGTTCAGCGCACCGCTTTCGGCTATTTTTCAATAGATCTCTATTTTTTTTGTATTTTATCTCAATTTCATACCCCAAAAAGCTAAAAATGACCCTGGGTTGAAAAGTCCAAACCATTGGGTGTCAGATTAATCCGTTAACTGCTCTATACAGCCTGGGCTGTTCCAAGTGCGACTGCTCAATACAGCCCTGGCTGCGCAGGTGAATTTCGAATATAGTGTCACGGTGACCAAGGCCGACCCATGCAAGCATGTTTGAGCCTTCAAAACCGAAACAGAAAAAGAAAACAAAAACCATACATTCCAATAGGGAATCAGACACTTCAATGTTCATCCATGGCTTTACCAAGGTAAATTCTGAGCTAATATTTCGTTACTATATACTTTGGCATGTGTTCTCTCAATTCCTATGACAAAATTTGGCCTTTGGGAAATTTCATTTTTACCCCTACGTCTGCGCACCACGGACACCTCCATAAAACCGCCATGTGCAGTTAACAGGTTAAAGGACTTTTACTGTATACAGTCAACCCTCTGCTATAACGGGTCTTGCTATCACTATTTAATGCTATCAGGAGCACCTTAAAGGTTGCCAAAACACGTCTATCACAGTCAAAACGCACGCTATCATGAAAAAAGGGAAAAGAAAAAATTGAAAAAGTTTCAAAAAGCCCGTGCAAAGCGTCATGACCCAGAGCACCAAGTTGCCGCGCTCGTCGGTTGTGACGTCACGGCACTGTGATTGGCCACGAACCAGGGAACGATCCCCTGGAACATAACAAGCGTGACCAGTGGGTCACAGGTGTGGACACAAAAGCCATTTTAAGTGCCCGCACAATGGCAGACACACCTCAGCCTCGTCCTCCTACCATTGCACAGTGTAATGCGGCGGCACCTAAACGGGAAATTAAAAGACGAAAGAGCTTAAATTATGCGCAGAAACTCGAGATAGTCCCTCCACTTTACACCTAAATTCCTTCCAAATTCCTCATCCACTCTCTTCTTACTCTCTCTTACTAATCTTTTCACCTCTCTCTTTCTTTCTACATATAACTCTCTCTTCCGCCTCTCAACTTCTTCCACGCCCCTATTTCTCATCCATTCATTATATGCTTTCTTCTTTTGTGCCACAGCCTGTCTCACCTCTTCAGTCCACCATGCTGTTCCTTGCACCCCCCTCCGTCTTCTCTTCCACACGCCACATCACATGCTGCACATATTTCTTCCGTAAATATCCAGCACACACCTTCCACATCCCCCATCTGCTCCAATTCATGTTTGCCCAATCGTTCCACACACCACATCACATGCTGCACATATTTCTTTCGTAAATATCCTGCACACACCTTCCACATCCCCCATCTGCTCCAATTCATATTTGTCCAATCGTTCCTCCACTTCTCTCTTATACTGCCTTTTTCTCATCCTCTTGTAACCTTTCCACTCTCCTTGGAACTACTCCTCCCTCTCGTCTTTCCCTTCTTCTATTTCTCCATCTTACTTGGATCCTAATTCTGGCCACCACCAAGTAGTGGTCAGAAAGTCCACTCCCCCAACCTCTGTAAGCTTTTGCATCCATTACACATCTTTGCATCCTTTCATCCACATACACATAATCAATCACTGCCTTCTTTTCATTCAGTTCACCACCCACCCTTCTCATCACTCGCCGTGTATACCTGTGGATCATTTTATGCCTGAAGAGGGTATTGGCTATCACCAACCCCCTCCCTGCACAAATGTCCACTAACGCACTCCCATTCTCATCTATCTCAGCAGGCACACCCCACTCACCAACTATTCCATCCACCTTCACATTCCCTACTTTACCATTCATACCTATCTATCTATCTATCTATAGACCGACGCCCTAATCCCGCAAAGGGTGGCCGCAGACAAACGCCTCCAAGTCGCTCTGTCACCCATCATTTGACTACCCTCCCCCCAACTCACCTCCCCCTCCCTCATATACCTCTCAACTCCATCCTTCCACCTCACCTACATACACTCTCTTAGTCAGTCTTTCATTCTCCATTCTCTTCACATGTCCAAACCACCTCAGTGTATTTCTCCTAATCTTCTCAACCACATCCACATCCACCCCACAACGTTCCTTCACTTCTTCATTCGTCAACCTGTCCCTCCATGTCACTCCACATGCTCCTCTCAAGTAACTCATTTCCACTGCTCTAACTCTTGACTTGTTCCCCTCTTGCAAGGTCCACACCTCGCTTCCATGCGTCAGGGTAGGGATCACAATACTATCATACAGTGACTTCTTAACTTCCATACTCACCTCCCTATTTCTCATCACTGCTTTCAGTGAACCAACAACCTTCCTTCCCTGCTGTACCCTTTAACGCACTTCATCCCCCAAAGTTCCATCCTTACTCATCACACTACTCAAGTACTTGAATGCACTCACATTTTCCATATCCTCACCATCCAACCTCACTGCACACTCTATGACTTCATTCCTCTCAAACACCATAACTTTACTTTTGTTTACATTAACTTTCAGATTCCTCCTCCTACACACTGTCCCAAATTCATTCACCAAACCTTGCAACTCCCATTCATCTTCACTCAACAATACTGTATCATCAGCAAACAGCAACACCGGAATCTTCCAAATCTCACCCTCATTCATTAGAGCCACCCCCACATCCACTGCCCTACCTTGCACCTCCTTTACAACCCCATCCATGTATATATTAAACAGCCATGGAGACATCACACAACCCTGTTTTAGTCCCACACTGAGATCAAAGAACTCACTCAGCTCACCATCCACCCGCACCGTAGCCCTAGCTCCCTCGTACATACTCTTCCCAGCACTCAACATTTTCCCCTCCACTCCACATATTCTTAATACCTTCCACATACCTTGCCTATCTATTGTCATAAGCTTTCTCCAAGTCCATGAAGGCGGCATACACTTTCCTTCCCTTCTCTAGATACTTCTCCACTAAACATCTTAGAACAAATATCTGATCTACACACCCTTTTCCCATCCTAAATCCCCCTTGTTCTTCTCCAACTAGCTCCTCTGTCATATGCCTAACCCTATCAATGAGTATTCTACCATGTATTTTACCAGTCACACTAAGAAGGCAAATACCCCTATGGTTACCACATACTTCTCTCTCCCCTTTTCCTTTGTATAAAGGAACAATTATACCTGATTTCCAGTCCTCTGGAACCCTTCCCTCTTCCCAAGCCAATCTACACAACCTCCATATCCACTCCACAACAATCTCACCCCCATACCTCAGCATTCACCACACACTCCATCAATTCCTGGGGCCTTTCCCAACTTAATCTTCTTCATCACTTCCACTACTTCAGCCCTACTGATCTCTTCCTCCCTCCTTTCATCTCTTCTTCTCCCAGCCATTCCCCAACCACTTATACTTGCACTGCTCTCACTCTCTACATTCAACAAATCCTCAAAAGTGTTCCTTCCATCTCCTCAATTTCTCTCTCTTCTCCACCAACAATCTATTATTCCTATCTTTCACTCCCCTACTATTTCCCCTTTCACACTACCTTACTTTCTTTACCTCCTTCCAAAACAATTTCTTACTCTCCCTCCATTTCACACTCAGATTCCTCCCAAACTCTTCATGCACTTTCTTCTTACTCTCCTTCACCAGTCTCTTCACCTCCCTTCTCCTGCTCACATATACCTCTCTCTTCTCTCTCTCATCTTCTCCCCTACCTCTACTCGCTAACCATTCACTATATGCCTTCTTCTTTTGTTCCACAGCTCGTTTCACCTCAACATTACACCATGCTGTCCCTTGCATCTCCTTCTCACTCCACAAACCGCCTCACACACCATGCCTATCTCTTCCGTGAATATCTTACATACGTCTTCCACCCCTTCTAACTTCTCTAGCTCATACCTTCCCAATCTTTCTTCCACTATGCTCTTATACTTGTCATTTTCTCACTATCTTGCAATTTCTCCACTCTTCTCACAGGAGCTGCTTCCTCCTGTCTTCCCCTTCATCTCCTCAACCACTTTCTTTGCAGCTCTACCTTGGCCATCACTAAGTGATGGTCCGAGACTTCATTCCCCCACCCTCTCCACACTCTTGCATCCAATACTTGTCTTCTCATTCGTTCATCCACACACACGTAGTCTATCATTGCCTTTTGTTCAACAAGTTCACCATCCATCCTCCTCATTACTCTCCATGTATACCGGTGGATCATCTTATGACGAAAGTAGGTGTTGGCTATTGCCAACCCCTTACAAGCACAGATGTCCACCAAAGCACTACCATTCCCATCTACTTCAGCTGGCACACCCCAATGACCAACCACTCCATCCACTCGTACATTCCCAACATTACCATTCATGTCTCCTATCAACAGCACTCTCTCGCTCCTCTCAAACTTGTCCAAACATGCTTCTACTCTCGCCCAAAACTCATCTTTCACTCTTGCCACTCGATCCTCTGTAGGGGCATACACACATACAATCGCCCATTCATATCACCAATCAAAAACACTCTCTCATTCCTTCCAAACTTTTCCATGCACACTTCCACATTTCTCCAGAACTCTTCTCTCACTCTGCTAGCACGATCTTGTGTTGGCGCATACACACACACAATCGCCCACATTTGTATTCCAACTTTCAACCTTACCCACACAATCCTTGACCCAAGTGATCCATACTGTCTTATGCTCTTCTTCCATCTTTTACTCACAACTATACATACTCCTTCCTTTGCCCTCTTATTCTCACCTACTTTTGCACATATACCCCATCCATAGTCCCATTTTCTCACACTTTCTCCTCTCCATTTTGTTTCAGTTATTCCACACACATCCACTTTCGCACCCTCAAGCACCTGGACAATCTCTCTCTCTTTCACCTCATCATTCGCTCCTCTTACATTCCAAGTTGCCATTACAATGTCCTTTGTCCGGTCCTGGGCCGTCATCGTTTGGTCAGTCCTTGTTCGAGGCTTCTTGTTTGTCTTTTTAGTTAGTTGTTTTCCGGGGAGGGGCACTAACCCTCCGTCAACCCTTTTAGTCGTCTTTTACGACAAGCAGGGATACTGGGGGAGTATTCTTGAAAAACCCCCCTATCCCCGTACTATCCGGATGCCCACTTTCCGGACACCCCACTTACCGGACATTGTGGGCCTAGACCTTCAGAACCCAAAAATGGCCAAAAAAAAGAAAAAATCCTCCCAAAATCCAAATTTTTTCCCACCCGTAATTTGAAATTGCCACACGGTGCTGAACAGCTGTTTACACCATGGCCCATTCACCCCTTCCTTCCTCCCCCTTCCCCCCTCCTCTGCCAGGGTTGCCATTTGGTATTTTTCATGACCAAATGTGGGCCAATTAGGTAATGAAATATTACTTTGGTAATGAATCGGAATAATGCAATACCAAATGGATTTTTCACATGTATGAGGATACACAGGATGGAGATGGTGGATTGTCTGCTCTCTCTGATTAATCTGCTAGCCTACACAGGATGGAGATGGTGGATTGTCTGCTCTCTCTGATTAATCTGCTGGCCTACACAGCGTAAAAATAATCAACATGCTGTTAATTATAAGTAAAGTGATTACATGTATTTCCACTTGTATATATAACTAGTGAAGAATAAATGTTAGCTTTACGAATTTGATAATGAAAATTGAGGAGTTTGGTAATGTGGCCATTGGGATCTGACAACTCTGTTTCCCCGTCACCAACACTGTCCAATAGCTTCTGCCTAACTTCGATCGCAAATAGATGCTTATCGCAATGGAAGCCACATGTGCTCGTTTTTTGTGAATAAACCGTGAATAAACTGCAATACCTCGCCACTAGACCACACAGGAATTTACAGTGTTGTGCAGTGTTAAGAAATTAGAATTTAGAGTGAAAAGGACTAACTGTGGAGTGCAAATTGGCGGTTGAAACTCGTGGTTGAAACTGGCGTCGTGCACTTAAGAACAATGTGCAGTGTTAAACAATTATAACTCATAGTGCAAAGAATTAAGTGCAGCACAACACTGGATTACTGTACGAGCTTCAAGAGCATTTTCACCACTGCCAAAGCCTTAAGGCAGCCACAAACGTGCTGTAAGTACCCTGGCTGAGGTACAGTCACTTCTAATTCCTTGTTCTTTGGTTCCTTTTCATTTATTTCATGCTTTATGTCCATTATTGGTGTGAACAGGGTCTTTAATAGGTTTAAATAGGTGCTATGCATGTTTAGTAGGGAGTTTTTTAGGTGGCTTTCAAAGTTAGGTTGGGTTAGGGTCCTTAAGTACCAGTCCATGAGCCAGTGGTCCACTTTCCGAACATGCCTTTGGCTCTATTACGTCGGATCGTAGAGGGATTACTCTGTGTGTGTGTGTGTGTGTGTATATATATATGTGTGTATATATATATATATATATATATATATATATATATATATATATATATATATCTATCTACTGACAGACGCCTCAATCCCGTTTGGGGTGGCCACAAACAAATCGCCTCCAAGTCGCCCTGTCCCCCGCCATTTCACTACCCTGCTCCCAACTCACACCCCCCTCTCTCATATACCTCTCCACCCCATCTCTCCATCTCATCCTCGGCCTCCCCCTCCCTCTTCCCCCCTCCACCTCACTCACATACACACTCTTCGTCAGTCTTTCACCCTCCATCCTCTCCACATGGCCAAACCACCTCAGTGTGTTCCTCATAATGCTTCCTATCACATCCACATCAACACCACAACGCTCCTTTATATCCTCATTGTCAGCCTGTCTCTCCATGTGACTCCACAGGCTCCTCGTAAATACCTCATTTCCACTGCTCTCACTCTTGACTTGTGTCCTTCCAACAACGTCCAAGCTTCACTTCCATACGTTAGACTTGGTATCACAATACTGTCATGTAGTAACTTTTTCACTTCCATGCTCACTTCCCTGTTTCTTATCACTGCTTTCAAAGAACCAGCAACCTTTCTTCCCTGCTGTACCCTTTCAAGCACTTCACCCTTCAAACCTCCATCCTTACTCAGCACACTACCCAAGTACTTAAATGTACTCACATTTTCCAATTCCTCGCCATCCAACCTCGCTGTACATTCACTGACTTCACCCCTCTCAAAGACCATCACTTTATTCTTCCCTACATTCACCTTTAGATTCCGTTTCTTACACACTCTCCCAAACTCATATATATATATATATATATATATTTATATACAGGTATATATATAAACAGACACACATATATGACTACCAAATAGCAAACCTTGTACGTATAGCTCAGTAATGAAGACAAGATCTATATGCAACATTTCTCTAACAATTAAAGGATTGTTTCTCTGCAAATGGTGGGTGGGGGCACTCACCACTGACTCACTCGCTGTAGGGCTGCTCTCGGGTGACTTCTCTTTCCTCTCTTCATTCCTTTTTTCCTCTTCTGTCATTCCTTCCATCATTCTTTCCTCTTCCTTTTGTCTACGGGTGACTCTACACTGAGTGAAAAGCCAAACTGTTCCTGTACACCAAGAAGCCATTTACTCGGCTGGGTGGTAACCATATAATCAAATTATGGCGCCTGGTGGTTCAGTGGATAATTAAGGCACTGCAATTGGACTAAGCCTGGGAAGGTTTATTTCCAAGGGGTGGTTGTGGTTTATTACTCGCGTAATGCCACTCAGCGATGAGTGAGGCCGGTCACTCCTGAAATGTCAGGACCAACTTGCCTAGTCCCAGGCTCCTATGCTCCTCAAGGGGTAACACAGGATTAGAAGAATGAATGAATGAATTCTCTGTAGAACTGAGCTTTGATGATGTTCTCAAAAGTCATTCATCTCCTCGACTCAAGAGTTACTCTACACTTATTGGCCCCATCTACTGCCTCCATTCTTATTAGATGCAGTAAATCATTTTATGTAGACCACAGATAAAAGAGTGAATGTCAATACTGACTAAATAAAGAATAACTAATGGATGAGGGCAGTCTGTGCTTATATCGACAGTGTGTGTACACTACTTATGTACATTAACCCACACAGCCACCACACACACCTTCAGTATGTGGAATACCTCACTTTCAACCCAATGCTTTCAGCCTTCAGTTCTTTTCTCTTCTAACTACTCACTATTATAATGAACCTTTAATGGTATTCAGTACGACTTTATGAAGCTGGAAAACAATGTCAAGGTAACAACATTCTTTCACACAGAATCAGACAAAACAATGAACAAAATCTTAAAAAAAAAAAAAGTCAATTTAATGTTTCTTCTGTCCTTATCCGATATCCTGATATTGGCAGCAGACACCAGTATTGGTTCGGTATAAGAAAAAATGCAAATGTCAGTGATATATCGGTTCAGCGAATCGTATTGGTTACAATACTACCAAAGATGAGATGAAGGGATGGAGTGGAGAGGCAAATGAGACAAGTGGGTGTAAGCTGGGGAGAGGGCAGAGAAATGGTGGAGGCAGGATGACATGGAAGCAATTTGTTTGTGGCCACCCCTTATCGGTACAGGAATAACATGTCTGGCATTACATAGATAGTTTCTCACTACATAATTATTAACTGAAGAGTGTGGGTGGCAGGATTCACCTTTTCCTTTTGTTGTGCTGTATGCTGTACACACTTTGGGTTCTATTATCATTTCAACCAAAAACACAATTACCAGATGTAGATCCATTTTTTCGGTATTTTATACAATTCTAAGTCACTTTTCTTCTATGGCATTTCGTAGCAACTTATTTTTAATTTCACTCTTGAAGATTAGCTTAGGTTAGGTTTTCATGCAAAATAATTTGCAAAGAAAATGCCACAGAAGTGTCTTAACATTGTCTGCACTCAGTAACTACTGACAATGTAACTATATTTGCTGAAGGAGGTGTACGTTGAGCCCCACCACCACCTCTATTTTTGTGTCGGTACTCAGCTCGGCTACAAATTATTCTTGACACCCTCACCATATTGGGATGCCAATAAGGATAATCATATAACAGGACAGTATAAATCAGTATGATGGAATGCTTGTATACCCAAATAAAGTGGTATTTGGGGGTTCCAGGATATACAATGATTAAAGATATGAAACCTGAGAACAATAACACCCGACGTAAAAGCACTTTCAATCACATGCATACACACCCAAATATCGTATTCTTACCAGCCTTCTTCTTTTTCTTCTTCTTCTTTTTTTTCTTAGCCTCCTCCGGTGATGCGCCGTCCACCAAATTATCAACCTCTAGCCCCTCCTCCTCCTCATTGCGGTGTTTGTCATCCGCCTTAACCCCAACGTTGTTCACCACGGCCGCCGCCATCTTGACCTCCTCGTTTGACTTGAGAGTGGGAAGGTTCGGGTACAAAGGCGTTCGGCTTGGGCTGAGTTGCCAAGGACCGTGTTGCTGGACACACTGAATGCAGTAATTGCTATTTTATAGAGTTTTACACGTGAGTTTACATTTTGTTTAAATCTCATACAAGCTTGACTACACTCTCACAACCTTGTGAAGAGTGGTCATGATTTTAGTATCATTTGGACTCTTCTCTACACATGTCGATAGCAGATTATCAGTCAAGCGAGTGTGTTCTTATACATGTATACGACTGCAACACCTTCTTATTATATATAAAGTGTTCCAGATGCAAACTTACCGTGAAAGGCTCCGTTTTCTGTGGGCGACACCAATGAAAACGTAGGTGTAGTTTCCGATTTGGCCAGCTGTAATTGCCTAATCATCGATTAGCCATATACCACCCTAGTTACCACTTTAATAAATATGTTTTCTGAGGATCGCGGTGGCAGACAGAAATACATTCACAAAATAGACGTATCTGGGTGGACAAACCTATGTTAACAGTTTGAACTGGACCACGAAACAATAGATAGAGACGAACAAGGCATGCTCAGCCTGTACCTCTTAATTTGGCACATGTAGCACTAGAGTAGTCTATCAAGCTGCCTACTAAGGCGAATTAAAACTCAGGTTTCACACATATCCCAGAGTTATTCTAAATTAGGTGCTAAGGGATCAGCACCTTTGGCAACTTCAGCCTGCATCTGCAAAAACACGAACACTGCTGAAGGTTTTTGACCTTGGTTCACGATACATAAGCATAATTGTTTTTGTTTTTTTTTCTTGGAAGGAACGGTTTGCGGGCTCCTGGCCTTTGGTTCCTTCTCCCTTGCATTAAAAAAATAACATTCAATATCCACAGGCCCTTCTGATTGACAATATTTATTGCTGTAAAGGTATACAGAGTACTTATACAACAAAAGATGGGTCTTGCCACATATAATTATCTTCTTCAGCAAATACTGATGTAGTCAGTGGTGTAGCCACACGCCCTTTAGCAAATATTAGCTATGGTATGTGCTATAAAATGTAAACGAATTTATGAAATTGAAATACCCGAAGGGCGAACCACCATCAAGACGTCGCGATCCCACACCCCAGGAGGAAACAACGGAGGGGTTGGTAAGGAGCGCGGGACGTCCCGGCTAGGGGAACAATTATGTCCCCTAAGGTCCCGTGCCCATATTGCCCGCAACAGACCCAGCGGGAAGATTTCAGTCCGGGGGCACTACCTCTCAACCGGACTAGCCCTCGACAGGTTCGGAGTGGGACTAAAGCTCTAGTCCCGAGCAGCACCTCTGTGACGGCCTCCAGCCGCACACAAAAAGAGACAGCCTCAGCCGCTCCCAAAAGGGAGACGCCTCCGTCTCTCACCAAAAAAAAAAAAAAGAGACGGCTGCAGCCGCTCATGAAGTGAGACGGCCTCGGCCGCTCCCATACAGAGACGGTTTCCAGCTGCTTGGGTGCTGCTCCTTCCCCCTCCCCTCCTACAGGAACCAGCAACGGCCTCCAGCCACGTCTGGGAGAGAAGGGTACATCTCCTCTCCTCCTGTAGCTGGCCATGGGCGTACGACGCTGGTGACAGCCTCCAGCCACACCAGCAGGCAGGTGACGGCCTCTGCTCGCACCTCAGCTGCACGTCACTTCCCCTGCAGGGCACCGGCGATGGCCCCTAGCCGCCCTCACCCTGCTCTTCTTTCCTGATGCAGCCTCCAGGAGGATCCCCTTGGCCTGGAGACAGTGTGGCATGACCCTGTGCTGCCCCTGGGAGTGTGTGCTATCCAGACAGTGCCAGTGGAAGGCAACCACCTGACAGACTCCTGCCCAAGGCGACACCGCAGTCCTACCCTGACGGTGGCCAAGGGGGAGGGAAACTGCAGATACTGGACTCCCCGAGATGCCCCCACTCCCCCGGGGTGCGCCCTCTCCAGCTCCAGGCAACCCTCTCCCCAGAGTAGGTGCAAGTAAGAGCGCCTGCTCAGCCTGTTTGGTTCCAGCCCGGGGGACCAGACCACCCCGGCAGGACCCACAAGCAAAGGACCTCTCTCCATGCCCAACCACAGCCTCCGACTGACGACATCACCACTGAGGGTCGTCACATGGCCCTTGAGAGAAGGGACGCCTGACGGGAACCCTCCTACACCTGGGGCTCACCCGGTCCCCATAGTATAACCGGAGCCCCTAGCCCTACCAATTGCAATAGTAACTGCTCAGGTAAAAGTGATTACCGTGTCTATAGAACTCACACGCAGTGCAGTACTTGTACCCTAACAGATAACCCAACTTACTCTTGTGCCCAGATGTAAGAGCGTTGTGTTAGTGCCTACTAAAATACCTGCCGCCACTGGACCGACCACCCCGCCACCCCCCCCTCTACCACTGAGCTGCCACCTCACCACCACCCCAGGAGGACACCACGGAGGGCTGGATCACTGAGAGGCCGACACGGAGCAAGAAGGGCACCGGTGCTCCCCTGTCCTGAGTCCCTCTGTCACCCAACTGGTCCGACGGAAGGTACGCCGGGAAAAGACACGACCCTGCGGGCGGGGCAGCCTTCACCAGGTTCGGGGTGGGACTGAGCCAGATTCAGTCCCTGACAACACCGCGGTAATGGCCACTGTACGTGCCGGGGAGGGAGTGGCCATTGTATGCCCCTCAGTTGTTTCGCCCTGTAGCACCGCCACAACGGCCATTGTACGTGTGGGGGAAGGAGTGGCCACTGTACGCCCTTCAGCTACAGCCACATCTGGAGACGGCCTCGAAGTGTTAGCTATTGAGAGCACTCCAACTGGCAAAGGAAGGAGGACTGGAACCACGATAACTGCCACTGTACGTGTCGGGGAGGGAGCAGCCACTGTACGCCCCTCATCCACTTCCTCCTCCTCTTATGGGAGTAACACTGTGGTAACGGCCACTGTATGTGCCAGGGAAGGAGCAGCCACTGTACACCCTTCAGTTACTTCCCGTTAGGCAGGCAGACCCGCGGTAATGGCCACTGTACGTGCCAGGGAGGGAGCGGCCACTGTATGCCTCTCATCTGCCTCTTCCTCCATCGCGAGCAGCACCGCCACAACGGCCACTGTACGTGTGGGGGAAGGAGTGGCCACTGTACACCCTTCAGCTGTGGACTTAGGAATTGCGGAACTGCCACAATGGGCACTGTACGTGTGGGGGAAGGAGCGGCCACTGTATGCCCTTCATCTGCGATTCCTGGGGTCCTCCTGGACAAGGAGGTCC
Organism: Coenobita brevimanus; assembly: GCF_032717465.1. Taxonomy (NCBI): domain Eukaryota; kingdom Metazoa; phylum Arthropoda; class Malacostraca; order Decapoda; family Coenobitidae; genus Coenobita; species Coenobita brevimanus. Next base: position 34,555,613 of record NC_137015.1, read on the forward strand.
CTTGCGTGGCCAGCCTTTCACCTCTCGCCTGCGTGGGATGCCCTTTGCTTACTCCCTGTGTGGTTCCCCGGAGGTGCTGCCGGAGTGGTGGCATGGTCCTGTGTTGGTCCTGCCACCTACCCCTGGTCGGTCCCAGTCCCTGACGGACGCCTGACGGAAGAGGTGCCGCGGTCTACCCCTGACAGCACCCCACCCTACAGGCGGCCGCAGTATCCGGGCTCCTAGGCCAGACTGGCAGGCCCCAGAGCCGGGTCGCTTGGGCTCCACTCCCCCACGGTCCTCCGCCAAGAGTAAGAGGCGACAGGCCCACTTCCTGCAGCTGTTTGGTCCCAGCCCCGAGGGCCACCCTTCAGGTCGAGGCCCCCAGATCGGAGGGCCTCCCTGCACCCCACCGACGAGGCTCCAGCACAAGGGCCTCCCAGGTCGAGGCCCCCAGACGGGAGAGCCTCCCTGCACCCCCCTGACAAAGAAGGCCCATGCAGTGACACCCCTGCAGGAGGTGCACTGTCTCCTACAGGAGGGCTCCCCAGTAGAGCCCCCTCCCACGCCCGGGCGCCTCCTCTGTAAAGCCCAGGAAACAAGGGCGAGTAGTGATTTCAACGCATCTCGTGTGTCTTAAAAACCACAGAGAGGGGAGTGAACGGTGACAGTGAAAGAGTGAGGCCAGAATAATGTAAGTGACACACAGTGAGACGTATATCCAGGCAGAACAGAAAAGACTAGTGAACACGGGTACAGAGACGTACAGAAATGGTGGGTCAAAACCAGGAGTGCACTAAGAAAAATAAAAAACCTGTGAACAGTGTCCCTGCGACTAAGTGACTATCCCGAGTGTCGCGACTCTCACCCTGACAAGTTATAGTAACATTCACTCTCTCGACCCCTGGCCCTTTTTACTCCTAGTGCATCTGGTTTAGACTATTAAATGCTAGTTCTGCCTATAGCCATAATACGGGTATTGTGTATGTTATAACTCACCGTCGGTATATAACTGAAAATCCCCACTCTGCTTGTGCTGTGTGTGTACACAATGTATTGAGAAGCTAACTCTGTAAACCTGTCTAAATCATATCCTGTAACTCTTTGATTCTATATTGTAACAGTGTATTGAACTAAGACAATAGATGTGTTATGGTGTACTGCCTAGTTTTTATGCCCTGTTCCTTTGTGGGTGCTTTATTTCCGGTCCGGAAAGAGGACCCCGCTCAGTCGCGGGCGTTTTTAGGACGAGGAGTCGGACTAAAAACATCCCGCATAACACCTGCATCACTATGTAATAACTAATAAGGCACTCAGACTGGTGTGTTAAGTTTCTATTTGTACCATTCAATGTCCGTCCAGTATCCTGCGTGATACTCATTAACCAGTCAGGACCCTATAGTCCATCTAGCCCAAGTGATCATAAACAGTGTCTTGTGTGCAATCCACACTGTATTGTTAGAGTTGTGATTTAGTTTATATACGTGTAATGTTGTTGCCTAGAGTTTTTGTGTCCTGCTCTTCTCGTTGTGTATTCTAGCTCCAGTCTCGAAAAGAGGACCCCGGCTCAATTGCCAGGTGCTTTAAGGACGAGAAGTCGGCCTTAAAACACCTAGCATAACAAAAATGTATTACATTCAGGAGTGAGAAGTAGCACCAGAAGAGTGTAGAAGTACAGCACGGCAGCACATGCTACAGCCAAATATGATGACATCGCACCGCCTTATCAGTGGGTCGTATGGGGTCGGTGAGTGATGGCCAAAACACCCACTAACACCACACTACTCCCTCCCTATTTCTTTCTTTAAACTTCACAACTTTTAGTAATTTTCCATTTTATACAAGTCCTCCATTGGTTCCATTGGTACACACTAGTGTTATCTTTCTATACTGGCTTGAGTGGTATATTTGTTAGCGTCTATGGATAAGTTGTGGAAGACGTAGGCTGCTAGGCTATTATGTAAATATACAAGCAAAATCTGTATAGTAATGAGTAACATACTGAATGTTACCGATAGATGTAAGAGCATCAACTATGTGTAACTATTTACTAAGCGTAGCGCTTTTTAGTACCTAAGGTACAAATTCAGGATATTCACGGAGAATGGAAAGTCACAGATTTTCATTGATTAACCATGAGATTTGCTCAGTCAGCGTAATAAGTTGTATAACACCATAAACCTCTTAGGAGGGGCACATGTCCTACCTCCTGTCGGGTGACCAAATCTGGTTTATGTATTGTAATGTAAGAGTGTACTTAGGTCAGTAAAGCGAGTCCGAAAGGTATAAGTGGAGCTAACCATTAGGCTTCAATTTCTTCATTAACTACTTCAACCCCGCTCCACACTGTTCCAGCTCCTCTGTCATTCTTACCAGGTCTTGGCACATATCATCGAGCCCCCTCGAACAAGCATTTCAACCTGGGCATGGAGAGCTGCCCCCCTTGCACGAGCCCCCCTTTCCCCTGGGTTCAGTTGTCTTCCCGCTGGCTCCTCTCTGCCGCCATGACTTGGAGGAGCGGGAGGAACATGCAGCCGCAGAGACCCCGCTTTCCGTATTAGACTTGATAAAGTGGTGTTCCTGTTGCTGCAAACGCTTCTTGACTCAGTGAAGTCTCCAGGGTAGGTCCTGCACTGCCGAGTGGGGATCCCTAATAATATCCCGTACACTGGTGTCGTGCTGGCTGGAATCGCCATCTGGAGGCTGAGGACGTACTGGTGCTTTTCTTTATTCTTGCTGGTGGCTGCCTGTGCACAGGCGCAGCAGCGGTTGTTTTCTCCAACTGTGAGAAATTCGAGGCCTGTAGACGGGCCTCCTTAACACTGGTCAGTGGCGGCGGTGGTGGTTGTGCTACTTGGACTTGAGCTGCGGTGTGCTGTGATGTCATGGTCATCCGCGGTTTGGGGGGACACAAGGACGAGTGGGCATTGTGTTTCCCTCCACAGTTGCAGCACTTGGGTGTGAAGTGTTCGCCTCTCTTAATTTTTTCCAGACAGGTGCTACCTTCGTGCCTCCCAGCACAAAAAACGACACTTGTATGCTGCATTATACTTCCATGCCAGATGCTCACATGCACCTGCTGCAATGGTACAGCAGAGGTCAGGCTCCGAAACACTGCACGCAGCACTCCTGTATTCCGTTATCCTGATGAACATTGTCTTAGGAATCTCCCCCTCTAACAAAGTAAATAGCTTTGATCTCGGATATCTGCTAACCACTCTTCTCTTCATCCATAGGACATTTTCTGTAGCTTCAAGATCCTCTACTGCCCAGTGCACAAGAACATTATAAACGATAATCATGAACTGCGGTCGGTTGGCAACAGCTTCCAAAACAACGCCATTAAATTCATCTCTTCATATAATCCACAGCATAGCCTCTTCTCACTATCACATACGGACGTGTCTTACCTTCTTTGAACAGTACCTCAAAGTCAGGAAACATTTTTGCTACAGAAACAGTCCACCTGGCTTTTTGTGAGAGGGAGAGCTCACAAACCGAGACGAAATTCAGCTTCACTCTGACATCACAATTTTATTCCAGTTCACCACATTCCATTCCATGCTCAGCACCTGATTCATCGCTGCTTGTCCTCCCCCCTGCTGGGTCTTGTATCATTCGTGACATATGTGCCGTTTGTGCCGCCGCACCGGACCTTGCTGCCATCCATGTTCGTTTCTCGTGTTTGGGGTTGGTCCTGCACTTTGCCCGTCCCTCTCCAGGGTCGAGAGACTATCACAGACCCTAGTCTGTTCCATGATGAAGTAGGTGTGATCAGAAGGGCGAGACCCTCGGCGTTTATGGTGACGGCTGCGTGTGAGCATTTCAGCACGCATATTCGGACCCTACGGCCGCCCGGCTGGTACTGCAGCAACTGCAGGCCTTTCCTAACGACACAACGGATCTTCAGTTGTTTTTAGGCGAGTGTTGTGAATGTGTTCAAAGCCTTAGTGATGGGACGACTCAACTGCCGACGAAAGGAAATGTGAGGCAGACTGTAGGTGGGTGCAAACTCAAAGAAACGCCCGGGGTGAAACGGTGTTCCACTAATGCCGTGGACTGAACTGCCTTCCACCACTAAGTACAGTAGCCTACAGTAACAATATACTGTATTTTCTGCTACAGAAGACTTCCGTTGTCATATCAATAAACAGCGATGGCCCGAGGAGTATGTGATTGAAAATGGGTCGTTAAGCCTTGTACACACCAAGATACAAAGTCTAGAGACAGTCGAGTGACTATGTATCTCGACTGTTGCGAGACAGTCCAGATACAGACGGGCGACAGTCCAGAGACACTTTGGAGACAAGGCAACTTTGTCTCTGGATTGTCTAGAGACTGTTGCGAGACGGTCGCCAGACATTTCTGCTACTTTCTCGCTGGAGCTGTTGCTAGAAGATCGAGAGTCCATATATATATATATATATATATATATATATATACATATATATTCATTTTCATTCATTGCCAGACGCCATGTATCCCAAACGGGGTGGCCAACGGCTTAGAGTTAATTGTTTTACAGGGAGGGACACTAATCCTCCACCAACCCCACTTGACACGTAGGAAGAACGTTATGCCAACAGCATCTGGCATTCCCAGGCGGTCACCCATCCAAGTACTAACCAGACCCAACGTTGCTTAACTTCGCTGATCAAACAGGAAGCGGTGTACTCAACGTGGTATGGCCGTTGGCCAGCTATATATATATATATATATATATATATATATAAATGTAGTATAGTGCCACGGAGGGCGACCTAAAACCCCCAGAACGAGCCCACTGAGGAGCATATACAGCACGCCTGGACTCCGAGCGACAAGGACATAAGTCCTCCCGGGCCACGCGCCCCTATGACCTGGAGCTCGCCTGCCGCCACCATAGCAGGAATACGAGACTACCTTCCTGGCGAGCCAACCACCAACAACCACGGGGTGGAGCTGTTACTCTAGCTCCAGTCAGCACCCGGGACGGCCGGTAGCCGCTCAACCCTCCTATTGGAGACGGCCTGCAGCCACTCTGGAGGAAAACAGGAGATGGCATGTAGCCGCTCCCGCCTTCGTCAGGAGACGAACAGAAGCCACTCTGAAGGTGCCCCTAACAAGACGGCCCATAGCCGCTTGACCCTCCTACTGGAGACGGCCTGGACCCGCTCCAGAGGCAAACAGGAGATGGTCTGTAGCCGCTCCCGCTTTCATCAGGAGATGGCCGGTAGCGGCTCTGAAGGTGCCCCGAGAGATGGCCTGTAGTTGCTCCCTCCCCCAGGCCACAGCCAGTAGCGGACCTTAGCGACGGCCTGCAGCCACGCCCCCAGAAGCCCATGGCCAGCAGCCGGGCCCTACAGCAGGAGACGGCTGGTAGCCACTCCTCCATCAGGTGCCGACTCCTGTTCACCGACCTACGACCCAGAGGGAGCCCCCAGCCTGAAGGAGTACTGGAGAAGCCCCGTGACTACCACCAGGCTCTTCTCCCTGCAGCTGGATCCTGAGAGGACTCGCCTGATGGACCCCGATGTAGGCTGACGCCGCAGCCCCCTCCTGAAGGAGTCTCCAAACACCAGGGACCACAGCCCTCAGAACCTCCAGACCGCCCCCAGGACCCCTGGGCGGGACCTCCCTACACCCAGACACTGGAGACCTTCGTCCTCTGTCAGGCGCCTGAGCGAGAAGTTCAGGCAGTTATTCGGCCCCAGCCCCAAGGGTCAGACTCACGCCCCAAGCCCCGAAAACGGGGGACCCTTCACCACCAGCAGCCCCGGACGAGAGAGGATGCCCCTACGCGTGATCCCGTGGCCCCTGAACACAGAGGCCCCTGGCAGAACCCAGCCCCGCCAATAGTGAGGCTGTCACCTCCGTCGCCCTTGTACCTGACTGCCACGATGCCCAGACCCGAAAGGAGTGACAGTGAAAGTATAGTGTCCGTGACATAATGAAGTAAAGGCAGAACAGTGCATTAACAGTATAAAGGAAGTCGATGAGAAAAGCATTAGTGACAATATAAAAGAGTGGTGGAATAAGTAAGGTGACAGTGAAACAGTGAACACGGCAAGACAGTGAAATACGGGTCTTTCAGTCAACACGCTACCAAATAATAACGCCACACCACATTAAGATCATACGCAGGCCCTAGTGTTAAAGTAGTTGTCATAAGGTCGACTTAAAAAGTACCTTCTTTCATAAGGCTTTACTTAGCAAGAAACACAGGTAGGTGTTTACCCAGATACAATACAACCAGGATCTATCTGACTCTAAAATGCTAAAAGACTTTAAACATAAGCTTCGGAACACGATGCATAAGACCCCGAACAAATCGAACAAAGAACTCAGAAACAGTCATAATGAGTCCAACCCTTTTGAAAAGAAGCATTCCCAGTAAACCCCAGTTTTATACCACATTCACCCCATCTAATAAAGTTCCAAGCAAATATTTAGTACAACTCAGTTCAATAATTAAGTCTATTTACACAATTATATATACAAAAATTAGTCTACAAATCTAATTAGCAGTAAGCCTATCTACAGGTTTTTTAATTCTGGTAGAACGACGAACAGGTCCTGGCATGCTAGAAGTAGGTTGTTCGTGGGGAACCAGGGAAGCCTGTTGGGGAGAGAGATAATCCTTCTCCGGTGATGTCTGGAGGTCTGACACAGAGTCAGACGAACCCTGGGCAGTAGGTTTGTTCTCTGAAGGCTGATCAGGCAGAGGGGGTAGAGACTCTTCAGAGGGCACCAGAGCCTTAGGAGAAGGTGCCTGGTCCCTTGTGGAGTCAGTAGTTTCCCTCCCGTCAGGATAGCGGACCCGGGCATAGTGAGGGGTGGCATTCACAAGGTCGACAGGCTCCACCAGAGGATCAGACTTAGAGTGGCGGACAAACTTGCGCAGGAGCACAGGCCCAGAGGAGGAAAGCCAGGTTGGTAGAGTGTAACCATTACAGGATTTCCTGGGGTAAGTAACAGTCTTTCATGAGGGGTTTGATTAGTGGCAGTGCAAAGAGACCTGATAGAATGTAGAACACTGTCTAGTACTAGTTCCCAGTGAGTTCTGGAAGATTGCGGGATATAAGAGCCACAGCACTCCATATAGTCCCATTCTCCCTCTCGCACTGACCATTACCCTGAGGATGATAGGGGGTGGAATTAGTCATAGCTACACCTTGTTCCATGAGAAAACTAGAAACTTCCTTGGATACTAACTGCGGTCCCCTGTCAGAGTGGATAGAGGAAGGGCAACCAAACAGAGAAAACAGTTTCAGAAGACAAGATATTACAGTCTGAGCAGTCATGTCTGGACAAGGAAATGCAAAAGGAAATCTAGAGTATTCATCTACCATAACCAGAAGATATTTGTTGCGAGTAGAGGAAGGCTTAGGACCTATAAAATCAATAGAGATAAGGTCGAAGGGATGCATAGCATGGATGAAATGACCTGAGGGTGGTCTGAAAAATTTAGGTTTCAGTTCAGAACAGACAGCACTGTGAACAAATTCTTTTCACATCCTCTACTGAGTAAGCCAGATTTTTAGCCCTCACAAAGTGGTATAGTCTAGTGACATCAGGATGACAAAGTGATCTGTGGATCTCTTCTAGGGAAACAAAGCGAGAATTAGAGATGGGACTGCAAACACGGGAAAGAGTATCACATGGAATATTCTCAACTGCGGGTCGATATTTGATATCAAACAGGTATTCAAAGAGTTCCAGTCGCCACCGCAAGATGTTGTCATTCTTAATTTTCGACGAGTGACGAGACTTGAACATGAAAGGTACTGCCTGCTGATCAGTCACAATACTGAACCTCCTGCCAATTAGAAATAATCTCCGCTTACGTACTGCTTCAGTGATAGCAGTAGCTTCTCTTTCCACGGCAGACTGAAGCCTTTCAGAGCTAGTCAAGATCCTCGAGAAGAGAGCTACCGGACGACCCTGCTGAGAAAGAGTGGCAGCCAAAGAAGTGGCAGAAGCATCAGTCTCAACCTGTAAAGGCAAAGTCTCATCAAATGCATCCAGAGTCGCTTTGCAAATCTCATCTTTCAAGGAGTTGAAGCACCGAGTTCCATGGGAGACCAAGGCAAAAGACTTTGAGTTTAAGAGGGGTAGAATACGACTAGAATAATTGGGAATCCAAAGTGAATAATATGAGAAGAGGCCCAAAACACGCTTGAGGGAGGCAGAATCTGAAGGGACAGGCAAGTTCCTCAGGGGAGAGAGACGCTCAGGGTCAGGGCGTAGAGTTCTATTAGATATACAGTATCCTACGTAGTTTATTTGATTCAAGTTGTACTGGCATTTGGTCTCATTCAAAGTAAGATTATACATAGAAGCAACTTCCATGAAGTGCTCAAGATTACGATCATGATCCTTTTGCCCAAATCCATAGATTATAACATCATCAATATAAGCATAAGTGGCTTCCAGGTTATTATCAGTAATCAAAGTAGTAATCACACGCTGGAAAGCAGCCACCGCATTAGTCAGACCAAATGGGATCCTAGTGTACTGAAATAATTGCCCATCAGCCTCAAAAGCAGTGTACATTTTCTCCTCATCCCTGAGGGGAACCTGGTAACAAGCACTTTTAAGATCAAGCTTGCTGAACACCCTATGCCTTACCATTTTATGGACCAGGTCATTAATGCGAGGAATTGGGAAAGCGTCTAGTAGTGTAAAACGATTTATAGTCCTAGTATAGTCAAATACCATGCGGCGCTTATGGCGATCATCCCTAGTTACTAAAACCTGAGCTCTCCAGGGAGACTGGCTCTTCTCAATTATTCCTTCACGAAGCAAGGACTGAACTTCCTCGCGAATGAAATCCTCATCAGACTTGGAGAACCTACGAGTCTGAGTTGAGACAGGCTTACAATTAAGGATATTGTTAGGGAACAGGGAAGGAGGATCCAAGGACATACAAGGAACTCCACAAACAGTTAGCTTAGGTCTAGGTCCATGAAGGTCAAATTCAACTGATTTATGCATCTTCATAAAGTCTTTTCGTAAAATTACTTTAGCACACAGATGAGGAAGGACAGACAATTTAATTTTTGAATACTCATTTCCAAGTACATTTAGGTTTAACAGTACAATGCCCCACGGTATCTAAGGACAGGGATGAAGATACCATAGTTACGGTTGCCCTAGAAGAGGTAATGTTCAGGCCCAGTTGTTCAGCTACCTCAGCTTGCATAAAACTAGAATCACTACCACACTCAGTCAAAGCATACATATTGACAGTATTAACCCTTACAGAAACAGTAGAACAGCATGGTTGTTTGAAGGAAGCAGCATCCTCTTTAACCGGGTCCGTAGTTGCAGCAGAAGAGCCATAGGGTGGAGTAGGTGCAGTCGATCCGTTGGGTGGAGTAGAAGCAGTAGATATGGCAGCCAAAATGGTAGCTACGGACTCACTATAACATAGCATGGTTGTTTAGAGGAACCAGCATCATCTATAACCGGGTCCACAGTTGCAGCAGAGCCACAGGGTGGAGTAGGTGCAGTAGATACGTTGGGTGGAGCAGAAGCAGTAGGTATAGGAGCCAAAATGGTAGTTACGGACTCACGCTTCGCTCTGTCCTTTCTGTCCCTCCACAGATTTACACACACCGGCAAAATGATTTACACACACTGGCAAAATGACCCCTCTTACCACATTTGTAGCATACAATGGTCCGAGCAGGACATCGAGCTCGAGGGTGACAGGACCGACCACAAAAAAACCATGAGGGTTTGGAGGCAGCAGCTGTCCCTATATATTCAACAGCTTCTAGGCTGGGACAGAACGAATTAACTTCATTAGGAGAAGTCGAGGCGTCCATTGTAGCCGAGTAGTTTTCATGAGTTGAGGAGTAACATATACTTCTGCATTCCTCTGAGCCAAGGCCAAACTTCAAGCAAGCTGCACAGCTTCATGTAGAGTTAGAGATTCTTTCTCCAAGAGTCGCTGACGAATCATAGGGGAAGTGTGACCAGAGATAAAAGCATCACGGATGGCTTCCTGGGTAAAAGTATCAGCAGTCACAGCCTTAAACTCACATTCCTTGGATAGCTTCAGCAACTGTAGAGACTGGTCAATGGATTCACTGGGTAGCTGTTTCCGTGTAGAGAGCTGATGCCGAGCAAAGATGACGTTTGTGGGTTTCACATAAACAGCCTTCAGTACCTCAATAGCTTCAGTGTAGGTCTTGCAATCAGCAATGTGAGTATAGACTGAAGGAGACACGTACAGTAGTTAAAGAGGAGATTAAGCTTGTCTGGCGCAGTGTCGCCACTCACGGGCTCGAGAAAATTAGTGAAGATACATAACCAATGTTTCCACTGAGCAGGGGTAGTATCTGGAGTTCCGTTAAAACGTTCAGGTCGCAGCAACTTCTCAATCTTTAGTAACTTGGTCTCGGTGTCGGCAGTGAATAAAAGAATTTTCTTGCTAAGTAAATCGTCATAAGGTCGACTTAAAAAGTACCTTCTTTCATAAGTCTTTACTTAGCAAGAAACACAGGTAGGTGTTTACCCAGATACAACCAGGATCTATCTTTTTTTTTTTTTTTTTTTCTTCTTAGTGGCCATCATCCTAAAGGGGCATTAGGCCAACAAGAATCGATAATCATGAAAGCCAAAATAATGATATGAAATATTTGCATCTATTTCATACCAATATTAAGTTATTATTCATGATTATGAAACACAAAAAGTAATAAAGAATACATCAGTATACTGTACATGGATAGTACCAGGACAAATACTTTCATCTATACATCACATGTAGACTCATTACTATCCTACTACAAAATAATCAAATATTTATCAAATTTATGAAGAACAATTACAAATTTACTGGTCCTGAACAAAAGAAAAAAAATATACACATTTATATAAATGTAACCTCCTCCTGCGGTTCACAAATCTATGAAAGTGTATTGACGTATTTACATATGTACAAAAACCATATCCCTATATATATATATATATATATATATATATATATATATATATATATATATATATATATATATATAATAAATATGGAAACCACAACCAAGTTCATAAAATAAATCACAACTCTCTGAGTAATCTGGTCTCTTTCAGGAAAGTCATCAATTTATTAGTCACACCAACGTCCCCATCACCCAAGACAGAGTCAAGTGTGAAAGGGAGCGCATTTGTCCTACAGTAGGCAGCCAGAGAGGTACGTTCCCCAGCATACCTAATGCAGTACAAGAGGATGTGACTAATAGATATCACCGCGTCACAGGTGGTACAACGCGGTGGAAATTGTCTGTTAATATATGGTAACATATGTGTCAATAGGGTGGAATTCATGCGGAGGCGGGCTAAAGCGACCTCCTCCCGCCTGTTTCCCCAGGAGGAACTGGACCAGTCACATATGGTCCTTTTGACTGATAGAATTGCCAGGTCGGTCCACTGACTTTGCCACAGAAGATTAATTGATTTATTTCCAAAAGAGAGACTAGACTGTAGCTCACGAGGAACGTCCCAAGTCTCCTCGAGTTCTACAGCCGATTTAGCTAGTACGTCAGCCTGCTCAATGCCATAAATGCCACAATGACCAGGCACCCAGATTAGAGAGAAGGATTTACCACATGTGTGCAGCTTATTGATAATGCGGCCCAGGACCTCATGTGAATCAGTCCTACATGAATGAATTGCCTGAAGGGCTGACTTAGAGTCCGAAAAAATGACAAAACTGTTGTGATCTGAACGCAAAGCAAAGTCTATAGCTTGATCTATGGCAAATAATCCGGCAGTGAAATTAGACGTATGGGGGGGGCAAGCGAAAACGGATGCGGCACTCCGTAGACCACACACTTGCACCCACACATTCATCCATCTTAGAGCCATCGGTGTACAAGTGGAATGACGCTAGATGTCTAATGAGGATCATCCGGAATAACTGTCGTACCTCCACCTCCGGCGCCTTGTACTTTGCGATGGGGAGCCAGTAAGTGTTGAATGTGGTGGCAAGTGACTCCCAGGGCGCTATTTTTTATGTTAAAACCTGATCCCCATTAGAAAGGTCGTACCCTAAGGCCTCACAAAGGAAATGAAACCTCACGCCACCGGCTTAAGGGCCGCATACAGCAGGTATTCCATTGTAGGAGGATCCGACAAGTCGGAAGGCTAAGTGAGCGTTTACGGTGGGTGGTGATACCGTAAGAAAATAACAGGTGGTCATGTCGTAGACGGAGGGGAGGCACATTAGCCTCCACTTCCAACCGCTCCACACGAGTATAACGAAGGGCTCTGAGACATATGCGCAAGCACATGTTCTGAAGCACATCCAGTCTATGGAGGACAGCATCCGATGCCGACCCGTACACCTGTGGGCCATAGTCAAGTTTAGAACGGATAAGGGACTTATACACCATAAATAAAGACATTCTGTCTGCTCCCCACTATTTTCCGGAAAGAAATTTAAGGACGTTAACTTTTATACTACAAGAAGCAAGCAAATGATTAATGTGTGTTCTCCAACTGAGCCTACTGTCAAAATGTAGACCCAGGAATCTGACTGAATTTTGAAAAGGTATCGGCTGATTATCAGAAGTTAAATGCAAAGGAGGTACGTTAAGTTTACGCGTAAAAACAACACCGACACACTTAAGGACGGAAAATTTAAATCTCCACTCCAGGGCCCAACGCTGAACAGATTCTAGTGCCATTTGAATCTGCTGTCCCGAGGATTGTGCATTGCAGGAAGAGTGCCACACTGCACAGTCATCAGCATAGAGTGAGTATCTAAGCGTCCTGGGGACGGAAGCGGACGACAGAATGTCATTAATGGCAACGCTGAACAAAGTAGAGGTAAGCACACTTCCATGTGGTACCCCGTTCTCTTGGACAAATATGTCCGAAGTTAAGTTACAGGGTAACCTGACAGAAAACGTCCTGTCAGTAAGGAAGTTCTGAAGGGAAATAGGCAAATTACCTCTTAAACCATAAGCGTAGCGTTTACGTAGTATTCCATTTCGCCAGGTCATATCATACGCCTTATGAATATCCAGAAAAATTCCTGTCATGAATTCGCGATTGGCAAAAGCCTCGGCTATGCAATGCTCCAGGTGCATTAAATAATACAGAGTGGACCTGTATTTACGGAAACCACTCTGCTGATCATTTAACACACCCTTCGACTCTAAAACAAAAAGTAACCTTTTATTAACCATACGTTCAAAGGCCTTACATAGACAGTCAGTCAGCGCAATAGGTCGAAACGAGCTGGGACTCGTAAGGCGACCGTCCCGGCGAGGTATCGGTATGACGTGCGCGTAGTGCCATGAGTTTGGGAACGTGCGAGATCCCCAAATCTCATTGTACACCGCTAACAGCTTACTCAGGTTGTCCAGAGTAAGATGCTGAATCATACCGTACGTAATGGTGGATGGACCGGGACTGGCCCCTTTACAGGATCTAAGGGCATGGAGAAGTTCACCTAATATAAATTCGGAGTTGTAGCTGAAATCTCCGTCTTCCGTGGCAAAGTCTAAGTTTTGCAGCTCAGCCGTACACTTATGGTGGAGAAAGCGAGGATCGTAGTTGGCTGAGCTGCTTACCTGGGCAAAATAGTTGGCGATAGTATTGGCAATGTCCACGGGATCGTCAATGACATTCCCGGCCACCTCAAGTGTGGTGATTGGTGACCGGGTGTACTTGTTGTTGAGTACAATTATGGTGGACCAGACCTGACTTAGTGGAGTGGAGCGATTCACTGTGGACACAAAACTACGCCAGTTATTCCGTTTTGCCGCTTTGTCCTCCTTGCCTCAGCGTTAGCCGCTTTGTAGGCAATAAAGTTTGATTCTGTTGGCTGTTTCTCAAAAATCCTGTATCTCCTATTGCTCTTAGTGAGTGCTTGTCGGCAAACTGGTGTCCACCACGAAACTCTACGCTTGTTTGGAAATGTAGATGTCTTGGGAATAGAAACCTCAGCTGCGTGTATAATGGAAGTCTGTAGTTGTGAAACTTTCTCATCAGTGTTATCTCCCGATATATCTAGATTGGCGACCCGTGAGTAGTACCCCCAATCTGCTTTCTGAAAGTTAAATTTAGGTGGTGGGGGAGGCCGAGAATCGTCGCGTGTATAAGAAAGACAGATTGGAAAATGATCGCTACCCATCGAGTCGTCATGTGGGTCCCAAGAGATGTTAGTGTGTATATAGGGAGATGACAAGGACACATCTGTACATGACATGTTACCAGTGCGGTCGTCTACACGAGTCGCTCTACCATTGTTTAGAAGACAGAGGTTTGACTGCAGTATGAGGTCGGCTACTTGCTCCCCCCTACCGTCACTCCTCAAGCTTCCCCATTGACAGTGATGGGCGTTAAAATCGGCTAAAATTAATTTATGACCCGGAAGTTGATAGGCTAGTGAAGTGAAAGCATCACCATCAATGGGACCACGCGGAGGACAGTAGACAGAGCAAATAGACAGATAAGTGTTATTAAATTTTACTCTGCACGCGACAGCTTCCAGAGTAGAACTTAGAATCACTTCCGTTTGTGGGTGTGATTTGTGGGTGTATATGGCGACTCCGTGACCATCATATCTTCTATACGAATGGTAGTGTTTGAACTGTGAAGGATCAGGTGATTCACCAAGCGCGTCTTCTGTAAACAAACAACGTCTGGCCTGTGTACAGATAGCAAAATTGCTATATTGTGGAATTTATTTCCAAGGGTCCTACAATTCCACTGTAACACAGTGAATGTGGCGGTTTAAGATTTACGAGAAGGGCCAATGTGCTTATAGCTTTTTTATACCGCCCGCCGCCAGGCGAGTGGCTACCGGGGGACCTATCCCGGTGCTTACTAATGGAAACCTCCATACATCGATCATCAATAACTAGGCTCCCAGAGCTCCCAGAGGAAGAACTAAACTTTTTCTCCCTCGCTGGACCAGGAGCAGGAAGGACATGAGGACGTGGCTGTTTCGAAAGGGTGGTCATATTACTCTTACTAGAGTTGTCAGACTTCTGTTTAGGCTTTACTGACTGAGAGGCAGCAGCAGCCTGAGAGTAGGAAGGTGCAACAGGGGTGTTAGTTTGAGAGATGGATTGGACAGGAGGCTCAGATGGAGAGGTAGAGTGCGTGGCAAGAGGAACAGGTTCAGGGTCAGTCTGTTTCAACAGAACACATCACGGGACAGGACATTACCGAAGAAGCATAGGACCTATTCGGCGTGGGAGTTGCATGCAACTCCTTCACCTTTTTCCTAGCTTCTTAGTAGAAAATGCCCTCAGTTGCTTTCACTACGCAGACCTCCTTCTCCTCCTTCCACTTGGGACAATCCCTAGAGCAGTGGTTCTTAACCTTTTTTGAGTCACGGACCCCTTCGAGAATCTGGTGAAAGCTATGAACCCCTTCCCTCAAAAATGCACATAAGCACAAACACAGCATTTTGCATGCAATGAATATACTTTATTTTATTGAAAATTACCTCACGCAGTGTATCACAAAGTATAAAACAGTCTTTACAAAGAATTATGTTTCTCTTTTTCATGCAAAAACTAATGGCCACTCGAAAAAATGAAATACATCCAACCTGTGCAAATTAAACAAACCAAAACTTTAATTCTGCTCAAAAGTCCATTTCAATGAGAGGGTTGTTGTTGTTGTTTGGCTTGAATAAGATGAAATTGTGGAATGGTCTTTGACAAGGCAACACGCATGTCATCGTTGACATCCAGTTGATTTCGACTTTTCGTTTTGATAGAGACAAGGGCTGAAAACCTTGACTCAAAATGTTATGTAGTAGCAGACGGAATTAGAGCACCGATAGCTCGCTTTGCCAGACGAGGGTAGTCTTGTGTCAGCGAACACCATAGTTCTTCAAGACTTTGATTTTTTTTTTTTTTTGGGGGGGAGGGAGGCAGCTAATGATGCCAAACGGCATCATGCAATATCGCTAAATTGTTCGCAATTATTCTGACCTTCACGGACCCAATGTATCCTATCCATGGACCCCAGGTTAAGAACCCCTGTCCTAGAGGAAGTGGAGTGTGCGCCCTTGCAGTGAAAACAACGTACTGTCTCCAATGTGCAGTGTTCAGCATCATGTCCCTGTGTTCCACATTTGCCACACACTGACTGGGAAGCCCAAGTCTTATCACCGTGCCCATACAATTGACACCTTAAACAACAAAGTGGATTGGGGATGTACGGCCTTACGTTAACAATTTCTTAGCCAACTTTGACCTGGTCTGGAAGTGAAACTTAGCCAAAAGTCAAGACAATAGTGGCAGTCTTCGTCCTCACGCCTTCGGAAAATCTGGTTATAAATCGGGCATTGATTACGTATTGTTGAGCAAGTTCCCGTATGATCTCGTCCTCTTCCATAACCATGAGATCCCTGCAGGTGATGACACCTTTGCAGGAATTCATGGCGTGCGGGATCTTCGGCTCGACATTATATTCATGGAACTTACGTACTTTCATCAAATCTTTTACCTGGGAGGAGTTGAAGGTTTTGATGGGGGGGTCTCCATTTGCAAGTTTTTTCACCTGTTCCACCTGCCCAGCACAGTAATCAATCACTTTCTTGATGAAAGGATTGATATTGCTCAAGGAAGTGGAACCGAGAGCATGGAGCGTGACAAACTGTGCATTATTTACACTAATGTCGAGAGCGGTACGAATCTGGGGCCGTTCAGTCAGCGGGCGGTCAGTCCGTGATACAGTCATAGGTTGACCACCTCCCCCCCTGAAGGGGGGGGGGAGGCGGCAGAGGCGTCCGACATAGTACCGCCCCCCCCCCCTAACGGGGGAAGTGGGAAGAAGGACGAAAACGAGCAAGGGACAAAACACACCGGGACCAAACACCTCAGGCTGAAATTGCCCTCTCAAACCATTCCAGGGAGGCCGGACCGTGTCAATTCACGCCCCAGAGCGATCAGTAGAGGGGACCCTCCGTGGGCAGCAATCAAATGTAATCTCAGTATATAGGAACAGACACCTACTGTTCCTAGCTATCAGGGAGAGGAGGAAAGTGAGAAACTAGCTAGCCTAACGCGCACCAGAAGGGTGAAAAAAAAAAAAAAAAAAAAAGCTAATTGCCGGTGAGGCAGCCCTAGGAAGCTAGAGGAGAGCTCAGAAGCACACAATCTCACTCTCCACGACCATGCTTAAAAGTCCGGATCTATCTGACTCTAAAATGCTAAAAGACTTTAAACATAAGCTTCGGAACACGAAGCATAAGACCCCGAACAAATCGAACAAAGAACTCAGCAACAGTCATAATGAGTCCAACCCTTTTGAAAAGAAGCATTCCCAGTAAACCCCAGTTTTATATCACAGTAGTAATTACCCACAGTGAAACAGTACCATCAATTCCACCAATATATAAAACTTGGACTTCCTGCAGTAATAGTCATAACCCCTCTGCTCTAAGTGCTATTCACTTTACCCGACCTTGACCTAAGTAGTATCCTGCGCGATACTAGCAACCCATATCTAGGCCTAAGAATTATAATTGCCCAGTATCTCTGTATTCGTGACATCTACTCGTTCCACTGTAGAATGTTGTAATACACATGTAAAGTTGTTGCCTTGAGTTTTTGTGTCCTGCCTCTACCCTATTTGTCTAAGCTCTGGTCTAGAAAGAGAACCCAGCTACACACTAGGCGTCAGAGGGACGGGAAGCCGACCCTAAAACACCTAGCATTACACACACACACACACACACACACACACACACACACACACACACACACACACACACACACACACACACACACACACGTATATCAGGAAAGGAGAAAATAGACATAAATGATTACTTAACATATGGAGAAGCATCAGCAAGAGGACACTGCAAAAAACTGCATAAGAAGAGAGGTGATAAAGACGTAAGGAAATTCAGTTTCCCAAACAGAGCAATTGATCAATGGAATGCACTACCGAATGAAATAGTGTGTGCCAAAACAATTCACAAATTTAAGGATATGTACGATAAATATGGTCTAAGACACGGGACAATACGAGCTTGACTCATTCCTGTAAAGATACAATTAGGTAAGTACAATTAGGTAAGTACACACACACACATACACACACACACACACACACACACACACACACACATATATATATATATATATATATATATATATATATATATATGTATGTATGTATAACTGCCAAAACCAACAGTGGAATCACCCAATCCATCCATCATCCAATCCTACGTTGCCCCATGAGGAGCGTAGGAGCCCGGGACTAGGCAAGTTGGTCCTGACATTTAAGATGACAGTGACCAGCCTCACTCATCCGTGAGTGGCTTAATCCGATTGGAGTACCGTAATTACCCACTAAACCACCAGGCACCAAAATTTGGTTATATAGTTATCATTCAGCGTAGTAAATGGTTTCCTGGTGTACAGGAAACCATTTGGCTTGTCACTCAGTGTTGAGTCACCCACAGGTAGAAGTAATAGGAAAGAATGAAGGAAAAAAAAAAAAAAAGACAGAAGAGGGAGTGTAAAGTCACCCGTAGGCAGGAGGACAAGGAAAGAATGAAGGAAAGAAATACAGAAGAGGATGGAAGGAAAGAAGGATGGAAGAGAGGAAAGGGCAGACACCCAAGAGCAGCACTACATCGAGTGAGTGGATGGCGAGCACTCCCACCTACCACTAGTGGAATCACTAAAACTAAAAATTATGTCATGATTAAACCATATACGTACACATAATTTTTGAATGACGTATGTAAAACGTGTACATATACCCTAATCATTATTAGGACAGACCCATATAGCCTACATATAGTATAATCTTTCAACGATGATATATAACTTTTATGCAAAATTAGAGTATATAAATATACTCTTATTTAGGATATAACCATATACATATAATTATTCAATGTATGTACAACTGTTATGCATAATGTTAAAATATGCGAATACTGACGCGTGCATTTGTAAATGCGAACCTTTAAAAAAAAAAAAAAAAAAAAAAAAAAAAAAGTCATCCGTTGCCAAATCCCTCCGCACCGAGCAACTTGTATCTTGTCTCCCATATAGTGGGAGACAGGATACAACCGAAATCTTGCCTCTGGACTGTCGCGCGACTGTCCAGCGACAGATTTAGATTTTCCTGAGACAGTCACGCAACTCTCTAGTGACATTGTCGCGCGACTTTTGCTGGATAAAGTATTTTGGTGTGTATGTGACCCAGAGACAGTGTCTAGCGAATGTTGCGAGACAAATTTATATTTTTCTGAGACAGATGCGAGACAGTCCAGAGACCATGGTGCGCGACTCAGTATCTTGGTGTGTACGAGGCTTACGGTTTGACCAACTAAGTAGGTATCATAAACAAAGCAAGTTTTTGATAAAGTTATTTTTACGGTACTGTTACTTGTATTTATGTAAAGCCACCTGAACTTGGACCCATGCCTGAATTATTGGTGACAAGAAAATAGACACCAAGCAAATTATTTAGTAGGCCTATTCTAAATAAGCAGCGCGAGTGCATACAAGTTTGCCCTCCAGGCACCTTGATTACTATAGTACTTGATTTTGGCTTAGATTCTCCTAACAGGAAAGAAACTAGGGTATTTTGTATGTTGTCCCCCCCTATATATATATATATATATATATATATATATATATATATATATATAGGGGGGGTTCTTCCGGCCACGCACTGCTTTGGCGTGCTGTGGTTGAACCAGTGTCGCATGCTATATATAAAGTATGCTTGCATCCAGTCGGCTTGCGCGGGCCAGTTACACTTGGTTCACAGACTACACACACATCCATAGCCACTCCACCACTACATTTACACATACAAGCACTTCTCACCTTGTATACAATCTCTACCAGACAGCCTAAGCCACTTGGTAGAGATACATTGGCTGTATCGTCCCCACTTCGGTCGGGGTAGGCCGGTCCAGCAGTGGACGCTCAACGGCTGATGAGATTATATCTATCTATCTATTGCCAGACGCCTCAATCCCGTTTGGGGTGGCCACAAACAAATTGCCTCCAAGTCGCCCTGTCCCCCGCCATTTCACTGCCCTGCTCCCAACTCACACCCCCCTCTCTCATATACCTCTCCACCCCATCCCTCCATCTCATCCTCGGCCTCCCCCTCCCTCTTCCCCCCTCCACCTCACTCACATACACTCTCTTCGTCAGTCTTTCACCCTCCATCCTCTCCACATGGCCAAACCACCTCAGTGTGTTCCTCATAACGCTTCCTATCACATCCACATCCACACCACAACGCTCCTTTATATCCTCATTCGTCAGCCTGTCTCTCCACGTGACTCCACAGGCTCCTCTTAAATAACTCATTTCCACTGCTCTCACTCTTGATTTGTGTCCTTCCAACAATGTCCAAGCTTCACTTCCGTACGTTAGAGTTGGTATCACAATACTGTTATGTAGTAACTTTTTCACTTCCATATATATATATATATATATATATATATATATATATATATATATATATATATATATAATCTCATCAGCCGTTGAGCGTCCACTGCTGGACCGGCCTACCCCGACCGAAGTGGGGACGATACAGCCAATGTATCTCTACCAAGTGGCTTAGGCTGTCTGGTAGAGATTGTATACAAGGTGAGAAGTGCTTGTATGTGTAAATGTAGTGGTGGAGTGGCTATGGATGTGTGTGTAGTCTGTGAACCAAGTGTAACTGGCCCGCGCAAGCCGACTGGATGCAAGCATACTTTATATATAGCATGCGACACTGGTTCAACCACAGCACGCCAAAGCAGTGCGTGGCCGGAAGAACCCTCCCAAAGTTTATTACCCTGGCGGGGCGCGAACCTTCGTTCTTCCATGTACGAAAACGCACACTTTACCACTATACCACAGAGTCTCTCTCTCTCTCTCTCTCTCTCTCTCTCTCTCTCTCCAAAAACCTTATGTACAAAAATATTTTGTCCTCTCGGAGACCTCTCCTTTTATGTAAAGATAAGTCTCCACTCTCCACTTTTGACTAACTCAGTACTTTTTTGACTAACTCAAAAGCAATTATTGAGGAGCTAACCCCCACCCCTCAAAGTATTATATACTTTGCCACCCCCATCCCGGTCGGGCCATCCCTGTCAATAATACACTAACGTGTATATAAAACCATAATAAACCTCTTCATTATACTTTTTAAATAACATTTTACCACACGAATTTCTTTTTTCAGTATGGAGAAAAGACTATCCTAATGAAAGGATTAAGGTAGGCTATGTGTAACTCCTCCAGTGCGAATTAGTCTTTTCTAAGCTGAATAAATCGTTAGCGGTAAGAACATAACAGAAATGACATCCCTGGAATTTATTTGATATTGATCAACCCGTCTGTATGGTCGAGCATAGGTACTTACCCATCAAATGCAATTCAGTTCAGTTGAATGTCGGGGGTATTGCCTTCACAACGGCACTCTCTGATGTAGCTTATCACAGTCTGGGACTTATTTAAACTTGGCTAGTTCTTTCAAATTCTTGGTTCTTATTTGCCAAAATTTATATAATACTGATTTACTTTCTTCTATTGTACTTCTGTTGAACAGCAGATTTCCAGCTATTGAGTCTTCATCCTCTTAGTAAGGACGCTGCAGTGTGCTTCTTCGCTCCTTGCTGTATGCTGGGCAGTAGTGTAAGGAGTGGTTCAAGTCTTGCATGGCATCTTCACACATCAGGCACTCCGCTGATTGATTACAAAATCTCTCTTCCCCTTCTCCACACATCAGGCACTCCTCTGATTGATTACAAAATCTCTTTCTCTTCCCCAAGTTCAAATTACTGCTTCTACGCAGGGCCGTCCCGTGCAGCGAACCGATGTTACCATGGTGACGACAGCACCTAGCCACAGCGAGGCGCTGGGAACTGTGGAGGTTTGGTTCCTGGATGGACGATGCATTTGCGTCTCCATCCAGTTAGCAGGGGCACCATAGTAGGCTCCACATCATCCGGTTATATGGTTGCCATCCACCGTTGTAAATGATTTCTTGGGTTATCCAATGATGAGCCAAGGATGTGGAAAGAGTAATAAAAAGTGACGGGAAGCAAAAAAAAAAAACTAATCAACATATGGACAAAAGGGTAAACGTTATGACGTTGGTGTGAGACAGACGGTTATAAATATTGCTAAGGAGTAGTGTCGGGCATTCATTAGAGATTACTGTACTAATTTCCCTGTGCAGTTTGTGGGACGCCAGCACCATGCACATTAGATCACTGTATTACAGAATGTCCACTTATTACGAAATACAGAATCCATGACTTGGTACGCTGACCGAGCTAATGTGGTGGTTGATCAATGAGAAAATGTTCAATTTCTGTTTTCCGTGAATATCTTTAATTTACACCGAGGTTCTAGAACGCTTAATTATTCATTACATTTATGATTACACATACGATCATGTAAAAAAAAAACGCAGTATTTTTTTTCTCTTTAACGACATGCACGTATTTAGCTATTCTGAAGGTGTGTGCCAAGACCTAGAGACCATGTAGCACTGATTCCCAACCAGGGTTCCACAAGAAATCATGAACTAAATATTTAAAAATTAAGAAATCAAATAAATAAAGTGAAATATGGTTTTAATAAAAGGGATTATTCCCCCGAGCTAGATCTAGATAGATCATATAGCACTGCTAGGGTTACAGGAGAGTGCTTGCTACCCAGGCAGGTCGCAAACTCTTGAGGGCCCGATCCCGTGACCTGCGCTCTACCACCCAGCTCTCCCTCCCCCCCCCTCTCTCTATAGGTAGGGGTTCCCCGAGATATGAAAAACTGTTTGAGGGGTTCCTCCAAGGTGTAAAGGTTTAAGGCCGTCACTGCCCTATAGGGTCTCTAGCAAGACCCACCACCTTCTTTTGTTGTACAGTATGTACTCCATACTTTTACAGCAATAAGTATTTCAATCAATCATTCTTGTACTAATTACATTTCTCGGTGAATACATTTCTCAGTACATTGTGTGTGTGCCAAGATTCACCACCACCTTTTATTGCACTCTGTTATGTACTGACTGTAACTATAATTTACTGAAGGGGTGTGTGGCATGGAACTCCTTTTGCTGTATATGTACTTGCAAGACGATTTCATTAATTACCGTAGGTGTTGTACCGGAAGAGGCTCTTTCCTAAGCCTGTGTCTCCGGACTTCTCAATTCTTCACTGTTGTTATAACCCAGATGGTGGTCACGTGTGGTGGATATCTTTTCCTTATAAATAAATTTCTGTCTCTGATATTTCCAAAATTTATCCAGACATGCTTCAAACACCTCCACACTGCCTGCCCCTACCACCCATTCCGGTAATTCATTCCAATTATTTACCACCCGATGTGGAAATGAATATCTCCTAAGATCCAGGTTTGCTCTGTTCTTGTATATCCTCTTGTTGTTGCCTCTTGTATTTCCTTCCTCCCTCAACTGAAATATCCCACACGTGCAGTCCTCATCGTATACGCCGTTGATGATCTTGAAGGTCTCAATCATATCTCCGCAGGATCTCCGGAATGTTAATGATGGCAGGTTTAGCTTTTTCAAGCGCTCCTCATAGGATAGAGCCTTTAATCCTGGTACCATCTTGGTGGCCCCTCTTTGAACACCCTCCAGTCCTTCAATGTCCTTCACTAGGTGAGGACTTCATATTTGGTTACCATATTCCAAATGTGGCCGCACTAGGGCAGTGTAGAGACCTTTAAAGGTTGTTTTGTCCAAATGGACAAAGGTAAGGTCCTTCTAATGATCCCACAATCCTGTTTGCCTTGTTAATTTTTTCAGCTAAGTGATCGGAAAACTTCGGTCTGTCATCTATCAACACCCCTATATCTTTTTCTATTTTGGTCCTGCTTATTTTTGTTTGCAAGTGGTATCCTTTATCTTCCACTCAAGTTCTCCCTATCATGTACTTGGTCTTTCAGGGTGATAATGCAGCCTCTATTTTTCGGTCCACTTTTGCAGTTCATATAGGTCTTCTTGTAGCTTTTGGCAGTCCTCCTTGTTCTCTATTTCCCTGAAAATTTTTGTATCATCGGCGTACAGGTAGGTTTCACTATCGTTTTTCACAATTTCTGGAAGGTCATTTACAAATAGGACAAACAGTAGAGGCCAGAGCACCGATCCTTGAGGTACCCCGCTGGTGACATTATTCCAGCCCAATGAGATACCATTCACAATAACTTTGTCTTCTGCCAGACAAGAAGCTTTTCATTCATCTAAGATAATTGCCTTCGATCTTATTGCTTGCCACCTTTTCAAAAAGTCTCCTATGAGGTACTCGATCAAAGACTTTTATAAAATCGCAATATACCATGTCCATAGCCTTCTTGGAATCTACAGCCTCAGTCCAACGATCCAATACTTTAATCAATTGTAACACAGTTGACAATTGCCGAGACAAAGCCAAACTGCTTATTACTAAATAGATGATTTTTCTTCATGTGATCTATTATTGCTTCTCTTAAAGATTCCATTATCTTGCATATCACACTAGTTAAGCTTACAGGTCTAAAGTTTCCGGGCTCCCTTTTATCTCATTTCTTGTATATAGCTGTCACATGTGCAAGTCGCCAGTCATCTGGTATTTCCCCCTCTTGAAATGAACTTTTAAATAATATCTGTAAGGGAACAAGCGTAGTTCCTCTGTCACTTCTTTCAGTGTCCTTGGGTGAATTTCGTCTGGTCCAGAAGATTTGTTTCTTTTTAGTTTACTTAATATATTTCGGATTTTGTCCTTAGATATGTCAATACTAGAGAGAGCTGGTACATCTTTACGTTTGAGTTTCGGAACTTCTTCATCAGTCTCAGTTATGAATACTTGTGAAAAATACTCTGCAAGGATGTTTGCTTTTTCTTCATCTGTTTCTGCTTTTGAGGACCTTTCCATATCCGTATGCATTTCCCCCACTCTTGACTTTGTCCTGGTTTTAGAACTGACGTACTGCCAAAAAATTTTTGGATTTGATTTCGCATTCATTTCAATCTTTCGTTGCGTTTTAGAGCTTTCCTGGTTTCTCTTTGTATCTGGTTATTTAATCTCCTGTACTCCTTCTCTGCTTTTCTTCAGATTTTTCAATCTTTCCCATAGTCTTTGTTTTCTCTTTATTTTTGACCACAGCCTCATGTTCATGGGTAATTTTTCATTGGTTCTTTACCTTGTAGTGCTTTCTCCTGCAGTCTTCTTCGATACACAGTCATCAATTATTCCCTTTAGTCTGCTATGAAATCTTCTCCATTTACTTTCAGTGTTGGGCTCTTGTGACAGGTACTGACTCCAGTCTATGGCAAGTTTCGCCTTCATTTTCTGCTAGTTTCCTTTTTCATATATATATATATATATATATATATATATATATATATATATATATATATCTTTTACACTGGTCCTCCTGTTCCTGTATGTCACAGTTAAAAGAAATGCAGGCATGATCACTCCTGCCTAAAGGACTATCCAAACCAATGTTTTCAATTATTGATTCATCGTTACCGAATATCAGATCCAGTATACTTCCTCCAGCCTCCTCTCTGCATCTATGTCATTTTCATTATATGGGTTAGCAGTGGCGTACCGAGGGGAGGGGGGCCATGGCCACATCCCCCCCCTCCTTTTGCAATATATATATATATATATGTTATGCGGGGTGTTTTAGTCCGACCTCTCGTCCTAAAAACGCCCGCGACTGAGCGGGGTCCTCTTTCAGGACCGGAAATAAAGCACCAACAGAGGAACAGGGCATAAAAACTCGGCAGTACACCTTAACACATCTATTGCATTAATTCAATATACCTTACAATATAAAAACAGAGAGACACTGGATATGGTATGAACAGGAAGACAGAGCGGGTTTACTAACACACACTATACACACAAGAATGTCAAGGGCAGAATTCATACATACAGTATATTATATGTTGGTAATCACCAGAACATGGCATCGGTATTATAAACAGTGAATAATTGTTATTTAGTGTTCTGGACAGGATGCACAATATATGATTGGAACAATGGTCTGGTTGGCTTATATTTGCATATACTTGTTATAGCACGCGACACGTCACCAGGAACTGTCACTTTGCCGCGGCGACAGCGTTGTGCTAATTTTCTTGTTCTTTTGCCACTGAGGGAGTTTCTTCACATTTAGTCACTTTTATGTTCTCTGACCCTGGTTTACTGCCTTGAGGTTCACTACTATGGTGCGTTACTTTATATTGTCTTCCTCACTGTTTCACTGTCACCTTTGTCACTGTCTCTGAGGGTTACACTTATACTTGACAGGCGAGATGCATTGAAGTCGCCACTAAAGCCCGGTTCCTGGGTTAACAGAGGTGGCGCCCGGGGATGGGAGGGGGCCCTCCAGGGGAACCCTCCTGCAGGAGACAGTGGATCACCCGCAGGGGCATCGTCGCCTGGGCTTCCTTCATCAGGGGGGTGCAGGGAGGCCCTTAAGTCTGGGGGCCTCAACCTGGTGAGTGGCCCTCGTGTAGGGGCCTCGGTGTGATGCAGGGAGGCCCTCCGGTCTGGGGGCCTCGACCTGGTAGGTGGCCCTCGGGGCTGGGATCAAATAACTCCAGGAGCCGGGCCTGTCACCTCTTACTCCTGGCGGAGGGCCATGGGGGAGTGGGGCCCAGACGGCCCTGCTGACCGGCACTGGAGGTCCGGGTGCTGCGGTCGCCTGTATGGCGGGGTGCCGTCAGGAGTGAACTGCGACACCTCTTCCGTGGGGCGTCCGTCAGGGGCCGGGGTCATCCAGGGGTTGGCTGCAGGACTGGAACAGGACCACGCTACCACTCTAGGAACGGCAGCACCTCTGGGGAACCACACCTGGAGGAAGAGAGAGAAGGGGGCCGGCCGCGCAAGGGACCTTCCCCTCCGGGAGAACCCTAGGAACTGCAGATGAAGGGCGTACGATGGCCGCTCCTTCCCCCACACGTACGATGGCAGAGTTGGCGGTTCCGCAGCTCCTAAGGGCAGCAGCTGAAGGGCGTACGGTGGCTGTTCTTTCTCCCACACGTACGATGGCCGTGTTGGTGGTGGAGCTCCCGAAGGAGTAAGAGGCATATGAGGGGCGTATGATGGCCGCTCCCTCCCCAGCACGTACGATTTCCATGTTCGCGGTTCCACTTCTCCTTCCTCTGCCTGTCGGTGTGCGCTCAATAGCTACTCCACCGAGGCTGTCTCCAGATCGGTCTGTAACTGAAGGGCGTACGATGGCCGCTCCTTCCCCCACACGTAGGCTATAATGGCCGTGTTGGCGGTGTTACTGGGGGAAACAACTGAGGGGCGTACGATGGCCGCTCCCTCCCCGGTAAGTAGGATGGCCATATCCGCGGTGTTGTTTGGGACTGTTTCTGGAGCAGTCCCACCCTGAACCTGGTGAAGGCTGCCTAGTTCGTTCGTTCGTTCGTTGAAAGATTCCCTGCACATATAGTGCAGGCCGGGCCTTACATTAGCCCGGTCAGTGGTGTATGGGCTTGTTAAAAAATAGTAAGTGGGGAGAACAGGACCTAGGGATTGCCTAGCACACACGTCCTGTCTCCTGGCGGGCTTTGTGGTGTGTGTGGCTGCCTAGTGCCCCGCTCGCAGGGTCGTTTCTTCTTCCTGCGTGGTCGCTGTTGGGTCGGTTCCGCGGAAGAGGGACTCAAGGTGGGGGCGCCCCGGTGCCCTTCTCGCTCTGGGTCCGTTTTGCCTTGCCCTGGCCTGCCGTGGTGTCCTCCTGGGGTGGCGGTGGGGCTGGGAGTCGGGAGTGGGGTTGAGGGTGGTGTGGTGGTTTGTCCGGCGGCGGCGGAGGTGTGTATTTTAATATATATATATATATATATATATATATATATATATATATATATATATATATATATATATATATATATATATATATATATATATATATATATATATATATATATATATATATATATAATATTTTGTCATACTGTCCAGTATTCCTGTCTATTCTGCTGAAGTTTCATAAAAAAAAAAGTGAGCATTTGAATTTTAGTTGTATAAGGTTACTAGAAAGACAATCATAACTCTGGCACAGAGTACTTAAAAATGACTTTAGAATAAGCTATATATTTATGTCGTCTTCCCATTCCATATGGCCTCAAAATTATTATAAAATTGGCCAAAATGCAAAATTTTCTCGGGGGGTGGGGGGATGGGGCGGGCTAACAGCCCCCCCCAACCCCCCAGCTGTACGGGCTTGCTGCGCTCGCCGAAGTCATTCCGGGCTGTACAGTTAAAAAGAAAAAAAAAAAAAAGGTCCTCTCATTCGCAAATTTCTTGGTACGCCACTATGGGTTACCCTAATATAACTTTAATATTTCAAAGCCTATGAGTCCTCATTGGATCAATGCACTTTACCTTTATTTACTTCTCTTTTCCGACGTCGCCCACCGGTGTTTTAGAGATATATTTATCAAACTACAGATAAATATACCCTTAAAATGAGCCCATCTGTACTGAAAAAAATATGACACTTAAGCATCTTCACGATAACGTCGCTTTTGTTTTTAACGAAGCGTCTTGGTAAAACGAGTTCGTGTTGTTGTAAGTTCGGCTTCATTATATTATCAAATATTTTTCTTATATTGATACGAAAATCTCCATTCTTTTTTCACAATCACCGAAACGACAACAAAAAAAGAATAGTGACTTACTTGTGTTTGAATATAGGAAAAAATCCGAATCTGCCGTAGATCTGTGAAATTTATAAGTAGGAGCTGTCCTGATGCCAAATGCTATTTTATAATTTTATTACATGAATTACGTATAGGAAAGTCGTTGATTTCAAGAATAAAAATCTTTAGCTGGGAAAGTCTGGTTTATTGACAATGAATCATACTAATTTTAAATGAGTCAAATCAAGCTTACACATTATTTTTCATATCTAAATAATAATTGGAATACGATCATGTATCGTTTAGTGCTTGGAGTAATAATACCTTCAGATATTTTTTTTTTTTTTTTTTTTTAATTCTGTAACCGAGAAGAGGCTCTACCGAAGCCTCCACTAGCATCCTAGATCAAAACAAACCCCCGAGACATCGCGGCAGTTGTCATATTTGCACCATTTCTGTGCTCGTCTCTGGCGTTTTCTGAAGAATTAATGATAGCTGTATCAAGTAGAATTGGTGTGCAGCTTTTAGAATCAACAGAAGGTGAGTGAGGGGTGGTGGCGGCATGGAGTGGCAGCTTTGTCCTCAAGGGATGCCATAGCTTGACCTCGGCCGCCAAGATGAATACCAGCAATTTTAAAATCTTGAATCCATGCCGGACGCGAATTATCTCATCTTGGGGGCGCGGGAGCTCACTTTCTGTGGTTTACAGTAAAGAAAGTTACTTTTCACACGATTATATTGTCTAATATGCGAACCTGACATGTAGAGGATATAAGGGTGCAATAAATTTCCTCCAGTGCAAATGTTTGGGACTTTTCTCACCAAGTGCGTGAATGCTGTGATATTATATTAGTTTGTGGCTTGAAATAATAATTTCAACACTTTTTCCAGTAGCTTTTATTTAAAGTTGATGCTTTACCTTGAAGTATGATCAGTGATATCCACAGTTCTTTATAGGCATAACATTAATCATTCAGATATCATTAGAGGTGTAAGAGTAGTCACATTGATAGTACTAAGACTAAGAAAACCATGGTGTGAGAGTTGATAATGAAAATTAATGGTGATCATGTATCCAATTGTTGATAGGCCCAGGTTTGACAGTTCTGCAGCAGTTACTCTTTGTGTGTGTGTGTGTTTTTTTTTTCCTTTTCAGGTTGTACAAATGTGGTTAAAAGTTTGTAGAGAGATAGATGATAATTTGTGAAGGGCAGATTGCAGTTTGGCTTTGTATGAGGGTCCTTTTGTCAAATTAGGATATGGTACCTGCATTGACCCGGTTCCCTTGGGCTCAGAAGACTCCCCACCACATATTCCTCTGTACCTGTCTGTGAGAAGCAACTTCAACAATTGGACCTCCAGGCATTTCAGTCCCTCCTCAATAACAATCCATTTGTTCACACAACACATCCCAGACATGTCTCTCTACCAAGTTCAGCTTACTCTCGTGCCTCGCTCACACTCGACCTCATTCACCCCCTTAGCCAATCTCTCTTTCTTTCCAGTATTCTTCCATGGATGACACATTGTATAACATATGTAATATTGTGTATGCAAACTATGATTATGAAGATAGTTAAGGTATACCAGTAATATGGGGGGAAAAAATCAGCAAAGAAGATTGGGAAGGTATGAGCTAGAGCAGTTGGAAGAGATGGAAGACGTATGTAAGATGTTTACGAAAGAGATAGGCGCAGCATGTGAGGTGGTTTGTGGAGTGAGAAGGAGATGCAAGGGACAGCATGGTGGAATGATGAGGTGAAACGAGCTGCGGAACAAAAGAAGAAGGCATATAGTGAATGGTTAGCGAGTAGAGGTAGGGGAGAAGATGAGAGAGAGAGAAGAGAGGTATATGTGAGCAGGAGAAGGGAAGTGAAGAGACTGGTGAAGGAGAGTAAGAAGAAAGTGGATGAAGAGTTTGGGAGGAATCTGAGTGTGAAATGGAGGGAGAGTAAGAAATTGTTTTGGAAGGAGGTAAAGAAAGTAAGGCAATGTGAAAGGGGAAATAGTAGGAGTGAAAGATAGGAATAATAGATTGTTGGTGGAGAGGAGAGAGAAATTGAGGAGATGGAAGGAGCACTTTGAGGATTTGTTGAATGCAGAGAGTGACAGCAGTGCGAGTATAAGTGGTTGGGGAATGGCTGGGAGAAGGAGGGAGGAAGAGATCAGTAGGACGGAAGTAGTGGAAGCAATGAAGAAGATCAAGTTGGGGAAGGCCCCAGGAATTGATGGAGTGTGTGGTGAAATGCTGAGGTATGGAGGTGAGATTGTTGTGGAATGGATATGGAAGTTGTGTAGATTGGCTTGGGAAGAGGGAAGGGTTCCAGAGGACTAGAAATCAGGTATAATTGTTCCTTTATACAAAGGAAAAAGGGAGAGAGAAGTATGTGGTAACCATAGGGGTATTTGCCTTCTTAGTGTGACTGATAAAATATATGGTAGAATACTCATTGATAGGGTTAGGCATATGACAGAGGAGCTAGTTGGAGAAGAACAAGGGGGATTTAGGAAGGGAAAAGAATGTGTAGATCAGATATTTGTTCTAAGATGTTTAGTGAAGAAGTATCTAGAGAAGGGAAAGAAAGTGTATGCTGCCTTCATGGACTTGGAGAAAGCTTATGACAGAGTAGATAGGCAAGGTATGTGGAAGGAATTAAGAATATATGGAGTGGATGGGAAATTGCTGAATGCTGTGAAGAGTATGTACGAAGGAGCTAGGGCTACGGTGCAAGTCGATGATGAGCTGAGTGAATTTTTTTATCTCAGTGTGGGACTGAAACAGGGTTGTGTGATGTCTCCATGGCTGTTTAATATATACTGTACATGGATGGGGTTGTAAAGGAGGTGCAGGATAGGACAGTGGATGTGGGGGTGGCCCTAATGAATGAGGGTGAGATTTGGAAGCTTCTGTTGTTGCTGTTTGCTGATGATACAGTATTGTTGAGTGAAGATGAATGGGAGTTGCAAGGTTTGGTGAATGAATTTGGGACAGTGTGTAGGAAGAGGATTCTGAAAGTTAATGTAAACAAAAGTAAAGTTATGGTGTTTGAGAGGAAAGAAGTCACAGAATGTACAGTGAGGTTGGATGGTGAAAATATGGAGAGTGTGAGTGCATTCAGGTACTTGGGTAGTGTGATGAGTAAGGATGGAACTTTGGGGGATGAAGTGCGTGAAAGGGTACAGCAGGGAAGGAAGGTTGTTGGTTCACTGAAAGCAGTGATGGGAAATAGGGAGGTGAGTATGGAAGATAAGAAGTCACTGCATGATAGTATTGTGATCCCTACGCTGACGTATGGAAGCGAGGCGTGGACCTTGCAAGAGGAGAACAAGTCAAGAGTGAGAGCAGTGGAAATGAGTTACTTGAGAGGAGCTTGTGGAGTGACATGGAGGGACAGGTTGACGAATGAAGAAGTGAAGGAACGTTGTGGGGTGGATGTGGATGTGGTTGAGAAGATTAGGAGAAATACACTGAGGTGGTTTGGACATGTGGAGAGAATGGAGAATGAAAGACTGACTAAGAGGGTGTATGTAGGTGAGGTGGAGGGAGGGAGAGGGAGGGGTAGACCGAGGATGAGGTGGAGGGATGGAGTTGAGAGGTATATGAGGGAGGGGGGGGTGAGTTGGGGGAAGGGTAGTCAAATGGTGGGTGACAGCGACTTGGAGGCGTTTTGTCTGTGGCCACCCTTTGCAGGATTAGGGCATCGGGCTATAGATAGATAGATAGATAGAAGAGTATGACCATTTAATAAGTAATCTGGTGGTGGTTATGGTTAGGTCAGTATGGCAAATTTAGTTGGCAAAAATGTTCATTTTCACACGAGTTGATCTTTTAAAGGCTGTCAGATAATGTAGGGTAAAAGGTATCATGTGCATTTGTACAGGTTACTTTCTGTTAACCCATTCAGTTCAGCACTATACTTACATTTTATTGTAGACATCCCTGGATGGTTTTATTCAGTTTATCATAGACTTCTTGAACTGGATGAATTGTACATCATCTAAATAAACCTCTTCGATACAAGAGGCCTTCCAGGGTTGAGTAAAATCGTCTGATAGCAGCAAAATAAGCTGAACAGGACATCACTTGGCTTCAAGCTAAGTGAGGTAACATTAGTTTCCATTCAGGTAATCTTCACTCAGTGTGCACCACCACTTCATATTTTATATTCTTATTCATAAGGAGACCCTGCTGTTTTGACTCTTGAAGTACAGTAATACCTTTTAGGCTCTTCCTTTTGGAGACTGAGTTTAAAGCCAAAACTTTCTGTTTCTTTATTTTGGTATGTTTGTAGTGACATTAGCCTAGTTGTTTTATTCTTGTTTCTGAAGTTTAACATTGTACATGTGAACTTATATGTCAGGAATATGTTCCAGAACATCAAAGCTTTTTCCACACATAAGGTGCTGTAAGTTGGGGGAATAGGCAATTAAGTTCTGTAGGTATTAGTTCAAGGAAAAGGACTTAAAAAAGGCACCATATAACAAAGACTTGTTGTAGCTACTGGATATTCTGGATTCTGTACATTAGCTATACTATATTACTTTGTAGCTGTCTTGCAGATTTCTAGTAAACTATAAATGTGAAGGTATTTGTACTCTGCTCCTGTCTTAATTTTACTTAATCCTTCATCTAGTCCTTTATAACATCACGAGGAGTGTAGGACATTGGAGTTAGGGTTCTCAGTTTAAACATTTAAGATGTGAGTGACCATTTGCGCACCCCAGATAATCAGCATGGGATCAGTATACCCTCAACCACCTCTTGGATTATCTGGTTTGAGTACCTTAACCCAATATATCACTGGGCTTCCATTGTTGGTTATGTGATTACCATCCAGTATAGTAAATGGTTTGTTGGGTAATAGAAAACTATTTGGAATTTCACATTAGTGCAGTCACCTCAAGGGAGGGAGTACATTGAGCACATTATGTGGGCACCCCCCACCGAGTACGGTACTCAGTATCCAGAATACTTGATGTATCTTTATGCTGAAGTTGTATTGTAAAGGGTACTAAACAGGTATATTATTATTTTTTCCACTTTCCCAAATCTTCATGTAGTGAGACTTCACTGTCCATCAGCACTTTTGATTTTCCTTTCCACTCACTGATTATCTCATACAACACACTTCCCATATCAAGCACCGTACCCATGCCTGGATTATCTTAGGAATTCAGCATATTGTAACTGTTACTCACTGCTATTCATGCTTGCTCTGTATGGATAGATAAATATAGATATCTCAACTGTACCCCTCTGATATCAGCTTCATGTTGTAGGAATGCAGTGACTTGGAGTATTGATGTGATGCACTAGCTGTTTATCCATGTAATGCTTGTCGCATTCTATGCCATTATTAAAGATATTGTAGTAGGCAAGGAAGCTTACTTTCCATTTTCTTATTCTCAGACTTATGTCTGACATCTTTTCTGTATTGCAGCTATATTGGCTGTTATGTTGTTCAACTTGTCCACAACAAATAGGTGGCCTTCAGAGGTACTGTTGCCAACTTAGCCAGCCTGAATCTGGCACTTTTGTGTTTGTACCTGGAATTATCTCTTTTTTTCCAGCAGGTCCAAATCCTCCTCCTCTGCTCTTAGTGCAATGACCTTTCCAGTTATAGCCCGCTGTGATCGTGTTGGCACCTTACCAAGAATGGTCAGCAATTTCGCTTTCTTCCTGTGTCCCTCCACTGTGGTGGTTCAGATGCTATCCTGAAGGATTCTGATGCTGCTCATTTGTTTCCCCTTATATTTAACTGGACTTTCATCTAGCCACCGTTTGATACTTCAGTGTCTTTCATAGGTATGCCTCTTTCACTCAGACTAAAGTACTACTCAAGTATATGACCCTGGCAAAGTGTCTCCTATGTTCTCAAGAGTTACACTTTATTGCTGACACCCTGCCATGAACAATTCATTTATTATATATAATTTCCAGCTGTTCCATTGTGCTGGAAGCTTGCTCACACTCAGTTTGTCTTGGAGATGGTACCAAGAGCCACTTATAATTCTGTAGCTAATTCAAGTCTAGTATCTTATCCAGTACTGGTATTTCTAATGTTTTTTATGTTCATGCATCTCTTTCTTCTCATCAGTTTTTCTCTGATCATTAGTTTGGGTTTCTTTAGGGACAATCTACTTATGATATTGTAAAAAAAATATAATATCTGTATTTATCTCCTATTCAAGACCTTGAAGCTACCTCTAGTGTCTTGGATATATCCAAAGCCTTTCATCGGGTATGGAAAAAAATCTTGACCTTTCAAGTGACCTCTTACAGTTTTATCCTTCTAATTGTACTTGTCATTTTTCCTCTCCCTTCATTCTATACCTGCTTTAACCTGTCACGTCCCGACCACTTTCGCACCTCCGACACCCCCCAGTCCCAACCATTTTTGGAAAAATTTGTTTTGGCTAAAACCTCCGCTTTTGGTGAGAAACATCGAAAATTCATAGAGAAATCGCTCACCTGAGGTTTAAAATACTCGATACAGGTAGGAGTACCTCCTTACCTTACAGGGTTTTCTATCAGGCTGGCTGCAAAGAAAACGAGTTCTATGGGAGGATAACTATTCCACACCACTCCTAAACGTTATTTATTTATTTATTTGGTACGAATTTATATGTAGTATGAGAGTATATTGGTCAAACAGTAATATAGGCATTTTAAGCATTGTTTCACTCACTAACTCATCACCATTCCTGACCTTCTTTTGCCACATTACCTGATCATCATTTCTGACTGTTTCTTCCTCTAATGCTATGTAAACTTTGTCCTCCACATTGTCATCGATTGGGGAATCACTCTGGCCCTGAATGTTTTTATTGGCCAGGTCACTGGTAACAGGTGAATTGCTGAGACAATGGCGCGCAGGGGAGGGGGAGGTTATGCGGTGTAAGGCATTGTCCCTGCTTGGCATCTTGTAGAGGAATAGAGGAAGGTGTCCCGTGTATACGTACGAAAGCTCACGCGCGAATTGAAAATTGTGCAAATTAGGGACCTTGCAATTGCAAAATGTACCAGTACGTCGCCAGGACTGGCAAATGCAAAATGTTGCAACGTACCCATACGTCGACGGGACGTCTCGGGTTAATGGGTGTCAACTTTTTTATGGGTGCAGTGGTTGCCCTTTTATCAGTGTTTATTCATCAGTTATTTGAGCTGTATGGTGTTTCTTGACCTACACTTTCTGAACATTCAACATAGTTGTTACTTCAGGTTCGTGATGGTGCTTATGCATTTTTCTCATAGTAAAGTTTATCATGGGACTGCAAATGTAAATAAAGATACAGGGTATAGCAATGTGGTGTCCTTATATCCAACATGCATATCTTTAGTACTGATTACCTTAAATATGGTAGACACTCAAAATATTCAGTTAAAAAAAAAAAAAAAAAAAAATTAGTTCAGAACATTTGCATTAATACTGTTTACTTCCACAGGTGTGTTTTGTTTTGTTTTTGAAGGCTTCATTGGGCTTGCATGCATCGGCCTTGGGCACCTAATGGTGGCTCTCCATGCTGCTCTATCTGTGGCAGCCTCTCTGTTCAATCCCATAACCCTGATGTCACAGTGACCTTGTCCCAGGTCTTTTTTTTTATCTGCTTCTTGCAACCCCACCCCTAATATTAATGCTACTCACTTTCTGCACCCAGTTATCATCCCCATCCTCTGCACATGCCCAAACCACCTCAATCTACCTCTCCACATCACAACACCAATTTGCTCCAGTCCCATCCTACCTCTCAACTCTTCCATTGTAAACCTAGCCCCGCCAGGCCTTGCACTTAGCGATGCACTGCACATCCACCTAATCATTGTCATTTTTGTATGTTTGAGCCTGCGGATAGGCTATCCTCTTCATTTACTGCCCAGGTCTCACTACTATACAGCATTATACTCCTAACACATGCTGCATACAAATATCCCTTAGCTATCTATCTATCTATATACCTAGGCTGCTTCCCCCAAGGAAAGGGAGGTAGCCGAGACAGGACGACACACTCCCCATTTACTCATCCATTCAAACACATTCATTCGCATCTTAGCCCCAAAGGGGAGAATGGACAGATCCTCACCGCACCACACTGCACAAGGGTCAACTGCGCAATGCAATCAGTGACATCTGCAGCAGGGCCTGACAGCAGAACTGGTTTACCCCTGCCACATCATAACACACCCATCCCCTTACCCGCACCTGACCTGACTAGCTGATCAGACCAAGTGCGGGAGAATATCCCCTCAGGGCTGCGTCATCACTTATTCATTCACAATTACTCTCCATTTATTTCTGTCACGCACAGCCACTCTTCCTTGCTCAACAGACATCCCTCTCGCATCCAACGCTCTCTTCACACTGTCCATCCATCCTATTCGTGGTCTTCCTCTCAGCCTTACACCTCTCACATCAGATCTAGTTATCTTTTTCACCAATCGCTCATTATCCATTCTCTCCATATGCCCAAACCATCGCAACACCCTCTGCTCAACTCTACCAGCCATCTCCCGAACAACTCCAGTTCTCCTTCGCACTTCATCATTTCGCACCCGATCCATACGCGTCACTCCACACATACTCCTCAGACACCTCATCTCCATTACATTCAAACTTTTCCTCTCTGCTACACCCATATTCCATGTTTCAGCCCCATATAATGCAGTCGGTACCACAACACCCTCATACAGCCTTCTCTTTACATCCATTCTAAGTGAACGACATTTAAACACTTTTTTTCATTCCTCCCAGCACCTTTCCTACTTCATTTATTCTAAACTTCACTTCTGCATCTATTCTTCCATCCACAGCAACATGTGACCCTAGATATTTAAAACAATCTACCTCCTCAAGCAACTCACCATTCAAAACTATATTCATCCCCCTATCATCTATCAACCTCGTACACTTCATCACTTTACTCTTATTCTCATTTACTTTCAATTTCCTCCTTTCACACACCCTTCCAAACTACTCTACCAACTGTCTCAATCTCTCCTCTGAATCAGTCACCAGTGCAGTATCATCTGCAAACAGCAGCTGCTTCAGATTCCACTCTCCACCATCAACATTCACCAGACTCAGACCTCCACCTAAAACTCTTGCATTCACCTCCCTTACAACACCATCCATGTAAATATTAAACAACCAAGGCGACATCACACATCCCTGTTGCAGCCCCACTCTCACGGGAAACCAATCACTCACAGCATTTCCCACTCTTACACACGCTGTACTATTTACATAAAAACTTTTCACCCCTTTTAGTAACCTACCATCAAGTCCATACAATCTTAAAACAGTCCACAAAGCCTCCCTATCAATTCTATCATACGCTTTCTCTAAATCCATAAATGCCCAAAACACATCCTTGCCTTTCGCTAAATACTTTTCACACACTTGTCTCACAGCAAACACCTGATCAACTCATCCCCTCCCTCTCCTAAAGCCACACTGCTCATCACCAATCACTCCCTCTGTACCCTCTCTAACTCTCATAATTAACGCTCTACCATACACCTTACCTACAACACTCAACAGACTTATACCCCTAAAGCTAGTACATTCATACTTATCACCCTTGCCTTTATACAACGGGACCACACAAGCACTTGCCCAGTCAATTGGCACCATACCTTTCTCAAAGCACACATTCAACAATCTTACTAACCAGTCAACAATAGTCACTCCACCACCCTTCAGGCATTCCACAGCACACCCATCCATACCTGCAGCTTTCCCTGTTTTCATCTCCTTTACTGCCTTCTCCACTTCCTCCTTCGTGATCAAAGAATCATTTAACTCTCCCAACACATTTATTCCTTGCACCCTTCTATCCGCCACAATCTCAGCCTCCCTTTCCTCCTCTACATTTAACAATCTTTCAAAATACTCTGCCCATCTCTTCCTTACTGCATCCATTTCAATTAACATCCTTCCATCCTCTGATTTTACTCATTCTTCCTTCCCAGACTCTCCCTTTTGCACCCTTTTCACCTTCCAAAACATTTTCTTATTCTGTTGAAAATTCTCTGTCAGCCGCCTACCCCACCTCTCATCTGCTGCCACTTTAGCATCACGCACAGCCCTTCTCGCTCTATTCTTCCTTTCCTTATACCTTTCATATGACATCTCATCCTTCCTCTGCAGCCACACTTCATATGCACGTCTCTTCTCAGCCACAGCCATACTTACTTCCTCGCACCACCATTCACTTCCTTTTCTTACACCACCACCCACACGTCTCACACCACACACCTCTTCTGCATGCCCCACCACAGCACTCTTAAACAACTGCCATTCCTCCTCCAGTCTGCCATTTTCCCGATCTTTCACTGCGTTCCACTCACCTTTCAATTTCTCCTGATACTCTATCTTTTTCTCCCTTTTATCCAACTCACTCACTTTCAAAACCTCCCTGCCACACCTAACCCTCCTAGCTTTCACCCATCTCTTACCTACTCTTAACTTTCCCTCCACCAGGTAGTGGTCAGACATACCTCCACCCTCCCCTCTCAGAACTCTCACATCCAACAATCTTCCTATTACATTCCTAGACACAACCACATAGTCCATCAAAGCTCTGTCAACAACCCTTCCACCCTCCTGTCTCACCCATGTATACTTATAAATATCTTTCTTCTCAAACAGCGTATTTCCAATCACCATCTCTCGCTCAACACACCGCTATGATTTGTTCCCCATTTTCATTTCTTCCAGGCTCACCATGCATACCAACTACGCCTTCAACTGCTACATTTCCCACTCTAGCATTCAGATCTCCCATCATTACCACATTCACATTCGCTCCAAAACTCTGCAGACACTCATCAACATCATTCCAGAAAGACTCCCTCTCTTCTTCATCCCTTTCACTACCAGGCCCATATGCACTCACAAACACCCACAACTCACGTTCAAATTTCGCTTTCACCCACATCAGTCTCCATGACACCTCCTTCCATTCAGTCACACATTGCTGTACTTCCGGACTCACTAACAAGGCCACACCTTCTCTTGCCCTTCCTCTATCAACACCTGACAATCTTCCATTCACACTTCCAAACATAGATTCCCCCTTCCCTTTCATCTTCGTTTCACTCAAAGCTAACACATCCAACTTTCTTCTCACAAACATTCTCCCAATCTCCTCCCTTTTAGCCTCAATCATACTACATTCACGCACATTCATAGACCCAATCTTCAGGGTACGGGGATAACTCCATCCCCCATCCCTTTCTCTGGCCTGTCTCTTTTTAGGAACTAAAAAACAGAGGAGGGGGTCCCTAGTCCCCTCACCCCGCCCCTTTTAGTCGCCTTTTACGACGCGCAGGGAATACGGTGGCAGTATTCTTCCTAACACAACCTGGCCGCAGAGTAGTAGTACCACCCCATAGTGCGGCCAGGTTGTGTCCCCCCCACCACAGGGGGATCCCTTAGCACGTGTGAAATATAGAGTTTTCGGAAGGGGGGGGTCTTCTCCCTGGTAGGAGAGGTGCCGCAGCCAGTGGGTACATGCTTTGACCAGGAGAGATGCAGTTGCCATTCAGAACATTCATTTGTATGTGATGTCACCAAATGTCAGTCACTCTGTGCTCACCGGCGTATTAACGCTATAATAATATATTAGCGGGTTTGATAGCGTAGTACTTTTTGTGTGTTTGCCTATCATTGTTCACAACATCTAAGGGATTTTTGTGCCTTAAACTAGCCTTGTCTGATCTAAATAGTTTTCCTCATATACAATGTTTATTATTTGTTTAGTACAGAGTTAGTGCAGTTGGTATGGCAGTGTTGTCAGACCTAATTACTGCACTGGACACAAGGTCACTGTAATAATGTTCTCATTAACAACTGATTGTAGGAGTTCCCATTTAACATAAATAGGAATTTTTGTTTTTGCATATCTTATATTTATTAAATATAAGTATACATGGGTGAGACAGGAGGGGGGAATGGCTGTTGATAAAGCACTGATGGACTAAGTCGTCTGGGGTGAAAAAAACAAAACAAAAAGCCTTTATGTAGGCCTACAGGCTTTATTATGAACAATGGAGACATCATCATCATCAATCCTACGTTGCCCCATGAGGAGCATAGGAGCCCGGGGCTAGGCACGTTGGTCCTGACATTTAAGATGAGAGTGACCAGCCTCACTCATCCCTGAGTGGCATTACGTGAGCAATAAACCCTAACCACCCCTTGGATATAAACCTTCACCGGCTGAATCTTATTGGAGCTCCGTAATTACCCACAAAACCACCAGGTGGCAAAATTTGGTTATATGGTTACCACTCAGCGTAGTAAATGGTTTCCTGTCACTCAGTGTAGAGTCACCCACAGGCAGAAGGAAGAGGAAAGAATGAAGGAAAGAAAGACAGAAGAGGGAGTGTAAAGTCACCCATAGGCAGAAGGATGAGGAGAGAATGAAGGAAAGAAAGACAGAAGAGGATGGAAGGAAAGAAGGATGGAGGAGAGGAAAGGGCAGATACCCTAGAGCAGCACTACATCGAGTGAGTGGATGGTGAGTGTCCCCACCTACCACAAACAATGGAGACAAACCTGTAATTTTATATGATAAGTCCTAGGTGTGTGCAAAACGTATAAAAAATTAAAATCCTTATAATCTGTTCTGTGTTAGATACAAATACCTGTATATGTGATTTTTTTTTTTTTTTTTTTTTTTCCACCCTACGGAATGGGGTAAAAGGAATCACACTTGGGGTGAAAAAAAAAAAAAAACAGCATTTTATCCTTCTTATGGCCCTCAGCACATTCAATAGATTCAGAATGATCAAATAAACCTGCAGAATACTTGTTATGTTATATCTATTTATCTATTGCCAGACACCTTAATCCTGCATGGGGTGGCCACAAACATATCGCCTCCATGTCACCCTGTCCCCCACTATTTCACTGCCCTGCTTCCAGCTCACACCTCCGTCTCTCATATACCTCTCCATTCCATCCCTCCATCTTATCCCTGGTTATGTAAGTAGCCTTATACTGTATTTAGTGTCCCTACAGTATAAAATGGAAAAACATACATGAATACATGTTCAGACACAACAACATAAATGCATTTGTTATTTGTACTGTCGAAGACAGAACATGCACCATTGACTCTAAATTTACATTTTAAGAACACTAACATAAATGAAGCAATAATGTATCCCTAGAGTTACAACTTGGAGCAACAAATAATATAAATGAAAGTTACACTTTGATTTAAATTGTTCATGATATTACACATTACACTTTTAGACCGTACTTAATGATTTCACTATACCTACAGTGGGCCACAGCTTCCTCCATAAAATAAAATGCCTGTTTTCCATGGGTTTTGGTTTCTAGAATTGGTTGGGCTGGCCCACACAAGTTAGTAGACATACTAATAATATCTTTATCATCTTTGACTGGCCAGTCCCACCTCAGGCTTGCTGGGTTACTTGATGGGGCACACCTTTTTAGGAATGTCACTTCAACCTCTCATTCTTAAGGAATACATTTTCCACACTACCCCAATAAACACGTTTCTTTTCACCCTAAA
Organism: Coenobita brevimanus; assembly: GCF_032717465.1. NCBI lineage: Eukaryota > Metazoa > Arthropoda > Malacostraca > Decapoda > Coenobitidae > Coenobita > Coenobita brevimanus. The sequence continues at coordinate 34,597,745 of NC_137015.1, forward strand.
CAGGAGCCATCTACCTGGGTTGAAAAAAACATGGCATCATAAGGCTTCTGCCACACAGTATGTTTTGGCCTTCCTAATGACCTGAAAGAACAATCAATTAACAATTCTAAACATAAAGTTAAATGTTTTCCAGTGAAAAATAATTCTGTGGCAGGAAAATAACAAATAAGTGCAAAAAAAAGTTTTCTTGACAAAATTTTCATACTTCAGTCCTTCCGTACAACTACCCTGAAATCCAATAACATAAGAACATAGTTTTCACAGTACATTTGGAGAACTGAATGGCATACTTAAAAAAAAAAAAAAAAAAAAAAAAAAAAAAGTGTGTACTGTAAAATTGTATGAGGGGCCTATTGCTTTTACCTCCATTTTTTTTTTTTTTTTTTCCTCACCCCAAATTACTATATGTGGTGTGTCCTGGAATGTAAGAGGAAGATTACTGGAGGTTTGAGAGGTCAGGTCAGAGGTATGTCTGACCACTACTTGGTGGAGGGAAAGTTGAGAGTAGGTATGAGGTGGTTGAGAGCTAGGAGAGTTGGGTGTGGCAGGGAGTTTTTGAAAATGAGTGAGTTGGACAAAAGAAAGAGAATGATAGAGTATCAGAAGCTGAAAGCTGAATGGAGCATAGTGAAAGATCAGGAAAATGGCAGTGTGGAGGAGGAATGGCAGTTGTTGAAGAGCGCTGTGGTGGGGTGTGTGGAAGAGGTGTGTGGTGTGAGATGAGTGGGTGGTGATGTAAGAAAGGAAAGTGAATGATGGTGCGAGGAAGTAAATATGGCTGTAACTGAAAAGAGACGTGCATATGAAGTGTGGCTGCAGAGGAAGGATGAGGTGTCATATTAGAGGTACAAGGAAAAGAAGAATAGGGTGAGAAGGGCTGTACATGATGCTAAAGTGGCAGGAGATGAGAGGTGGGGTGGGCAGTAAACTGAGAATTTTCAACAGAACAAGAAAATGTTTTGGGAGGAAGTGAAAAGGGTGCAAAAGATAGAGTCTGGGAAGGAAGAGTGAGTAAAAGCAGAGGATGGAAAGATGTTAATTGAGATGGATGCAGTAAGGAAGAAGTGGGCAGAGTATTTTGAAAGATTGTTAAATGTAGAGGAAGAAATTGTGGCTGAGATTGTGACAGATGGAAGGGAGCAAGGAATAAATGTGTTGGGAGAGTTGAATGATTCATTGATCACGTTGGAGGAAGTGCAGGAGGCAGTAAAGGAGATTGAAAGCAGGGACAGCTGCAGGTATGGATGGGTGTGCTGTGGAATGTTTGAAAGGTGGTGGAGCGACTAGTGTCGAGTGGTTAGTAAGATTGTTGAATGTGTGATTTGTGAGTATGGTGGTACAAATCTAAACTGACAGCTAGGGTGTGGCACGACCGTCTGTACAGTGGTGCTACATTTCCCAAACCCGTGATGTGAAACGGCTGTTATATATGTAAAAGGCATCACAAATAAGATAAACGCATATGAATACACTGTTAACGTGTATATTATATTATATGAAAGAACAGTAAACTTATTATGCATGAAATATTTATGCGGCAATACAGAAACGTGGCATAAATATTTTACAGTGTTGCTAAAAAAAAAAAGTAGCCACTTTTATTGGCTGTTACCGTATTTCTGGGGTGGGTAATAATGTCACAATTATGATTATAAGATAATGTACAGGAATATAAGTAAAAATATGCCAATTTCTTTGTAAAAGAAAAAATAATACATTAAACACTCGTGAGCGGCAACACTCACACAGACCCAGATTAACCCGAGAGCCTCCTCGTGTATCATGTGTGTCTTTACCTCCTGGGTGGTGTGGAAATAAAGTCAAATTTACAATATGTACAATATAATGTAATAGAAAATAACCAAAATGTATCCTAAAACACCATAGATGAGAGAGAGAGAAGGGGGGGGGGGATGGAGGGAAGGCAGGCTAGGGGAGGTGTTGAGGGATGGAGGAAGGGAGGGAGGGAAGGCAAGAGAGAGTGATTGAATGAAAAATCATGGCGCCGCACCAGCGAGGTCATTTGGCGACAAATGTAAAACAGTAATAAATATTTTTAAATATAATTAGATATAATAAAAAAATAAATGAAAGCATAAGTTTATAAGTCACTCATAAAAGAAACAAAATTCCCCAGGGTGACGCACGTCTCCCCCAGGAGAGTGAGAGAGAGGGGGGGGGGGCATCGCACATATGGAATATATGGCAACACTGTACAGAGCTTCGTGCCCCACCCTAGCCGCCAGTTTAGAATTGTCCTACCATAGTATGATGGTAATTGACTGGGCAAGTGTGTGTGTGGTATAAAGGTAAGGGTGATAAGTATTAATGTACTAGTATTAGAGATATAAGTCTGTTGAGTGTTATAGGTAAGGTATATGGTAGAGTGTTGATCAAGAGAGTTAGAGAGGGTACACAGGGAGTGACTGGTGATGAGCAATGTAGTTTTAGGAGAGGGAGGGGATGCATGGATCAAGTGTTGCTGTGAGACAGGTTTGTGAAAAGTATTTGGCAAAAGGTAAGGATGTGTTTTAGGTATTCATGGATTTAGAGAAAGCATATGATAGCGCTAATAGGGAGGCTTTGTGGACTGTTTTGAGATTTTATGGACTACGTGGTAGGTTGTTAAAAGGAGTGAAAAGTTTTTTTATGAAAATAGTAGAGCATGTGTATGAGTGGGAAATACTGAGCAATTGGTTTCCTGTGAGAGTGGGACTGCGGCAGGGATGTGTGATGTCACCTTAATCGCTTAATATTTATATGGATAGTGTTATAAGGGAGATGAATGGGAGAATGTTAGATAGAGGTTTGAGTCTGGTGAATGCTGATGGTAGAGAGTGGAATCTGAGTCAACTGCTGTTTGTGGAAGCTACTGCACTGTTGGCTGATTTGGAGGAAAGATTGAGACAGCTGGGTTTGGAAGGGTATGTAAAAGGAGGAAATTGAGAGTGAATGAGAATAAGAGTAAAGTGATGAAGTGTACAAGGTTGGTAGATGGTAGGAGGATGAATGTAGTTTTGAATGATGAGTTGCTTGAGGAGGTAGAGTGTTATAAGTATGTAGGGTCACATGTTGCTGTAGATGGAAAAATAAATGAAGAGGTGAAGTTTAGAATGAATGAAGTGGGAAAGGTGCTGGGAGGAAAGTAAAAAGTGTTTAGATGTCATTTCCTTAGAATGGATGTAAAGAGAAGGCTGTGTGAGGGAGTGGTGGTGCTGTGTGAGGGAGTGGTGGTACAGACTGCTGTATATGGGGCTGAAACATGGAATATGGGAGTAGCAGAGAAGAGGAGATTGAATGTAATGGAGTTGAGGTATCTGAGGAGTATGTGTGGAGTGACGCATATGGATCGAGTGAGAAATGATGAAGTGCAAAGAACTGAACTATGTGAGAGATGGCTGATTGAGTTGATCAGTGAGTGTTATGGTGGTTTGGGCATATGGAGAGAATGGTTGAAGAGCAATTGATGAAAAAGATAACTGGATCTAATGTGAGAGGTGTAAGGCTGAGGGCAAGACCATGAATAGGATGGATGGACAGTGTGAAGAGAGCATGAGATGCAAGAGGGATGTCTGTAGAGCAAGGAAGAGTGGCTGCATGTGATAGGGATGAATGGAAAGAAATTGTGAATGCATAAATGGTGACGGGGCCCCAACAGGATGTTCTCCCGCATCTGGTCCGATCAGCTGATTGGGTCAGGTGCTGGGAAGGGGATGGGTCCATTATGATGTGGCAGGGTAAACCAGCTCTGCTGTTGAGCCTGGCTTCGCATGTTGCCGGATTGCACTGCACAGTTGACCCTCGTGCGGTGTGGTGTGGTGAGGAGTGGTCCCTTCTCCCCACAGAGGCTAATATTATATACTGTACAATTAAATGTGCGTGTGTGGATGAATAATTTGGTGAGTGTGTCGTCCTGTCTCAGCTACCAGCTACCCCTAGGGGGAAAAGGCCTATGTATATTTACCTAGTTTAACACTATCATTGATGTCCTTAGCTCCTGTAGTGTTGATGTAAATCCTCTGCACTAGGTGAACCTCTATTTATTACCTTGAGAACATGATATAAGGGCAGTACGAAAAGGTATATTAGTACTGTGGACCTTTATCAATGCTACAGGTGTTGAGGACATTACTGATGGTGCCAGACTTGATGAAAGGGAGTAGTGTGTGTGTGTGGGTGTATATATATATATATATATATATATATATAAGTAATCCCTTTATTATCTGGACGTCATAATATATTTACAGTAAACCCTCTCTAATTCGAACCCGAATAATTTGGAAATCTGCTAATTTGGATCTTTTTTGACCACCAGACAAATAATTTTAATTCGGATTCATATTCGAATTAAGCAAGACAAGTCCGAAAAGGGTTCAATTGATAAGTGGACTTGAACAGTTTTTTTAGTGACAAGTGTAGTAATAAATGTAATTTTTAAGACCTGTACAGTACCTTCGGTACAGTTAAGTGTACTGTACTCTACTACTGTGTTGCAAGAATTCATTTTCAAGGTTTGACACTGTTTTATTTATTGTGCACTCTTTAAATATAAAGTAATAACATACTGTACTGTTCAATGTTTTTCTGAGAAAGCCATGTTTTAGTGAGCATGGGTGTGATTTGGGGATAAGGGCAAGCATGAGCTTCAATAATTCGGATTTTTGAATAACTCGACATAGGGTTCCCCCCAATTAATCCGAATTATAGAGGGTTTATTGTATATATATATATATATATATATATATGGAGCCTCTGTGGTACAGTTGTAGAGTGTGCCTTTCGCACGCTAGTGGACACGGGTTTGCCTCTCGCCAGAGTTGTAAAAACTTTGGGAAGCATTCACAAGCCACTGACTACTTTGGCATACACAAGGGATGCTGTGGTTGAACCAGTGTCGCATACTAGTGTGTTTGCACCCAGTTGGCTTAAGGCGGGCCAGTTACACTTGGTTCACAGTCTACACACACATATCCAAAGCCACTCCAACAGTACAAGTACACTCACAAGCACTTCTCACCCTACATGGTCTCTACCAGACAGCCTAAGCCACTGGGTAGAGATACATTGGCTGTATCGTCCCTGCTTCAGTAGGGATAGGCCGGTCCTTCAGTGGACCTCAACGGATGATGATGATGATGATGATGATGTATACTGTACAGAATATATATATATATATATATATATATATATATATATATATATATATACACACACACACACTCAGTCGTCGTAAATCGCATGTTCATAAATCACGGATTCGTAAATCACGGCTAGGTGGCTGTCAGACTGCTGGCAACCTTAAATCACTGTTAAGTTTCGAAAATCGCAGATCTAGGCACGCAAGTGGGCCTTTTCCGAGGAGAATCGTAAACCGCGGCATTCAAACTGAAAATTGCGACCCAACAACCAATCACCGCACGTCCCTGGTGGCATTATGTGCATACTAATGCCATCATATTGTTGTTGTTCTTGTCCCACCATTCCACACACTACAGACCGTCGCCGTGGAGTACGAGAGTTACCTGTCTTTTTTGTGCAACTTCCCCCCGCCTCCTACCTGCCATGGCCCCTCCTGACCCCCCAGTGAAGCGCTCTAAGCAGTATGGCGTCAAGAAGCTGCCGCAGTTGTTGTACAGTCAACGTTTGGAGCTCATTTGTCATGTTGAGAGGGGAGAGAAGTTTTCAAAGCTGGTGAAAGAGTTTGGGAAGAACAAGTGCTGAGAGGTTTTAAATTCTTGCCAACACCACCCCACTCCATTCACTTAAGCAATTTCGTCATAGGATTAAGGTGAGATCCCTTAATACATGCACTGAATATTCCTAAATTTGTATGATTGTGTTTGATGGTGCCTAGATAGGTGTAGGTAGGGTGCTGTGGGGGCGAGTTGGCCAAAGTCCAGACCCAAATTAATTTTTCACATAAGAGTTATTATTCATAAATCACGGCAGTGGTCCAGACCCAAATTGCCGCGATTTACAAGGATTGACTGTATATGCATATATAGATAGATAAATATATATATATATATATATATATATATATATATATATTTATATATATATATTTATATATACAGTATATATATATATATAGATATAATATATATGTATATATATATAAATATATATATATATATATATTATATATAAAATATATATATATATATATATATATATATATATATATATATTTATATATACAGTATATATATATATATATATATATATATATATATATATATTTATATATACAGTATATATATATATATATATATATATATATATATATATATATATATATATATATATATATATATATATATATATATATATATATATATATATATATATATATATATATATATACCTTAATCCCTTTATTATCTGGAAGCCTACTAACTGAACACCCCACTACCCGGACATTTTGGGCCTGGGCCTTTGGACCCCCCCCAAGTCCCCACCCATAATTTGAACTTGGCCTGCGGCACCAAACAGCTGTGTTTACGCACAGCTGCCAGCCCCCTGCTGTCCCTCCCCTCCCCAGTTACTGTCTAACTACCATCATGAGTAGATGCTCATCGCAGTGGATGCCGCACGTGCTCGTTTTTGTGAATAAACAGTGAATAAACTGCATTACCTCACCACTAGATCACATGGGAATTTACAGTGTTGTACAGTGTTAAGAAATTAGAATTTAGAGTGCAAAGGATTAAGTGTGGATTGCAAACTGGCAGTTGAAACTGACGTGGCTCAATTAAGAATAGAATGTGCAGTGTTAAACAGTTATAACTCACAGTGCAAAGAATTAGTGCAGCACAACATTGGATTGCTGTGCATTCTTGAAGAGCATTTTCACCACTGCCAGAGCCTTAGTGGAGGTGGCCACGGATGTGCTGTAAGTACCCTGTACACTGCTAAATATTTTCCATACTCACTTCTAATTCCTTATTCTCTGGTTCCTTTTCATTTGTTTCATGCATGTCCCATATTTGTGTGAATAGGGTCTTAAACAGGTGTTATGCATGTCCGGTAGGGAGTTATTTAGGTGGCTTTCAAAGTTAGGCTGGGTTAGGGTCCATAAGTACCAGTCCAGGAGGCAGGGGCCCATTATCTGGACAAAACCACATCCCGGACATGCCTTTGCTGTATTACATCGGATGTTGGGAAGATTACTGTGTGTATATATATATATATATATATATATATATATATATATATATATATATATATAGTATATATCGTAGCATCAGTGGCTCAGTGGGTTAGAGTGCTCTGCTCTAGCCTAAGGGTCAGAGGTTAGAGTTCACCCAAGGGTCACTGGTAGACATCAGGAAGGGCATCCGGCCATGAAGTGCTACACACTCCAAACCTAAGCTGTCTACCCAGGGGCAACACCGTAGCCCCTCTTGAAAAAGGGGGACACAGCATAAGACTCTAATATATATATATATATATATATATATATATATTATACACGCACTTCAGATTGACTTAGGACCTACTGTACACACAGAATTTCTATGGGAGAGTTGTCTGTCTTTGCTTTATGTTTCCACCTCTACTAAGTGAATTTTGGGGGTAAGAAGTAACTGGCAGCTCCTCTGGTGTTGGCGGGAGGTGGTGAAACACTCAGCATGTCAGTGCTTGCCCAGTAGCGAGAGTGGGAGTACAGTATATGTTCCTGTTGCTCGGAGCTTGCACCTCCCTCTTTATTCGTATTCGTTACTGTTTGCCCTGTTAGTTTTCGTAGCGTCAAGTTGTCATGCCTGGAAAGTACTGCTCAAGGGATGAGAGGGTCTGTATCATTGCATGGAGGCAGGATAATGTCCCTATCAGCATGATTTGTGAATGTACTGGACACGCAGAGTCAGCCGTCATGGAGAGTCTTACTGCAGCGCGCGGCCTTCCACCTGATGTTGTACCAGAGCACAAGCATGGCAGTGGAAAGAAGAGGACGACTTCCAGAGGTACAGATATGCTTCTGAAGAGGGAAGTAATCAAGAATCCTTGAATGACAGCAGCAGAATTGAAGAGAATGCATCCCCAGCTGTTACGTCTCAATTCAAACTATCCAACATTGCTTGCAGAAGGAGCTGGGTTTGCCAAGCCGCACTGCAGCCAAGAAACCGCTTGTCACTGACTGCATGAAGAAGCAACACATTCAGTTTGCCAAGAAGTATGCACACTGGACATCGAATGAGTGGAGAAAAGTTATGTTTTCCAATGAAAGCACATTTCAAGTGTTCCAGGTGTGTTCTGCCAGGGTTCGTGTCGCTGTCCCCTGTAGTCGATATGACCCTGCTTACACGGTGCCGACTGTTAAGCACCCACAGTCAGTAATGGTATAGGGATGTTTCTCAGGTGAAATGGGGAGGGGAGGCCTCTACTCTCTTCCTAAGGACTTGATGATGAATGGTGGCCGGTACATTCAAGTTCTGAAAGATCATTTGTTAAACTTTTTTGCTATTCATGGGGGTGGCTTTTTCATGCACTATTCAGCTCCATGTCACAAGTCAAGAAAGGTGACAAAATGGCTTCAGGATAGTCGGATTGAGGTCCTCGATTGACCTGGCAACAGTCCATACCTAATCTGATAGAAAGCTGTTGGGCAAAGGTGAAGAAAATCATGGCAGAGAAGAAGACACCTAGTCTGGATAACCTCAAGCCTGAACTGACAAATGTTTGGTACAAAGAAATGTCCTTAGATTACTTTAGAGATCTAAGTGATTCCATGCCAAAATGCATCCAACTGGTCCTGAAAAACAAGGGAAACATGATTTCATATTAATGAATGGCATTTCATGAACAAACATTATGATATACTGTGATTTCTGTGTTTTTTAATATCGTGGGGGAGGGGTCCTAAGTCAGTTTGCTGTAGCTGTGTGTGTGTATATATATATATATATATATATATATATACACACACACACACACACACAGTCTGTCCTCACCTAACGTGGGTATTTGCTTCCACACCGACCTCGCGTTCAGCAGATATCGCGTTACAAGGACTCATGAAAACCCCTTATTTCCTTCTGCATCCCTGCCCAAAGTCCACTTTTTCCCCATTGTGGTGCAAAATTTTTTTATACCTCCCAATTTAAACCTCCCAAAAGCATTAATATGGTTATAAAAAATACATTAGGTCAACTGGACTTTTTTATTTATTATACTGTACCTTTGGTGAAAAGGGTGCGAAAGAGAGAGTCTGGGAAGGAAGAACGAGTAAAAGCAGAGGATGGAAGGATGTTAATTGAGATGGATGCAGTAAGGAAGAGATGGGCAGAGTATTTTGAAAGATTGTTAAATGTAGAGGAGGAAAGGGTGGCTGAGATTGTGGCGGATGGAAGGGTGCAAGGAATAAATGTGTTGGGAGAGTTGAATGATTCTTTGATCACGAAGGAGGAAGTGGAGAAGGCAGTAAAGGAGATGAAAACAGGGAAAGCTGCAGGTATGGATGGGTGTGCTGTGGAATGCCTGAAGGGTGGTGGAGTGACTATTGTTGAATGTGTGCTTTGAGAAAGGTATGGTGCCAATTGACTGGGCAAGTGCCTGTGTGGTCCCGTTGTATAAAGGCAAGGGTGATAAGTATGAATGTACTAGCTTTAGGGGTATAAGTCTGTTGAGTGTTGTAGGTAAGGTGTATGGTAGAGTGTTAATTATGAGAGTTAGAGAGGGTACAGAGGGAGTGATTAGTGATGAGCAGTGTGGCTTTAGGAGAGGGAGGGGATGCGTTGATCAGGTGTTTGCTGTGAGACAAGTGTGTGAAAAGTATTTAGCGAAAGGCAAGGATGTGTTTTGGGCATTTATGGATTTAGAGAAAGCGTATGATAGAATTGATAGGGAGGCTTTGTGGACTGTTTTAAGATTGTATGGACTTGATGGTAGGTTACTAAAAGGGGTGAAAAGTTTTTATGTAAATAGTAGAGCATGTGTAAGAGTGGGAAATGCTGTGAGTGATTAGTTTCCCGTGAGAGTGGGGCTGCGACAGGGATGTGTGATGTCGCCTTGGTTGTTTAATATTTACATGGATGGTGTTGTAAGGGAGGTGAATGCAAGAGTTTTAGGTGGTCTGAATCTGGTAAATGTTGATGGTGGAGATTGGAATCTGAAGCAGCTGCTGTTTGCAGATGATACTGCACTGGTGACTGATTCAGAGGAGAGATTGAGACAGTTGGTAGAGGAGTTTGGAAGGGTGTGTGAAAGGAGAAATTTGAAAGTAAATGAGAATAAGAGTAAAGTGATGAAGTGTACGAGGTTGATAGATGGTAGGGGGATGAATATAGTTTTGAATGGTGAGTTGCTTGAGGAGGTAGATTGTTTTAAATATCTAGGGTCACATATTGCTGTGGATGGAAGAATAGATGCAGAAATGAAGTTTAGAATAAATGAAGTAGGAAAGGTGCTGGGAGGAATGAAAAAAGTGTTTAAATGTCGTTCGCTTAGATTGGATGTAAAGAGAAGGCTGTATGAGGGTGTTGTGGTACCGACTGCATTATATGGGGCTGAAACATGGAATATGGGTGTAGCAGAGAGGAAAAGTTTGAATGTAATGGAGATGAGGTGTCTGAGGAGTATGTGTGGAGTGACGCGTATGGATCGTGTGCGAAATGATGAAGTGCGAAGGAGAACTGGAGATGTTCGGGAGATGGCTGGTAGAGTTGAGCAGAGGGTGTTGCGATGGTTTGGGCATATGGAGAGAATGGATAATGAGCGATTGGTGAAAAAGATAACTAGATCTGATGTGAGAGGTGTAAGGCTGAGAGGAAGACCATGAATAGGATGGATGGACAGTGTGAAGAGAGCGCTGGATGCAAGAGGGATGTCTGTTGAGCAAGGAAGAGTGGCTGTGCGTGAATAAATAAGTGATGACGCAGCCCTGAGGGGATATTCTCCCGCATTTGGTCTGATCAGCTAGTCAGGTCAGGTGCGGGTAAGGGGATGGGTGTGTTATGATGTGGCAGGGGTAAACCAGTTCTGCTGTCGGGCCCTGCTGCGGATGTCACTGATTGCATTGCGCAGTTGACCCTTGTGCGGTGTGGTGCGGTGAGGATCTGTCCGTTCTCCCCTTTGGGGCTAAGATGTGAATGAATGTGTTTGAATGGATGAGTAAATGGTGAGTGTGTCGTCCTGTCTCGGCTACCTCCCTTTCCTTGGGGGAAGCAGCCTAGGTATATAGATAGACCTTTGGTGAGGAGAAGAGCAGACACACGTCGCAAGAGATGAGGCAGAGGGGGAGAACACACACTAAAATCCATCAAAGACTATTTCACTAGCAACACTCCAAACATCACTTTCTAGGTCCTCCATAGCTTCTTCATCCTGCTGTCGCTGGATATCCTCTTGCTGTAGACCAGTGGCAGCTTGTCTGGCGAAGTAACGAGTGATCAGTGACATGTTATGGCGGTTTACTCAGTTGATGTGCGTACGATTGTAGACGCTGACTACATCAGCAATCTGCTTAATTACGTTGTTACCTCTTTTTTTTTTTTTTTTTATGTGACCGACTCTGGGCATAGGCTTCACAGCCTGCTTTCAAGGCCCAGTAGTCCTCCTACGTACCGCACACCTCTACATGTCACCACTTGCAAGGGAAGGGTCGCTATCAAAGATGAACTTGAAAGACTCAGCTTGACTCAGGATTTGACTAAAACATCACTGCTGGGTTCACCTGCTGGTTTGGCCCCCCCTCTCTTCCTCTAGCTGTTCCCTCTTCTTTTTGTCCTTTTCTTGTTGCGTGGTTCAAATTACTGCATTACGCCAACAGAGCCAGCGTTAAAATGTTTATTTCCTTCCGCAAAATCGTGCCGTGTTAGAGCAATATCTCGTTACAGCAAACTGCATTAGATGAGGACAGACTCTATATACTGTATATATATATATATATATATATATATATACAGTATATGTATGTATGTATCTTATACATATAGAAATATGAGAACAAATTCCATCCATTTACAGTAGGCAATCCTGTTCATGTCACAAAAGCACTGATAAGAACAAGAATGGAGGGTTGGAAACCTTCCCACTTGGATTGCTGGAGGTATGTCAGTGTCATCACCCATCTCCTTTTCTCTAAGCAGTTTCATACCTTGTACAACACAGGATGAAGGAATATTACATTTTGGGCATTTATTTTCCGATTCATATCCTGGTAGAGATCAAGGAGCCAGGCTCATTATCTCTTCATCTTGTATGGACATGGATGATTGGATTAGGATACGTAGTATGATGCATATTAAGAGTAAGATGCTTATCTGGACAGTTCATGGAAATGTATGGAATGTGAGCAGTTTTATTCAGTGATTATGTATGTAGATCTTTTAATGTAAATTATGACAACTGGTGAAAACTTATTGACTGCTTGATTGAAAAATATAAGGGTAATAGTCCACATTATTGCCATTCTTGTTTACTTTACCAAGCATTCTTAGTTAGTACACTTAACCCCCTGCTATCGCGCCTAATTGGTCACAGCAAACGCGCGTGATAGCTGAATACGCGATAGCTGAACTGAACAATCAATGGGAAAATTTCTAATTGTTTTTTCGGTGGCCCATTTTTCTAGCTTTTAACCACTTTATGCCTACGATTTCCTGCCAATCTCTCCTCCAACATGAAATAAAGCATTATTGTATTAATAATAACAGTATAATGAATAAGTAAACAACATAAAGGCCATCAAACTTTTATAAGGATTAAGGCTTGGGTGGTTTGATGGGTTCCGAGGCTTTCGAGTGGCTTAATTGCCGCCAGATCTCTTTAGCAGTCTCCATGATTTCTTAAGTGTCCACAGCTAAAGGGGGTATCACACGGTACATCGCATCAGGAACGGCTGAGGAAGATTTAAGTGGAACAAAACTTGCACACTATCACACACGATCCTCATACTGTTGCCAGAGCCCCGTCTCAGTTGTAAACACGTGATTACTTTATCGACATCACTGTTTTCTCGGCATAGGAAATATTAACTCTTTATATGGGTGTCAAAACGATTGATATTTATTCTAAAATACAGTATTAATAAATATTTAGTGTTAGGCTAAATTTCAGTGCTGTAATGCGATATGTTCTTTCGAGTCGAATGGGTTTTGTTCACATTGTTTTGCCCATTGTATGCTCGGCAGGAATCCGTTCAAATGCATTCCAAATGCCCGTGGTATCGTCTGCAATTTTACCACGTTACCGTTCCGATTAACCATCGTATCCTCAGCAAACCTCGTTTGAAGTGCCGTGTGAATAAGTTTTGCTTAGCCTGACTTCAAACTCGATGCGTGATAGCGGTCTTGGGGTGCGTGATAGCATGTATGGTTGTGCATTTGATGTGTGCGTGATAGCAGATAAACGTGATAGCTGAACGCGTGATAGCAGGGGGTTGAGTGTATAGTATTGTTTGTCGTTCATTCATCATTCAGTTGTATCATTTTTCTTTCTGCAGGTGTGCTGATGATCTAATGAAGACTTATGGAAAGCAAAAAAAAAGACAAGAGATGTAATCCATCTGTAACAGGACTGTCATTCATCACATCATCAGAATTCTTCCCCAGACTAAGGGTGCATCAGATCAACAAACAAAGAGGCCATTTATGAATGATTCCTGTGCCTGTCAGGGACTGTAGAGTTGTTACTGAATTTGGAGTGTTTTTTGGAATATTATTGTTGTGATCACCTAAGATAAACTTTTGCATCAGAAAAGTAATTAGTGCATAGCATTGCATTCCACAGCCCAAACAAACAACCCTTATATTTTTCTTTATCTGTTTATTTACAGATCAGAATATTGGAGGAAAAGAATGTAAGATAGAAAAGAGCATCTTGTAAACAGCAAGGATATCACTTTGTTGGAACTTAACTTGTTGTAGAGGTGGCTTCAAACTATATTCATGATTTAGCTATAGCAGAACTTAAAGGAAGACTGAGTGAGTTTGGAATTACAATGGAAAGATTTTCTAGTTGTTCAGACAAATATTTTATGTTTGAAGAGTATAATCGTATCTTCCCTCCCAATAAGGAAACACCCCAAGTGAAGGAACAGCCCCCTGAACACCATCACCACCACCATCACCACCACCACCACAACCACAACAACACAAACACAAACACTAACACTAACACCAACCCCAACACCAACCCCAACACCAACCCCAACCCCAACACCAACACCAACACCAACCCCAACACCAACCCCAACCCCAACACCAACACCAACACCAACACCAACACCAACACCAACACCAACACCAACACCAACACCAACACCAACACCAACACCAACACCAACACCAACACCAACACCAACACCAACACCAACACCCCAACACCAACCCCCACACACACACCCACACCCACACCCACATGCAACCATGGTGAAGCACATGAGAAGAAATTTGAGTGCCATGAATGTCTCAAGTGGTTCTCAAGCAAGGGCAACCTGCAGCGCCATTTAACTATCCACCTGGGAATCAGGAAGTTTGAGTGCGATCTTTGTGGACGTTTGTTTTCACAGAATGGTCATCTGAAATCCCACAAGCTCATGCACTCTGGGGAGAAAAACTTTGAGTGCCTGGTGTGTGGGAAGAAGTTTATCAGCAAAGGAAACCTCCAGCGCCACAGCTTCACTCACACTGGCGAGAAGCGCTATGAATGCGACGAGTGCGGGAAGTTGTTCATTCAGAAAGGCCACCTCAAGTCCCACCAACTGATGCACACAGGGGAGAAGAACTTTGAGTGTGAGCAGTGTGGACGGCGGTTTTCAAGCAAGGGGAACTTACAGAGGCACCGATACACACACTCTGGGGCAAAGCGTTTCAAGTGCGAGGAATGTGGCAAGCTACTGTCACAAAAGTCACACCTCAACTCCCACCGCCTGATGCATACTGGAGGGGAAAAGAAAGTTGACTGTGAGAAATGTGCTGCTGAGAAGTTTGGGAGGAAGGATGAAGATGACACATTTCCTAGGAAAGAGGAACATTCCTTCGAGCCCAGAAAAGAGGATCTTGGTTTTGTGCATAGGAAGGATGATCTTGGCTTTCTTCCTAGAAAAGAGGATCTTGGTGGCTTCGTACCAAGGAAGGATGATCTTGGGTATGTTCCCAGGAAAGAAGACCCAAATATGGGTTTTGTTCCCAGGAAAGAGGATCTTGGCTTTGTGCCTCGGAAGGATGATCTTGGGTTTGTTCCCAGGAAGGAGGACATGGGTTATCCAAGGAAAGAAGATATGAATTATGGGAGGAAGGACATGAATTATCCCAGGAAGGATGAGATCAACCCTCATATGATGGTGCACTCGGGGTAGGAACAGGAGCCAACAAATCATCCTCAAATTTGGCAGAGTAGTTTTCAGTCAGGACCTGAGAGTCTTGGATAACCATCCCCAGAGTTGGTGAAGTATTCTTAAGCAGATTAGAAGTAGTGTAAGTGTTAGCCTGGGGAAATTAAATGTTATTTCAAGGGATTTTGAGCAGGTGAAAGCAGCATAAAGATTAGTATAGGCATTCTTTAAGTACATAAAACCCCACAAATATTTCTGATGGAATTAGAACAGGAGGAATGCAGATCAGTTGGCTGTTGCTACCACACTCAGTGAAGCTTCAGGTCAGTTACCATGTGACTTAACTCTAAATAACCCACACACCATTGTTCCAAAACTTTCCACTCAGGATGTTGTGTTTATACAGTATATGGATAATGAAGAAATGAGGAATCTTCCATACCTTTATTAGACTGAAAAGGATCTTTAAATGAGTTACAGTATTGTGCTGCGAATCAAAATTGCTGATCTAAGCAAATCCTAGCTAAGTTGTATTGGTTTGATGTAGAGGTAACTGTTTAAGAAGAGTAGCTACAGCAAGGCAGATCTCTTGTAGTTGATTCCTATGATGGAGAATGTGAGTGTGATGATAAGAAGTATCTACTGTTGATGCCTCTTGTAATTGTAAGCACAGTTTGTCTGTACACACAATCTGAGCTTGTGATGGAGAATTGAAAGAGAGTAGAACACAAGGGAGCACTGCACCATGTGCTTAGGATACAGTAGCGAATGTAGCTCTTTATGATAGGTCTGACAAAACTTAGCTCTTCAGATTACCTGTTTCCTTCCTCACTTCATTGTCAAGCATACTGAAAGTCTTAGTAGGGAAGTGTTTAAAACCGGTCAAGAGTTGTATGACCTCCAGCACACAACTTGTGCGTATTTTGAGGAGGAGCCAGTGAAGCGTTTACCAGTGCGCTCTTACTGGCAGCTCCTCCTGTACTGGAGAGTTGTCTGCCCTCCAGGGTATTTGTGGGCAACTTTAGCATGCCTGGTGTAAGCTGTCACCCTGTTTCCATAATCCAGTAGCTCTTTTCTTAAGACTTTACTGAGGTTAGGCAATTACTGGTACTTAGTGTTTAAGGCAAAACTAATTATGTTAAGCACAAATATTGTCGGATGTTAAGGTAGAGGTGTTGGAGTATGGTTATATCTTAAGTAAATTACAGCTATCATACTGTATGGCATTGACTTCAAGAAGCTTTCCTAACAGCTTCCCAAGTCTGAAGCCATGACAGAATCAGGTATACCGGTCAGTCACTTCAGCCAACTGCCAGACTGGAGTATTTTGGCAGGAATCAGTTTGGCATATTATACTATAATTGTGCACTGACGCTCTGTTTCTTTGTCCAAAATTACTCTGCGTCTGTCTCTGTCACCGAGGGTTGTAGCCAACAATATAGAAATATAATTGTGTAGCATACAATCTCCACCCAAGGACCTGTAGTGCAGACTTGGGATAATTTTATGTAAGCTGTAAACCTTAACATACTGTATTATTGTAGAGGGAGCATTTTAAAGTAGGTTTAAGAATCACTTCTTTAGGAATGCATGTCAGTTAAGAAGCTGTCCCACTTGTACAAGACACCCAAGTACTGTACTGTATTTATGTTCTGGCTCTTGTGCAAACAGGATTGTGCATGAATGCCGGCGTGAATTCCTGAATACAGTGAGTTGTAAGGACAGAATTGACAAGCCATCCTTAAAACCCACAAAATGAGTTGTAAGGATATTTTATAGTGTAAGAACTTTCTCCTTACAATGCATAATAAGAGTTTTTAAGGATTCGTGTGAATTACCTTTATAGATGTAAAGAAGTGAGGGGTTCTTATTATGTGTCATGTGTTTAGGATATTGCAAGTGGTTTGAGCAGTCACAATGCATTTTATGAATGCAGAAAACATACTAAGGAGTGCAGATTGTCCTTACAACACATAATGACAGTTTTAAACCAGTTTTCATGACAGTTAGAGCTTGTATGAAGACTGAGCTTAAAGTTTCCACACATGACACAACTACATAATTATAGCACTGTGACATTTTTAACCCCTTCAACCTGAGGACATAATTTTTATTTTATTGTTGCTGCTGTCAGATGATTTTATTCAGATTTAGTGAATATCGTAATACTTTCAGAGTTTATTGAAGACTACCTAACCCCACCACTTTAAAAAGTTCCTCCTAAGCTGAATAAAATTTCCTGGAGGTAGTAAGAATATGCCAAAGAAGATGCCACCAGATTCAGGGGGTTAAGTTTTTAGTATGAGCACTAGAAAACTGTATTATTGTATTTGGAACTGAACTCGTCCATTCCCCCCCTCCCCCATACTCTGTCGGCATAAGGAGGCTGTCTAGCACCTCTTCCTTATTAATTTATCTTTCATATTACACATATACTGTTGTGTTATTCATGGCATTTTAATATCTGCATAAATAACATACAAGAAAGTAATAAAGTCCCAGATACAGATATAAACTGCTGAGAGAGAGGTGCCAGAGATCCTCCTAACCCAAGGAGAATGCGACCCCCAAGTGTTCACAGAGGAACTGTCGGCCTTGGACACACCACAGTCAGCCCTCCATCAGCACAGACTTACCACCTGAAGGACTGTCTGTAGCCCATTGTATGCGGTTGGCATTCTTTTTAGCTTACTCTTGGTGCTGCCAGAGGATTTCATCAGTTTAAGGAAGGCCTCTCAAGTTCAAGGGGTTTATTAAGGCTCTTCTCACATTGAAGGGCTGTATTATGGGTGCATATATGCAAAACCATTCGGGTTTGAATTGCCCCAGCTAATTTGAGTTAAATCATCTGGAGATGGCAAGAAGAAAACAAACATGTCGCTGGACTGAATGATTAGTTCCCATTGATCTCTGAGACATTTTCATTTTATTCTTGCCATCTCCTTGCAGATTTATTTACTCCTGGCTGACATTTCAAATCTAGAGGGGATGGATGTAGCATTAATAATCCCCATCAGTACAAAAGGCCTTTTGTAAGTCAGATATAATCATCTGCCAACAGCTAGAGTAAATGAAAAGAACCACCCAAATGAGAGGGATTAATCGTCCTGTTTGTGTACTGCTCAAGTCGAAAGTTCTCCAACAGTTCTCTGCTGGATATGCTGCTGGAAAGTGTTATATGAACTCAGTTTATGGGGGAGCGGTATGAAGAACACAACAGAAGAGGTTGTTTTTAGTTTCAATTTTGAAGGCTCTGACATGCTTTGGCCTTGGTCACCTAATGGTGGCTGTCCATGCTGCTCGATCTCTGGCAGCTTCCCTATTTAGTCGCTTAACCCTGAGATAACACTCAGTGACCTTGTCCCATGTCCTTTTTGGTGTGTCTTTCACTACCCTACCCCCAACATTAACACTTCTCACTTTCTGCACCCAGTTATCATCCCCCATCCTCTCCACACGCCCAAACCAACTCAGTTTACCTCTCCCCATCACAACACCAATACACTCCAGTCCATCCTACTTCTCAACTCTTTCATCGTAAACCTGGCCCTCCCAGGCCATGCACGCAAGGATGCACTGTACATCCACCTAATCATTGGCATTTCTGTATGTTTGAGCCTGCGAATATCCTCTTCCTTTACTGCCCAGGTCTCACTACCATACAGCAATACACTCCTAACACATGCTGCATACAAAGATCCCTTAGCACGGAGGGAGAGCCCTCTCAGTGTCAGGAAAGGCAACAGCTCCCTGAACTTTTTCCAATCACTCCTCACTCAAGCAACAGAGCTAGTTTCTGCCCCACCTTCAGCACATAACATGTCTCTCAAATAACAAGACTCTTCCACATAACAAGAAATTCACCAGCAAGTTTAATCCTTTCACGCCTGGCAGTAACCACTTGCTCTCCCCGACACACGCACACATTAAATCAGCATTATCTTGCAGTCTGCCTCTAATACCACCCACTTATCACAAATACAGCAAAAGATGGAATTACTTCCCATGCCCGTGTGAATAATTGCGCATGGCCACTCTCCCTCATCGTTAGTACTACCACTCCCAGCCCTAGATACCATCACTTTTGTTTTATCTGCATTTACTCTTAAGCCTTTGTGCACCATACCATCTCTCCACTTCTTAAATCATTCCTCTGCCTCCCTTTCATGCTGTGCAACCAACAACTAATCATCAGCATACATCACCCACTGGAGTCCATTTCTGAAGTCACATGAGAGGGCTTCAGGTACCTTGATAAACAGCAAGGGGCCCAAGACTGACCCCTGATCCACACCAACATTCACAGAAAACTCATCACCTAGATCTCCATTCACCCTTACCTGGGTGTTAGCACCCACATACATGGCCATAACGACCCTAACCAGCCACTCCTCCATCCCAAGCTTTCTCATTGCCCACCTCACCACCCCTGTAGGGACTCTGCCAAAGGCCTTCTCCTAATCAACAAAAAACAAAGAACAGTTCCCCTTTCTTTCCTATATATTTTTCCTGAAGCTGTCACACAATGAATATGGCATCAAAGGTCTCCCTGCCTGGCATAAACCCAAACTGCATCTCATCAGTTTTCACTCTTTTTTTCTTATCATACCCTCTAGAACTCTCTCCATTACCTTCATTATCTGGTCCAAAAGCTTTATGTCTCTAGAATTTCTATTTTCCAGGGCATCACCCTTCCCCTTGTACACATTTACAGTTATACTCTTCAGCCAGTCATCTCAGACAAGACACTCATATATAATCATATTTATCAGGTCGGTGACTAACCTCACTCCTATATCTCCTGAGGCTTTCAACATTTCAGCAGTCAACCCAGATACACCTGCATCTTGCCTATTGCCCTGCTCACAGTAGCAGCGTCAATCAAAGACCAAGGGCCAAACACTGGATCTACTGGCTTCAGACCTTCCCTGTCCCTGTCAAACTCCTCATTCAACAACTGGCTGTAATGCTCTCTCCATGTGTCTTTAATATCCCCACTGTTCACCACAACCCTTCTATCATCATTCTTCACACACTGCTCACTTATGATAACCCTATTTTCCCTCCTCATCAGATTTGCCTCCTTAAAAATCATATTCTTCCCTTCCGCACGATTTAAGTTATCAAGTAAAAGTCTCTGTGACTCAGATTCGCCCTGTAAACCTCTTTCCTAGCCCTATGCTGGGCAGCGAAGTAATCCTCTTTGTTACCACCCTCCTTCCATTCCTGGAAAAGCCTTCTTTTCTACTTAACTGCAACTTCTAATCCCTCATCCCACCACCAAGTCACTTTATGTCTTGATGGGCCTCTTGTCCATCAACATACTGAATCAGTAACTCTCAAGTGGTTGGTCTTGAGGGCTCTGTACTGTTCATTAATACTTCTGTCAACATCTCCCTGTTCAGCCACCACCCGTCTTATCTCGCTGTAGAAAATATCCCTTAATGCTTGGTCTTTCAGCTCCCGTATTCTCCTCCTAGATGCATAGGTCCTCTTTTTCATCACCCGTTCCTTAAGCACCATGTCACCAGTATGAGACGGAAAGATAATCTAATGTTTTGGGGAGGAATGAGGAGTATGAAAGGTAGGACACAGTACTGGCAAGAGTTGTTGGTGATCATTTGTCCGTGATGGTACACAAACACCAGGATTTATTGCAGTGCATTGAAGCTCACTACCACATTGTAAATTCTGCATATAACAAATGGTTAAGGTGTGGGGGTTGAGTAATTGATGGGACACGTCAAGGGACTTGGCATTTTTTCTTTACCAACCCAGAATGAACCCTGGGATTAGGCTTTAAGCAGTGAAAAGTACATGTTGATTGGGACAGTGTTTGGTAAATCAGGAAATAGTTATCAGAGAAATTACTCATATGCAGAATGAATATTGGAGTACTGAGAGAGAGAGAATTATCTGCTGCATCGAACTTTCACAATGAGCAGAAGTGTCTTTATACAAAGAATTAAGCCAAAAAGTAAAAGCTATATCCAGGAATGCCTAATTACTTAAAAGCCAGTCCCATAATATCACTTGCTTAGTGTAGGTGGTTGAAGCAGGGTTGCCATAGGATGTTGGAAAAAGGATGTGGTGTATTTCCTTGAAGATTCAAGTCTCTGTCAGCTAGGTATAACATCCACTGTGCTTATGGAGAGGCTACTATACATTATCTTTTCTGTCTTCAATGTGTGTGTGTGTGTGTGTGTGTGTGTGTGTGTGTGTGTGTGTGTGTGTGTGTGTGTGTGTGTGCATGCAGTGAAGGTGCCCAGTAAATTATGAGTTTAGTGGGTTAGCTGCATTGGGTTGAGCACTGGGGAGTAGTGTACTGTTTTTTATTTTTAATTCATTCTCAGTACAGTTTCCTTTGGAGTAAAATAACCAGAAGGTATATCATTTATCAGATCAAACTTCTCACAATTGACACACAGTTGCAGACAGAAGTATTGCTTCATTTTTTAGTGGAATGGTTATGAAACTTAACAGAATATTCCTAAAAGTTTGTTCACTATTTCGCTGTTTATTGTAAAGAAGTGTATCGATATTTATGTCCGCAAATGTACATGAAGCAGAGTGATGTACAGTATATCTTTGTTTAGACAATTTTGTTGAGTTTAAGTACCATTTTGGAGTACAATATACAAATTATATTGCAGTATTATTTATTTGCTTAAATAATACATTTACATTACAACATGAGTTAAACTGTGTTCCCAGTAATTGCACATTATAGTCTGTTCTAATACAGGTACAGTACTACATATCTGTACTATGAAAGACCAACCATACAATATTGGTTATGTTGAGTTGAGCCAGGACAAGGAGTTTTATGAGTGATGCATGTGATGGTTAGTTTAGAATAAGTTCACAGCCAATTTATGGAGTATATGCAGCATGCTGTAAACCTTCAAGTAGAGCTTGGTATTGATTAGTTTTCATTTAATTTTATACAATTTCTTTTACTTGTATTAGCCTTTTATTTATGCATTATCTATTATATTGTAGGATTATACTCAGTGCAACAAAGTAGTGAAACTTGTCACATTGTTAATGTAAATTAGTGTAATAATTTAAATTAACTTTGTGCTAGGTCAGTTGTATGCAGTAACTTCCTTTGCTAAGTTGCTTAATGTAAGTGTTGCACTTCTCATATTTTTGTAGTTTACTCTCAGAACAATATCAGCGTAATATCTCAGTTTTGTACATTTGTCTCTAAAGACCATGATGGATAAGATGTAAGTGCAACCTGTGTTGTTGCTGACTACCCTGTAAGGTTTAGTTATGCAAGTGAACAACATCTGCTGATTCAGACAACAGACCTTTGTGGACAATAAAAGCTTCTCAGTATCGACCATTTTCATTGTCTCATTATAGAACAAATTTTGTATGTGGTGAGAGAACAACTGTTCTAAGTGAAGTACTACAAGTCCCAGTTTGTCAGTGATGCATTTCAGAATATCAACTTTTTCCATGAAAGTGGTGCTGAAAGTTAGAAGCTGGCAAATCAGCTTTGTAGGTACAGAAGCAATGAAACTTTAATGGGTAGTTTTTCTGTAAATTATGTGGATGTAATAGCTAAATTGAACATATAAAAAATCATATAACAAGAACCATCAGCTATCCAAGTGAAATACAAGAGTGGCAATGTCAGATAAAAAAGTCAGTGACTGGTGCCCTACTGTGGATTAGGACGACAACGAAAAGTCAACGAGGTTGTATTAAGAAAGGAACCAGTTTGGTCAGTAAACATTTTTCCAGAGCAGTGGAATGTCATCAAGAGTAATTTTATATTTTCATATTTTTCTTGTAATTATTCAATTATGTTTGGTTGTAAAGTATGTGGTAGTTACACAGAATAAATAAATTATTGTACAGACTGGTTAAGTGCAGGAAAGTTGGTGTCAAACATAGCTATGGAGCCATGATGGGAGAAGTTAGCCCATTGGGTCTGATAATATATTTTCCAGTTTATTCTTGCTACATCCAGATTATTTTCTCAAACTTAGGAAAGGTCTCATACTGAGTAGGTTAAAAGAAAGCTATATCTAATGCCCTTAAAAAAAAAAAAAAATCCTTAGCTGATTAATATTATCTGAAGATAACAGACATAAAGTGAATGGTACTCTGTCATCATAGTCAAGTGGATAAACCCCTTCAACCCAAGAATATTAAGTTTTATCCATACTGATGCCTTAAGACTTGTCAGTTTGAGAAGGTCTCTTGTACAGAATGGGTTAATAAGCATTACTGTATACAATAGCTCCAGCTGCTCAGCCACTCCTAACCTGAAGAAAAGCATCTGAAGATAGCAGAAATAAAATTGTATGTCATGGTAGTGAAGTGGGGAGTTTTTTTCTTTCCCAGTGTATTAAAGCATTGTATGTCAGAGAAGTGGTAAGTGGGGGGTGCTCACCATCCTCTCACTCGATGTAGTGCTGCTCCCGGGTGACTGCCCTTTCCTCTCTCCCTTCCTTCTTCTTCTGTCTTTCTTCCCTTCTTTCCTTCTTCTTCCTTCTGTTTATAGGTGACTCTGCACTGAATGATAAGCCAAATGGTTTCTTGTACACCAGGAAACCTTTATTACGGTGGGTGATAACCATATAACCAAACTATGACGCCTGGTGGTTTAGTGGGTATTTAAAACACTCCAACCGGATTAAGCCTGTGTAGGTTTATATCAAAGGGGTGGTTGGGGTTTATTTGCTCACATAATGCCACTGAGGGATGTGTGAGGCTGGCCACTCTCATCTGAAATGTCAGGATCAACTTCCTTAGCCCCTGGCTCCGATGCTCCTCATGGGGCAACACAGGATTAGATGATGTATGTATGTCGGGGATATGTTCCAAAATAGCACATCTTGTCATACAACTCTATAGTAGTGTAAAATGGAAGTAATTGGCAAGTCAGTCAGATAGGTTCCAGCGCAACTTTCTAATTTTGTATGGAAATCACAAAAACAGAATTCTACCAAGACATAAAATTGTAGTATCCACCTCACTTACATGAGTGCCTGGTCAGGTCTCACTTACAGGATTTACAAATGTATGCATCAGTGGGATGAATCTTTCAAACATCACTATCCATATACTCTGCTTTGCTGTTATACCAATTGCCTTCCTTTCATATAAGGACCAGAAATTAAACTATTGTATTCATGGGTCCAAGCACTGAAGGCTTACTGTGGCTTCTCCGGCAGCACCTTGACAGTGAGTCACTTAGGTACTGAGGTTGCAGTTCTGTCATTATATATACCAGTGTGAGAATTTGTTACATATTCTTTAAGCTTTAGCCATCTCAGTCAGATTACATTATTTTGTATTACTGTATATTCTTGCAGCTAGAGGATTATTTTATCCACAGCCCTCTGGATCTGAAGGTTAGTGAAGGCTGCATCGAACCCTTCCAGTTTAAAGTCTGTCTTAAGCTGACTCAAACTGTTAGGAAATACCAAGAATAAAATGAAAATGATGTACTTGAATGAAGGGGTTAACAGTTGAGTACCTGCAGCAATAAACAGGATTAATCTATCTGTGGAGCAATTTGAACCAACATCAAACTGACCTTATTAGTGTATAGTCTATGTGTTGTCATCTAAGACTCTCCTATCAATCTCCACCAAGTGCCCCCCTTTCCCCCAGAAATTCTTCAAACTTGTCATCATTGTTAACAGTAAAAAACACTTTTTTCTTTAACCTCTTCAGTGGGAAGATGTTAACTGTTGTTTCTACTAGACAGCTGTATTCATTTTGATAGAAACCTTTGGTAGTGAAAGAATTAAAAAATCCCCATTAACTAGTACAGTCCCACTGTGCCAATTACATTGCCACTGACAGATATTTACAGGTAATGTTACATGAAAGAACTATACCCACATATTGAATTTTGAGAGACCTCTGACAAACAAAGGATTAATCGTGATACAGGCAGTCCTTATTAAAAGTTTAATGTTCCAAAACCACAACTATTTCCATACAACAGCTACTGGAAACTGCGAGCAAATGACAAATAAGCTGTTAAGGGTCAGTGGGATTTTGAAAGGGTACTTTTCCATGATTTTTTGTGTGGCTTAGGAGCAGAAAAGAAAAAAAACACTTTCTGTATGATTTTTTTTTGGGGGGTGGGGAGGGAGGATTCATGTAGTACTGTACAGTTTGTGTGTGTGTGTGGGGGGGGGGGGGCGGTATGTGAAACAGAGGGAGAAAAATTACCGTACTGCATATGACATATAGAGGGAACATGTTTGTATGCTTCAGTAGCCTATATGTGGCAGTTTGCAGATAAATGGAGAGTTCATATTCCTAAAGTATGGGAAGGCTCTTAGCACACAAGTATAACACCTGCATGAGGTATGTTGTATTTTCATTTTACCCGGAGTTTTTATTCTCTCTCAATAAGAAGTGCAAGAAATAGGAGGTTTGGCTCTTGGGTGGATGCTGCAGCTGCTTCACCCAGGGTGTGCAGCACCACCACATGTAGACTTCTTATCAGTGCCTTCCTTTGAGTGCCACAATACAATTTTATTTGCATGTCTATTTTGTTTGTTTGTTTGTCAGTATCCAGATATTTTATTCCTAGAAAGGGTGGCCCAGAGGATTAAACATCAGATATAATTATTCCCTTGTACAATCACGGCAGATGTTTCGGAGGGCCTTAGAGGGCCCAGTACCTGCCCAGGGCCCCAACCATTATACCTCCATGGCCCCAACCAAATGGGCAGATTCGCATGGCCATGTGGAACGTGAGATGTGTGATTGAGGAGAGCAAGAGGGTGGAAATGGTGAATGTGTTCAAGAGTGCAAGATATGCAGTGATGGCATTGTATGAAACTAAGATGAAATGGTGTGAAGTGGGGGAGTGAGAAGGTGTAAAATGTGTAAGGTCGGGCATGAATGGGCAAGGAAGGAGTTGAATGAGGTGTGGCAGAGTGGAATGAAAGACTACAAATGTGTGTGACAAGTTCAAGTTTGAGGAGGTGAAAGTGGCTGTGATTGTAAAGTATGCACTGTGTGTTGACAGGAGTGAGACAGAGAAAGATTTTGGGATGAGCTGGAAGAAATAATAGTGAAATAGAAGCCGTGACAACAGAGGGCATCATGACACCCCCAGGAGGTGACAACGGAGGGATAGGTAGGGCGTGCGCGACGTCCGTGTGATATGGGCATGTCCCATACGGCTGCGCGCCCCTATTCCATGGAGTGCACCCTGCGCAAACACCTCAGTCCGGGTGCATTATCCTCCAACCAAACCAACCCTCGCCAGGATCGGGGTGGAGTTAATAAACCAGCTCGACAGCATCTCAGCAACGGCCCGTAGCCGTGCACAAGCAACGGCCCGTAGCCGTGCACAAGCAACGGCCCGTAGCCGTGCACAAGCAACGGCCCGTAGCCGTGCACAAGCAACGGCCCGTAGCCGTGCACAAGCAACGGCCCGTAGCCGTGCACAAGCAACGGCCTGCAGCCATGTGTGAGCAGCGGCCTGCAGCCGTGCCCAGGCAGCGGCCTGCAGCCGTGCCCAAGCAGCGGCCTGCAGCCGTGCCCAAGCAGCGGCCTGCAGCCGTGCCCAAGCAGCGGCCTGCAGCCGCACATTTAAGAGTCGGCCTATAGCCGCTCACAGTGTTGTCCACCCCCCCTGCAGAACCCGAGCCGGTCGACTGCCGCACATCGGGAGAGAAAGGCATGCCCTCTCTCCTGCAGCTGCCTCAAGGGGCACGACACCGGCGAAGGCCCATAGCCGCGCCAGTAGACGGGACAGCCCGTTGCCCCCTTTTGACTACATGTTACCCTCATACAGGACATCGGTGATGGCCTGTAGCCGTGCCTGCAGTCACCCTTCCTCTGCGGTCCCATCGGGAAGTCGGGCCCTGGTAACGGCCGGTTGCCGTACTGACAAGAAAGGGACGGCCGGTAGCCACCCTCCTCCTGTTGCCCAAGGGACCTCGGTGATGGCCGGTAGCCACGCCAGGGAGGGACGCCCCAAAAGTCCTTACCCCCCTGTGACCCAACAACCAGAGGGAGAACCCCGCTTAAGCTGCCCTATCGGTGGTAAGGCAGGACCCACCCCTATCTCCCCAGCCTGAGGCAGCCTCTAGGAGGAGGACCTCCCATTCACGGACTGCTGGAGGGGACCTGTATTGACCCCGGGGCTGCATTCCATCCAGCTGGCACCAGTGGGCAACCAGCAACTGTCGGACTCCTGTCGCCAGCCCTACCCTGACGGTGAAGCAGTGGGAGCGAGACTGCAGCAGATGGGCTCTCCATGCCGCCGCTAGTACCCTGGGGTGCGACTTCTCCAGTTCTGATGAGGAGCAACACCCTTTCCACACTGGGCGCCTGCAGGAGCACCTACAAGAGCTTTTCGGCCTCAGTCCCGAAGGCTGAACCCCTATACCCAGCCCCTCTAGTGTGAGGCCCTTCACCACACCCAATCGAAGCCCACTCCGGAAGACGACGCCCCTACAAGTAGTCCTGTATCCTCTAGACAAGAAGGCATCTGAGGGGATTCAGCCAACCCTGGGCTGACACCTGCAAGTTGCCGAGCGGCGGCTACCTTGCCCCACACCCCTGCCGTGACTGTGACTTACATGCCCGTGAGGTGAAAATGACAATTGGAGCATAGTGAGAGAGGTTAACTATTCCAACTCCACCATGTGTAAGCTGAGACAGTAATATTACTCTGCTATCCTGCTCCACTCAAGTGAACACGGGACGTGTATAATCACTACAAAGTATATGCAGCCCAATAATTAACTGTACTCTCAACTTCACTTAGGTGCAGTGTCTGTCTGCTTATTCTCGAGACGGCCGGTATCCTGCGTGATACCTACAATATCTCTGCCAGTCTGAGCTTTGCCTTTGTATAATCTTGTGGAACATCTAGCTGTCTGGTATTAATAATCTGGTAATATACATGTAAAGTTGTTGCCCTTGTTTTTATGCCCTGTTCCTCTCACACTGTCTTGACTCCGGTGTAGAAAGGGAACCCAGCTATTCTGTAGGTGTTGCTAGGACGGGAAGCCGGCCTAAAAACACCTAGCATAACACTAGTGGACAGCGGTGGTTCTTGACCCGGGCAGATACAGAGGGGAGCAAACAGGGAAATCATCAAAATGTCAACCAAAACGCATGTACAACGCCCAAATTTGATCAGGAGCAGTACGATATCCACACGTACCAATCCATAGTCAAGCCGCTGTTAGATATTACCTTTGAAGGCGACAGACAGAAGATCGCAGTCACCCTACCACTTCTGGGCAAAGCGGCAGCCAGTATCACACCCAAAGTCGTCCCCGAACTAACATGGGCGAATTTCACCAAAATAGTGGTGGAAGCAATCGCACCCTCTCTAGGAAGCGTGGTGGCACTGTCCTAACTGGACAGCCGTACGTCGGAAGCCAGATGACACTCATCCAGACCAGGCGGCTCGTCACCGCCGCATACCAGGAAGCTGATGCAGAAACCTGGGAGCAGCATACTTTTAGTACCCTCCTCAGAGTTCTCCCTGATGTGGTCAATGATCACTTTACCATACACGACCCTACAGGAGACCTGGACAGGGACGTCCAGCTGATACGGCAACTCCTGACCTCCCGCTCCACCCCTCAACAACACAACGTAGTAGGCAAATTCCCTATGAACAAACCAGCCACACCCAGCAAGCCTCGGCCACTACCAGCCCACACCAACCCTATGCCAACCCCACCTAGGGCACACCCCACCAACACGTGCCCTGCATACAAGGAGAACCAGAACCTAATTACAATAAATCCCTGGGAGTTCTCCGCTTGTAGCCACTGCTGTCCACTCCATGACATCCGGGAGCAGCTTAAATCAGCCCGGCGCAAATCAAACACTCCAGGCCGACGCAAGGTATCATCGTTAGAGAATGAGGGCCCCGAGGACGACACCGCACCAACCAGAGATACCGATTCTGGGGAAACGGAGCCAGAGGAAGACGAAAGCCCCAACAGCTGGATTTTTAGGCCCGCCCCCGTACCTCCCCTTGGTGGCGGGGGCCACTTCTCAGAAATATCGCCCCCCAGTTTATGATAAGATGAGGCTGAACAGGGTTAAAGCGAGGCTTCTGGTCAATACGGGAGCAGCCAGGTTGTGCATTTATAGTCACTTTTCCTCACGTCATAAATCGGCTTTTGGCTTGCTTTTCCCTACGTCAACTCATCTCGTGCATGCAGGGGATGGCCCCTTACTCATCCGTGGGGAAACCCAGGCTTTACGCACCAATACTTAGCAGAACGTCTCAACCCAACACAAATTCATCGTTTTCGACTCAGCCTGTCACACCTACAATGGGTATTTGGGACTGGACCTCCTTCAGAAACTGCGAATGACCATCAAGTGTCACAAGTGGCAACTCCAGTTTAAGAAGCCACCAACCCCCACCCTCAATCCCTCACAACCCCTGTGCACCTGCAAACTCTCCCTTGCCCCCCTTCAGCACTGCACCCCACCCGCCTGCCCCCCCTTTCCCGACCACCTCTCCAGCCTCCCCGCGCCCACACCACCTTTCCCGCTACCACCACCACCATCACCATTCCCCCTCATCACAAAGCATGACTGCCATTAAACAGGCCCACTGGAACATCCGTCTTATTCTCCCCGGACCTGTCGACCGGAATCCTCTCGGCCTGTCTCATCCCCCACGTTCCTCCCCCCCCACAATGCAGTGGTCCAAATTGCCAGCATCACCACCACCCCTCTCACACTACCCATGGGGCTTGTGGTAGGAGAAATGGAAGAGGCAGAACCATGCACCCCCACCCCCTCCTCCTCCCCCACCCCACTACCCCCCATACCCGAGCATCTCTCACCCCACCAAGCTTCAGGACTTTTTTGCATCAGGACCTACCGATATCAGCCACACTACCTACCTGGCACACGAGGTACACACCACAGGACCATCTATCTCCCAACCATCCCGACGGAAAAACCCAAAACAACGAGCAGAGGAAGACCGGCAGGTCCAAGAAATGCTCGATGCCGGCATTGTTTCACCTTCCACCAGCCCCTGGTCCTCTCCTGTTGTCCTCATCAAGAAGAAAGACGGCACCATGAGATTCTGCGTGGATTACCGCCACCCCAACAACGTTACCATCAAGGATGCCACCCCACTGCCCAGAATCGACGATTCCCTTGACTCGCTGCATGGCGCCTCCTGGTTCTCTACCCTTGACCTTCAATCTGGGTATTGGCAGGTCCCCATACACCCCGAGGATAGAGGGAAGACTGCATTTTCCACTAGTAATGGAAAGCATTATGAATTTAACGTCTTGCCATTCAGACTCTGCAACACACCAGCCACCTTCTCCCGATGGATGGAGTCCGTCCTGAATGGCCTCACCTGGGAGATACAGTATGTCTGGCATACCTGGACGACGTTATCATTTTTAGCAAGACATGGGCCGATCACCTTCAGTGTCTCAGTAAAGTTTTTCAACGTATCCGCCAGGCAGGTCTCAAGCTCCGGCCTTCCAAGTGCATCCTGGCTGCAAGAACTGTTGCTTTCCTGGGGCATATAGTCTCGAAAGATGGAATTTCATCCGACCTTGACAAGCTGCGCGCCATCGCGGAGCTCCCCCTATTGCAAAACGTCCACGAGATCCGAACCTTCCTATGCCTCACCTCATACTATCGTCGGTTTGTGAAGGGATTCGCCAATATCGCCAAACCTCTCCACAACCTGACCCAGAAGGGAGAACCCTTTGCCTGGACCAATGAACGACGAGCTCTGTTTCAGGAACTGAAAGACAAACTCATAACTGCCCCCATTGTTGCCTTCACCGATTACACCTTACCCTTCTGATTAAACACAGACGTCTCCCTGATCACAATCGGCACCATCCTTGCCCAAGTCCAGGAGGGACAAGAACATATCATCACCTGCGCCAGTCGCACCCTTAACTAGGCCGAAAAGAATTACGCCACCACCAAGTGAGAGTGCCTGGGCATTGTATGGGCCTTGGAGCATTTACGGGCCTACCTTTCTGGAACAAATGTCACCGTCATCACAGACCACCAGTTGCTCCAATGGCTATAACAGTCTGACACCCACAATGTCCAACTCATCAGATGGAGGGAGATGTTGGAGGAATTTAATTACGAAATTCCTACTGCCCCAACAAGCTCCATACTAACGCCGATGCACTCTCATGCCTGCCCCTCCACATGATCCAAAGCGAGCCAGAGCTCCTCCAACAGTGGTGCAGCAAGGATCGCCCCACTTGGATTCCACCCCACTTACTGACCAAACTCCACCAGCAGGGTGACAATTTATTTACCCCATCGGGCCACATTCTCTTCAACCCAGATACAGCCTTAGACACCATGAGGCATCTCCACGCCAATAACAGAATCCACTTAGGTATTAAGAAGCTCCTCCAGGTGTTCAACAATACCTATTGGACCCCCAACCCCAGCGACCTGGCCAAGTCACTCAGTCCTGCTGAGCCTGTGCCTTAGGCAAGGATGTCACCTGCACCGCCGGTCCATCAGGCAGTATAACCGCCCACAAGCCTTGGCAGTTGCTATCGGTAATTGTAGAGGGGCCTCTACCACCTAAGTCCGGATACTGTTACATCACCACCTTCATGGATACATATTCCAAGTTCCTCACCGCGTGCCCCGCCAAAGAACATCATGCCGTCACCGTGGCCGACACCCTAGTCTGCCAAGTCTTCCCCTGTTTTGGAAAACCTCAGGCCATACACTCGGACAATGACCCCGAGTTCACCAGCAACATCTGGCAGGAACTAGCCAACATATTCAGCTACTGCATCTCCCACTGCTCTCTGTATTGGCCACAGGGGGAATGGAATTTGTGAGAGGAGCCACCGCACTCTCATGTACCAGGTGCGCACTACAATCGAGGAAACGAAAAATGAAGACTGGCCAGCCCATGTAAAAATTGTCCACTGGGGAATCAACTCCCGCCCCCGGGAGGACGGCATATCCCTTCACGAGCGCGTTTTGGGGGAAGCCTCTCTACTCCTGCCACTCCACTGACATCTACAACCTCTCACCACACCCCCCACGTCCGACCCTCTTCACCATTTCAAGCGCCATCTTCACCACCTACAAAACGGACTGGACCTCCAACTCGACGCTGTCCCCTCAAACCCTTACAAACCAGGTGATTCCGTGATGGTTGCAAAACTACCAATTCCCTATAAACCCTCCTCCAGCTTTATGGGCCCCTACACCGTTACCCATGTCCCTAACCCCTACCAAGTCACAACAGATTATCATAATTACACTCCACGGACGTACAGGAATCGCCAAGTGCGCACATTCTGCACCACCACCTGTCACCAACCCACCCCGCCCACATCCCGCACCACCTCACCTCCACTCACCATCCCAGACCCCCCTCCCAACTCCTACAATTGCTACATAACTCCCTCCTCCTTCTTCCCCTCGTAACCCACTCCCTCACCACCGGCTCCCTCACCTCCTACTCCCCACGCCACCTCATCCCCGGCCTCACTACTGCCGCAATTCTCTTCCCCCAGCCAACCCCCACCCCCTCGCCACTGCCCCTCCCGAAACCCGTACCTAACCTCCCCAACACCACTCCGCCAAGACCACCCCCAACTGACACCCACCCACATGCCCGCACACCACCGTCTACTGCCCTGTCACCTCCACCTGGCATCACCTCCTCTCCCTCCACCGTCCCCAAACCTTCACCCCAAACTCCACCACCCAACACCGCCTACCACAGCACCACACCACGCGTAGCCAGAGCACCACACGGCAGCACTCCTACCTCACCACCCACACCCACCCTAAAAACCACCATCACCCGACCCGGCCACCTCTCACACCCTACTTACCAGATACACCCCCACCCCCTCCCCCAACCCCCCCACCAGACTCAACCACCCACAGCCCCAACAACTCCAACACTGCCCCCATCACCCTCCGAACACACCAAGCCCAGATAAAATCTCCATCCACCCCTATCACCGGGGAAAACACCTGCGCTTCTCCCTGGCATAAAACCGCCACCCTTGCCTCCATCGCCAGCATTCAGCTGACATCACCGGAGGAACAACCACAGACAGCCATGAGAATCAGGCGCGTCACCTGGGCACCAACCCGCAGCAGGAAACACCGAATCCGCGGGCCTCATCACCTCCTCCAGACGCTCTGCACCTCTCCCCAAGCATCCACCCTCTACCTAACCTGCGACCCTTACCACGCCGAAAACAAGCAAAAAATAACGAGTAAAGATATGTAAATTTGGTTTAAACCACGCAGAAATACAATAAATTACCGGACCTGGAGGGGTGGCGTCTTCATCGTGGGTCTACCTTCCAGAGGCTGTCGAAGAGAAGAGGAGGACAGCATGGGGACCAAACCACCACAAACCCCCCTGGCCCCTCACGGGGCTCGAGTACCTGGCAGTGGCTTCGGTCGCCCTGGCAAGTACCACATCTCCCAACACAACACAACACCGTTTTTCTACACCGAGAAATGACTCCCTGGCTGTCATTTCTCAACGACTTCTTCTTGCTGGGGACATTGAAAGCAATCCAGGACCCACCAACAAATACATATGTCCAACATGCTCAAAACCTATCACGTCGAGCCGACTGACAAAGGGTTCAGTTCAGTGCAATTCCTGCAAGAACTGGATCCATTACACCTGCACAACACTTGCATCCAGAAAACATTACACAAACACCTGGACCTGCTCCTTATGCTCCTTCCCCCCACCCACCAACCCCCCTACCAATCCTACTCCTACTTCCTTCACACCTCCACAGCCAAACCCACCAATCCTTCCCACACCATCCAGTCCCCCAACTCCTCCCATTCCAACCCATCCTAATCCACCTCAACCCTTACCTCCATCACAACCTCCTCCTACCCCTTCCCCTCCACCCATACCACCTTCCCCCCGTGCTGCAGCAGCCAACACACATCGCACACACAACATAAACATCCTTCAGTTAAACATAGATGGCACAAACACCAAAATACAAGAACTCACACAATTCATCAAAAACAGAACATACAAATTGCCATCTTACAAGAAACATAGCTACACAGAGCACAGAAAACACCGACATTTCATAACTTCACCACCATTCGTCAAGACCGGGCCGACGGCGGTGGCGGTGGACTCATCACCCTGGTGCACAAATCCATCAACTTTGCAGATACCAGTGCACACACAAAGTCACTTCTCCCCCCACATGACACCACAACAGAAATACAATCAATTAAGATACGCACTGGTAACAAATCACACATAACAATCGCTCTCCACAGATACACCACACCACTAACATACCCAACATCATCCTGGGTGGTGATTTCAACGCCAAGTCGTCGGCCTGGCATGTCAACAACCCTGACACAGACAGAGACCTGGTACTACAATCCCAGACAGATCATCTTTTCATACTGAACAATCTAGACCAACATACCCATATCCCACACCAAGCCCTCTTCCCCCCATCATCTCCAGACATCACCTTCTGCTCCCCAAACCTCGCCCCCACTACATCATGGAGAGTGGTCAAAACCCTAGGTTCTGATCACCTCCCAATCATCATCACTACCAAAACCAGAATCACCCCAGCTGGCCACAATCACACATACACTAATTATAAGAGAGCCAAGTGGGAGGCCTTTGTAACTGAAACACAACAACATTTCGAAACACCAAACAGTATACCCATCACAATCAACACCGCTGTGCACACTTTCAATACAATTATACAAAACGCAGACAAAAGACACATCCCTAGAGGCAACAGAAAGAGACACAACCCCAACTTCACACCAGAAATTCAAGGCTTCATCAGACAATGGGACACACTGCGACACTCCCCAACACTCCATAAACATGACACCGCACAACAAATACAAGAACTCAACACTCAAATAAACAATAAAATATCAGAACAGCAAACACTAAACTGGAAAAATTACCTCCAAACACTTGACCACAAAACAAACATCAGCAAACTCTACAAAACACTAAACAGCATCACACTTTCCAACAGCAACACCATACAATCACACGCTGCCATCACAACAACAGACACCATACCCTCAAACAAACAACAAGCAAACACTCATCAATCACTTTTCACAAGTCAGCCATCTAAACCCCCATCCCGAAGACCGACGTATCATCCGACGTAAGAGACAGTTTCCCACTGACCCAGACTACGCACCTTTCACTTACGACCAGACGAAACACATTATTAACAACCTCAAGCACTCATCTGACTGTGGACCAAACAACATAAGCAACATTCACCTTAAACACCTTGGACCACAAGGCATACAAGCACTCACCAACATATCAAACTACAGCTACTCACACAACTTAATACCCATCTGGAAGCATGGCCTTATCATCATTATCCCTAAACCCAACAAAGACCCCACGTTACCCTCCTCACACCGCCTCATCACACTCCTCTGCACCCCCTCTAAAGTCACTGAACGACTGGTACTAGAACTAGTCACACCTCACATTCCCCTAGCCTAGTCACAACATGGCTTTAGGCCACTATACTCCACAAACACCCTTCTTACAGACTTTACACAGAGAGTTTTCGATGGCATGAATTCAGCTAGGCCACCACACAGAACACTCCTAATCTTCTTGCCGTCCTTCTCACTTGGACAATCATAGATGAAGTGTCCCACCTCATTACATGTCCAACATCCGTTTGTTGCAATCATGAGTTTCCTTGCACTGTTCCATTCTTGCGCCTTCTCCCATTTGTAACAATTCACCTTTCTGTGTCCTGGCTTCTTGCAGAACCAGCAACCTCCTCTGATCTCCTGTTTTCTTCCATCTATAGCAGTCCTCTTTCCTATGTCCTGGCTTTTCACAGTACCAGCAACTTCCTCCAAAATTTTCTGCTTCACGTACCTGCCCCTTTCTTGCCTTGAATCCTGCACTACAACCTGCCTGAAATGTCGATGTCCTGGGCCTGATATAGGACTTAAATTCTAGATCCTTGGCTAGTGCTTCTCTCCAGGTCATGAGCAAGCTGCAGTCAGTCGGAGCGGTGGCTGGTAAACATCGTGACCAGTTGGAGAGATCGTCAATAAACAGTGCCGCGGGTGATCTACCTGCTTCCTTAAATACTCTTAAACAGATAAATTTTGTGTACCAAAATTACTTAACTTGAGACTGTGAGTTTGATATAATCAGGGCCGGATTTAGACGTGTGGAGGCACCCCTACCTTAGAATTATACTGTATGAAGTTGAAGGCATAGTTGAAGTCATTCATGAGTGTTATGCGGGGTGTTTTTAGTCCGACTTCTCGTCCTAAAAACGCCAGCGACTGAGCGGGGTCCTCTTTCCGGACCGGAAATAAAGCACCCACAAGGGAACAGGGCATAAAAACTAGGCAGTACACCTTAACACATCTATTGTCTTAGTTCAATACACCATTACAATATAGAAACAAAGAGACACTGGATATGATTTGGACAGGATCACAGAGTTAACTTCTCAATACAAATGTACACAAATACATCAAGGGCAGAACGTGGTGCTTTTCAGATATACACAGATGATGAGTTATTAATACACAACACCCGTATTATTATTTTAGGCAGAACTGACATTTAATATTCTAAACCAGTGCACTAGGAGTAAAAAGGGCCAGGGGTCAGGAGAGTGAATGTTACTATAACTTGTCAGGGTGCGAGTCGCGACACTCGGGATAGTCACTTAGCCTCGGTGACACTGTTCACAGGTTTCTGGTTTTTATTGGCGCACCACTAGTTCTGCCCCACTGTTTCTGTACGTCTCTAG
Source organism: Coenobita brevimanus (assembly GCF_032717465.1). Taxonomy (NCBI): domain Eukaryota; kingdom Metazoa; phylum Arthropoda; class Malacostraca; order Decapoda; family Coenobitidae; genus Coenobita; species Coenobita brevimanus. The sequence continues at coordinate 34,634,831 of NC_137015.1, forward strand.
GTCCGTGTTCACTAGTCTTTTCTGTTCTGCCTGGATATTCGTCTCACTGTGTGTCACTTATATTGTTCTTGCCCTCACTCTTTCACTGTCACTGTTCAGTCCCGTCTCTACAGTTTAAGGCACAAGAGAGGAGTTGAAACCACTACTACGCCCTTGTTTCCTGGGCTTAACAGAGGAGGCGTCCGGGCGTGGGAGGGGGCCCTACTGGGGAGCCTTCCTGTAGGAGGCAGTGCACCGTCCGCAAGGGCGTTGCTGCCCGGGCCTTCTTCGTCAGGGGGGTGCAGGGAGGCTCTCCCGTCTGGGGGCCTCGACCTGATAGGACGCCCTCGTGCTGGAGCCTCGTCGGTGGGGTGCAGAGAGACCCTCCGGTCTGGGGCCCTCGACCTGATAGGTGGCCCTCGGGGCTGGGGCCAAACAGCTGCAGGAGGCGGGCCTGTTGCCTCTTACTCCGAGCGGAGGGCCGTGGGGGAGTGGAGCCCAAGCGGCCCTGCTCTGGGACCTGCTGGTCGGGCCTGGGAGTCCGGGTACTGCAGCCGCCTGCAGGGTGGGGCACTGTCAGGAGTAGACTGCGGCACCTCTTCTGTTGGGCGTCCGTCAGGGGCCAGGACCATCCAGGGGTAGGCGGCAGGACCGGGACAGGACCACGCCACCACTCCGGCAGCACCTCCGGGGAACCACACCTGGAGGGAGAAAGCAAAGGGGCTCCCACACAGCCGAGAGGTGGAGAGCCGGCTGCACAAGGGACCTCCTCCTCCGGGAGGACCCCAGGAATCACAGATGAAGGGCGTACAGTGGCCGCTCCTTCCCCCACACGTACAGCGGCCGTTGTGGTGGTTCCGCAATTCCTAAGGTCCACAGCTGAAGGGCGTACAGTGGCCGCTCCTCCCCCCACACATACAGTGGCCGTTGTGGCGGTGCTGCTCCCAAAGGAGGAGAAGGCAGATGAGGGGCGTACAGTGGCCGCTCCCTCCCCGGCACATACAGTGGCCGTTACCATGGTTCTGCCTGCCCAACGGGAAGTAACTGAAGGGCGTACAGTGGCCGCTCCTTCCCCGGCACGTACAGTGGCCATTACCGCAGTGTTACTCCTGTAGGAGAAGGAGGCAGTGGATGAGGGGCGTACAGTGGCCGCTCCCTCCCCGACACGTACAGTGGCCGTTATCGCGGTTCCACTCCTCCTTCCTTTGCCAGTCGGAGCACGCTCAATAGCTAATGCTCCAAGGCCATCTCCAGATTTGGCTGTAGCTGAAGGGCGTACAGTGGCCGTTGTGGCGGTGCTACAGGGCGAAACAACTGAGGGACCTACAGTGGCCGCTCCCTCCCCGGCACGTACAGTGGCCATTACCGTGGTGTTGCCTGGGACTGAATCTGGCTCAGTCCCTCCCCGAACCTGGTGAAGGCTGCCCCGCCCACAGGGTCGTGTCATTTTCCTGCGTGGCTTCTGTCGGACCGGTTGGGGAAGAGGGACTCAGGACAGAGGAGCCCCGGTGCCCTTCTTGCTCCGGGTTGGTCTCTCGATGATCCGGCCCGCAGTGGTGTCCTCCTGGGGTGGTGGTGAGGCGGTGGCTAGGTGGTAGGGTGAGGGGTGGCGGGGTGGTCTATCTGGCGGCGGTGGATATTTCAATGAGATTTGAAGTTGAACGGTTCCAATTTACCACCTCATATGACGAAAAATTTTAAGAAATTTTATTGCAGAAAATATATATTTTTTCAAGATTCTTCACATTACTGAAAGTTGAAACCTCAAATAATGGTTTTCTCCAACAATGTAAGATGAGACTAGATTTCATTGGAAATAATATAGGCCTGTGTATTACATCCTAAAGATGCACCTCAACTACGGTGGTCACTGACCTATGCGCCATAGCTTATGTACTATAAAAGTTAGCCACGTTTTTAATTCCACTCATTTCTGCAAAAGCAAAGGGTGAACTGCCAGCTTCTAAAATTTCATAATATTAAAAAACATACTATAATATAAGAAGGCATTATTAGAGATCCGTCTGGAAATGCAGCTCGAAAGTGGCTGTTTGCTTTTTGCCAGGCTAGGTAGGGGTAAACTGATTACTTTAGCTTTAGCTTAAAAACGGAGGTCGCCCACCATCATGCTCTGGGAGGGTTAGGTGTGGTATGTGAGAGAGGTAAAAACGGTGTAACATACGATCCAAACACCAGACTTCCAGAAACTTGATATTCAACTAAACAACATGAAAACCATGAATATATCTGAAAACGGCCGTGGCAACCCAGGTCGCCACCATACCCCCAGTCTATATGGACATAAGTACGCCTGGGCCGCGCGCCTCTATTCCCTAGAAGGCACTCGATGAGAGCACCCCAGTCCGAGAGCACAACCTCTTGGGCGAGCTAGCCCTCACCAGGATCGGGGTGGAGCTGACCCTACAGCTCCAGGCAGCACCCCAGAGACGGCCCAAAGCTGTGCAAATAAAGAGATGACCCATAACTCTCTGCAAACCAGGAGACAGCCCATAGCCGCTCTGCCCAAAAGGCCACGGCCTATAGCCGGGCCCCAGTGATGGCCAATAGCTGCACCCAAAAGAAGGCCATGGCCTATACTCCGGCTGCCAATAAGGAGACGGCCCATAGCTGCTCCGCCAGGTGCTTCCCACGCCCCCTGCAGAACCAGCGACAGCACATAGCTGTGCCGGGAGAGAAAGGTATGCCTCCTCTCCTTCTGCAGTTGCCTCAGAGGGCTCGACACAGGCAACGACCCATAGCCACGTCTGTAGGCAGGAGACGGCCCATAGCCGCTCCTTGTCTACACGTCGCCCTCCAAACGGGACTTCAGTGACGGCCCACTGCCGCGCTGACAGGCGAGTGACGGCCCATAGCCACACTTCGTCTGTGTTCCCGTCAGGGAGATGGGCCCCTGTGAAGGCCCATGGATGCACCAACGGCATCAGGATGGCCCATAGCCACCCTTCGTCTGTTGCCCAAGGGAACCCAGCGATGACCCATACCCACACCAGGGAGGGTCACCAAAGCCCCTCGCCCCCTGTGACTCTGCAACATGAGGGTGACCTGCAGTCAGCCCTGCCTACTGGCAGGAGCGCAGGCCTCCCCTCTGTTTCTCCAGACCGTAGCAGGAGGAGGACCTCCCCGACAGACTCCGGTCAGACACGACACTGCAGCCCCAATTCGATGGTGCTGCCACCAGAAGGAGACCGCAGCCCCCGAACCTCTGAGGGTGCTCCCAAGACCCCGGGGCGAGACTTCATCTCTCCCCGCTGGAGGCGACGCCCCTCTTCTACCAGGCACCTGCGGGAGTGCTTCAGAGACTTGTTTGGCCCCAGTCCCAAGGGCCAGACTCCAGTTCCCAGCCCCGACAATGAGAGGCCCTTCACCAGGCCCAGCCCAAACCCTCAATGAGAGAGACGCCCCTGAGAGTGGTCCCATGGCTGTGGGACGAAAGGACTCCTGACGGGACTCCTCTTACCCCAGGCAGGCGGCTGTGAGTCCCCGGGCCACCCCTTCCCCTCATCCGATCAGTGACATTCCCCTGTAGTGATAGTGAGATACGACTCCATCTTATCCTCGGCCACCCCCTCCCTCTCCCCCCCACCACTTCACTCACACTCTCCTCATCAGCCTCTCACCCTCCATCCTCTTCACATGGCCAAACTACCTCAGTGTTCCTCCTAATGCCTCCTATCACATCCACACCACAACACTCCTTTATATCCTCATTTGTCAGTCTGTCTCTCCATGTGACTCCACAGGCTCCTCTTAAATAACTCATTTCCACTGCTCTCACTCTTGACTTGTGTCCTTCCAACAACGTCCAAGCTTCACTTCCATACGTTAGAGTTGGTATCACAATACTGAAATGTGGTAACTTTTTCACTTCCATGCTCACTTCCCTGTTTCTTATCACTGCCTTCAAGGAACCAGCAACCTTTCTTCCTTGCTGTACCCTTTCAAGCACTTCATCCTCCAAACTTCCATCTTTACTCATCACACTACCCAAGTACTTAAACGTACTCACATTTTCCATTTCCTCACCATCCAACCTCACTATACATCCACTGAATTCACCTCTCTCAAAGACCATCACTTTACTCTTCCCTACATTCATCTTTAGATTCCGTTTCTTACACACTCTCCCAAACTCATCCACCAAGCCTTGCAGCTCCCCTTCGTCTTCACTTAACAACACAGTATCATCTGCAAACAACAGTTCAGGAAGTTTCCAAACACTACCCTCTCTCATTAGGGCCACTCCAACATCCACTTCCCTACCTTGTATCTCTTTTATTACTCCATCCATGTACAGATTGAATAACCATGCAGACATCCCTGTTTCAACCCAACCTTCAAAGAGAAAAATTCACTCAGTTCACCATCCATACGCAATGCAGCCTGAACACCATCATACATACTCCTCATGGCATTCAACGTCTTCCCATCTACTCCATATATTCTTAATACTTTCCACAATCCTTGTCTATCCACCCTGTCATATGCTTTCTCCAAATCCATGAAGGCCACATACAACTTCTTTCCTTTCTCCAGAAACTTTTCCACTAAAGATCTAAGAATGAATATCTGATCTACACAATCTCTTCCCTTCCCAAAGCCTCCCTGTTCTTCTCCAACTAATTCCTCTGTTATTTCCCTAACTCTGTCAATAAGTAACCTACCATACAGGGGCGCACCCAGGAATTTTCTAAGGGGGGGGGGCCCATTTGCCAGTTTCCTGAAGTTTACGTATAAGTTTTATAGTTCTAAGTTGTATATATATATATATATATATATATACCTAGGCTGCTTCCCCCAAGGGAAGGGAAGTAGCCAAGACAGGACGACACACTCTCCATTTACTCATCCATTCAAACACATTCATTCACATCTTAGCCCCAAAGGGGGGAACGGACAGATCCTCACGGCACCACACTGCACAAGGGTCAACTGCGCAGTGCAATCAGTGACATCTGCAGCAGGGCCTGACAGCAGAACTGGTTTACCCCTGCCACATCATAACAGACCCATCCCCTTACCTGCACCTGACCCGACTAGCTGATCAGACCAAATGCGGGAGAATATCCCCTCAGGGCTGCGTCATCACTTATTTATTCACAATTTCTCTCCATTTATTTCTGTCACCCACAGCCACTCTTCCTTGCTCAACAGACATCCCTCTCGCATCCAGCGCTCTCTTCACACTGTCCATCCATTCTATTCGTGGTCTTCCTCTCAGCCTTACACCTCTCACATCAGATCTAGTTATCTTTTTCACCAATCGCTCATTATTCATTCTCTCCATATGCCCAAACCATCGCAACACCCTCTGCTCAACTCTACCAGCCATCTCCCGAACAACTCCAGTTCTCCTTCGCACTTCATCATTTCGTACCCGATCCATACGCGTCACTCCACACATACTCCTCAGACACCTCATCTCCATTACATTCAAACTTTTCCTCTCTGCTACACCCATATTCCATGTTTCAGCCCCATATAATGCAGTCGGTACCACAACACCCTCATACAGCCTCCTCTTTACATCCATTCTAAGCGAACGACATTTAAACACTTTTTTCATTCCTCCCAGCACCTTTCCTACTTCATTTATTCTAAACTTCACTTCTGCATCTATTCTTCCATCCACAGCAACATGTGACCCTAGATATTTAAAACAATCTACCTCCTGAAGCTACTCACCATTCAAAACTATATTCATCCCCCTACCATCTATCAACCTCGTACACTTAATCACTTTACTCTTATTCTCATTTACTTTCAAATTCCTCCTTTCACACACCCTTCCAAACTCCTCTATCAACTGTCTCAATCTCTCCTCTGAATCAGTCACCAGTGCAGTATCATCTGCAAACAGCAGCTGCTTCAGATTCCAGTCTCCACCATCAACATTTACCAGACTCAGACCACCTAAAACTCTTGCATTCACCTCCCTTACAATACCATCCATGTAAATATTAAACAACCAAGGCGACATCACACATCCCTGTCGCAGCCCCACTCTCACGGGAAACCAATCACTCACAGCATTTCCCACTCTTACACATGCTCTACTATTTACATAAAAACTTTTCACCCCTTTTAGTAACCTACCATCAAGTCCATACAATCTTAAAACAGTCCACAAACCCTCCCTATCAGTTCTATCATACGCTTTCTCTAAATCCATAAATGCCCAAAACACATCCTTGCCTTTCGCTAAATACTTTTCACACACTTGTCTCACAGCAAACACCTGATCAACGCATCCCCTCCCTCTCCTAAAGCCACACTGCTCATCACTAATCACTCCCTCTGTACCCTCTCTAACTCTCATAATTAACACTCTACCATACACCTTACCTACAACACTCAACAGACTTATACCCCTAAAGCTAATACATTCATACTTATCACCCTTGCCTTTATACAACGGGACCACACAAGCACTTGCCCAGTCAATTGGCACCATACCTTTCTCAAAGCACACATTCAACAATCTTACTAACCAGTCAACAATAGTCACTCCACCACCCTTCAGGCATTCCACAGCACACCCATCCATACCTGCAGCTTTCCCTGTTTTCATCTCCTTTACTGCCTTCTCCACTTCCTCCTTCGTGATCAAAGAATCATTCAACTCTCCCAACACATTTATTCCTTGCACCCTTCCATCCGCCACAATCTCAGCCACCCTTTCCTCCTCTACATTTAACAATCTTTCAAAATACTCTGCCCATCTCTTCCTTACTGCATCCATTTCAATTAACATCCTTCCATCCTCTGCTTTTACTCGTTCTTCCTTCCCAGACTCTCCCTTTCGCACCCTTTTCACCTCCTTCCAAAACATTTTCTTATTCTGTTGAAAATTCTCTGTCAGCCGCCTACCCCACCTCTCATCTGCTGCCACTTTAGCATCACGCACAGCCCTTCTCGCTCTATTCCTCTTTTCCTTATACCTTTCATATGACATCTCATCCTTCCTCTGCAGCCACACTTCATATGCACGTCTCTTCTCGGCCACAGCCATACTTACTTCCTCGCACCACCATTCACTTCCTTTTCTTACACCACCACCCACACGTCTCACACCACACACCTCTTCTGCATGCCCCACCACAGCACTCTTAAACAACTGCCATTCCTCCTCCATGTTGCCATTTTCCCGATCTTTCACTGCGTTCCACTCACCTTTCAATTTCTCCTGATACTCTATCTTTTTCTCTCTTTTATCCAACTCACTCACTTTCAAAACCTCCTTGCCACACCTAACCCTCCTAGCTCTCACCCATCACTTACCTACTCTTAACTTTCCCTCCACCAGGTAGTGGTCAGACATACCTCCACCCTCCCCTCTCAGAACTCTCACATCCAACAATCTTCCTATTACATTCCTAGACACAACCACATAGTCCATCAAAGCTCTATCAACAACCCTTCCACCCTCCTGTCTCACCCATGTATACTTATAAATATCTTTCTTCTCAAACAGCGTATTCCCAATCACCATCTCTCGCTCAACACACATCGCTATCATTCGTTCCCCATTTTCATTTCTTCCAGGCACACCATGAATACCAACTACGCCTTCAACTGCTACATTTCCCACTCTAGCATTCAGATCTCCCATCATTACCACATTCACATTCGCTCCAAAACTCTGCAGACACTCATCAACATCATTCCAGAAAGACTCCCTCTCTTCTTCATCCCTTTCACTACCAGGCCCATATGCACTCACAAACACCCACAACTCACGTTCAAATTTCGCTTTCACCCACATCATTCTCGATGACACCTCCTTCCATTCAATCACACACTGCTGTACTTCCGGACTCACTAACAAGGCCACACCATCTCTTGCCCTTCCTCTATCAACACCTGACAATCTTCCATTCACACTTCCAAACATAGATTCCCCCTTCCCTTTCATCTTCGTTTCACTCAAAGCTAACACATCCAACTTTCTTCTCACAAACATTCTCCCAATCTCCTCCCTTTTAGCCTCAATCGTACTACATCCACGCACATTCATAGACCCAATCTTCTGGGTACGGGGATAACTCCATCCCCCATCCCTTTCTCTGGCCTGTCTCTTTTTAGGAACTAAAAAACAGAGGAGGGGGTCCCTAGTCCCCTCACCCCGCCCCTTTTAGTCGCCTTTTACGACACGCAGGGAATACGGTGACAGTATTCCTCCTAACAACCTGGCCGTAGAGTAGTAGTACCACCCCATAATGCGGTCAGGTTGTGTCGCCAATTATTTAAAGAAACTTGTTTGTTTATATTTATCGTTTTAACAAAGTAACATAGAACAAGCCATTCAGTCTCAACCCTATTCTGTCCAGATTTCTAATCACGGCACAAAGACGGAGAGAAACAAGGGACAGGTGAAGTGGGAAGTCCTTAGGGAGAGGGAAGGAATGTTGGGCAAGGAAATAGAGGTCACAATGGGAAATGGATTCCCGATCCCAGCTCAGGTGTGTGTGTGAGTGTGTTCTTACCTAATTGTATCTTTACAGGAATGAGTCAAGCTCGTACTGTCCCATGTCTTAAACCATATTTATCGTACATATCCTTAAATTTGTGAATTGTTTTCGCACACACTATTTCATTTGGTTGTGCATTCCATTGATCAATTGCTCTGTTTGGGAAACTGAATTTCCTTAAGTCTTTATCACCTCTCTTCTTATGCAGTTTTTTGCAGTGTCCTCTTGCTGATGCTTCTCCATATGTTAAGTAATAATTTATGTCTATTTTCTCCTTTCCTGATATGCAGTTATATAGCATTATCATGTCACCTCTTTTCCTTCTCTCCAGTAAAGTTGGTAGATTCAGTTTATTTAGTCTTTCTTCGTAGCTTAGGTCCCTTAAGCTTGGTATCCATCTTGTAGCGGCCCTTTGAACTTTTTCAATCTTGTCTATATGCTTTTTGAGATGAGGACTCCAGACTACTGATGCATATTCCAGGGTTGGTCTAATGAATGATGTTATTATCCTTCTTAGCATGTCTTCATTTATGTATGTGAATGCTATTCTCATGTTTGCAAGCAGTGTATACATGTTCCGTACCTTCTCGCTGATGTGGTCAGCCGGAGATAGTCTGCTATTGATAATCACACCTAGGTCTTTCTCTCTTTCTGATGTGTATAGGGTTTTATTTCCTAACTTATAATCCCAATCAGGTCTTTTTCCACTTTTACCAAACTTGATTACATGACACTTGTCCACACTGAATTCCATTTGCCACGTACTACTCCATTCATGAAGTTTATTTAATTCTTCTTGTAGCTCTTTGCAAGAGTCAGTGTTAGTAATTCTCCTTTGTATTTTTGCATCATCTGCAAACATATTCAGATAGCTCTCATTTCCAGTGTTACTGTTTATATCATTTATATACACTAAAAACATGATTGGTGCCAGCACTGAACCCTGTGGTACTCCACTAGTCACTTCTTTCCATGATGAGTAGTTTCCTCTTAGTACTGTCCTCATCTCTCTTTTTATGAGAAAGTCTTGCATCCAATAAAACAGTTTGCCTCGAATTCCTCCTTCATGGTACAGTTTCCATAAAAGTCTTTGGTGTGGTACTGTGTCAAAAGCTTTCTTGAAATCTAAATAGATACTGTCCACCCATCCTTCCCTTTCCTGTATTGTTTGTTACTCTGTCATAGTAGTTCAACAGATTAGTAACACATGATTTTCCTTTTCTGAAACCAAACTGTCTTTCTGTTATCATACTGTGTTCTTCTAGATGATTTACCAAAGCTTTTCCTATAAGTTTTTCTAATACCTTGCTTACAACACTGGTCAGTGATACTGGTCGGTAGTTGAGTGGATTTTGTCTATTTCCTTTCTTGAATAAGGGGACAATATTTGCTTCTTTCCAAATATCAGGTAGTTTACCTTGACTCAAGGATTTCTTGAAAATTATAAATAATGGTTTACTTAACTCCTTTGCACATTCTCGTAATACCCAACATGAAATTTCATCAGGACCACTTGCTTTTCCTCTGTCTAATCTACTTAACTCCTCCTGTATTACTTTTTCTGCTATTTGTATATCTGGTAGTATGTGTGGACATGCGTGTTCCACATAGTCCCTCTCAAAATTTTTTTCTTCTGTAAAAACTAATTGGAAATTCTTATTTAGTGCTTCACAAATATCTTTCTCTTGTGTATAAGTGATTCCCTCGTCCGTAATGGATTGTATTATATCTTTTACTTTGGTTTTGCTTCTGATATAGTTGTAAAACAGCTTTGGTTGATCACTACTTTTATTTATTATATCCTCCTCAAACTGTTTTTGGGCTTCCCTCCTTATTCTTGTATAGTCGTTTCTTGCCTGTTTGTAATTATTATACGCCCTTTCAATATTGTGTCTTCTGTATCTATTCCACAGCAAATCACTTCTTTCTTTTGATTTTTTACATTCTGTATTGAACCATTTCTGTATTTTCTTATCTGCTTCTTTGTGCTGTGGGGATGTACTTCTGGACTCCTATTTCATAAAATTCACAAAATTTTTTATATACAGCATTTAAATCTTGTCCTCTAAGCTCATTTTCCCAATCAACTTCTAAGAAATACTTCTTTAGGTCTTGATAATTTCCCTTTTTATAGTTTAGACTCTTTTTGTAACTGTCATTGCTGTTTACTATGTCATATGCTATCCTGAAGTTATAATTTAGTACTGCATGATCGCTTTTGCCGAGTGGAGGGTGATATATTAAACTGTCAATATCATTTTCTTGCCTAGTAAATATTAGATCTAGCACTGAAGGTACATCAAGTCCTCTTTTTCTGGTGGTTTCCCTCACATGTTGCGTTAAGAAAAACTCTTGTACGAGATCCAGGAGCTTTTGGTCTCAACAGCTTTCTTAGCTAATTATATCTAGAGTATTCCAATTTATATTTGTATTGAAGTCCCCAGTTAGTATAATTCTTTCCAATTTCTCTTCCATTTTATGTAGCAATGATCTTATACTCTGAATTGTACTCTCTGCCAGGTCCTCATATTTGTCTCTTTCCCATGTGTTTGATCTGGGTGGCATGTACAAATTGGCTACAATTACTTTACCTTCAGATGTGTCGATCTCTACTGCAATCAGTTCTACTTGTGATGGTATATCTAGTTTTATTTCCTTGACTTTTAGATTTTTCTTAGTTAATATTATAATTCCTCCTCCTTTTTTTAAATTTCTGTCTCTTCTCCATATATTGTATTCCCCTTAGTTTAGTATGTCATTGGATATCCTTGGTGTTAATTTTGTTTCAGTTAGGCATATTATTTGTGGTTCATTTTCTCTGACATAATCATTCATCTCTAGTAATTTAGATACCATTCCATCCACATTTGAGTACATCAACTTTATCATCTTGTTTATATACTTGTCATGACATGGTTCTACTAACTTCCTCCTTTTTCTTCCATCCTGTTTGTGTACCACTTTCGTACCTGCAATCCTATTACTTTGTAAAAAAATTTCTTCTTCTCTTCTGATCTTCCCTCATTTTTTGTTTTTGCTTCCTCCCTTTTCTCTTTCAGTAATTCCAGTTCCTCTTGTGTTAGACATCTTTTTGTCCATACATTTTTGAACTCCTCTTTTTCCATAAGATTCTTTGCATTTTTTAGTATCTCTTCCAGTGTTTACACTCTGGAAAGTCACCTTTAGAGGTCTTGTCTTGCTTTTCTCGTATTTCCCTAACCTTTTGTGTTCCTCTATGTCTTTACTACAGATTTCCTCTGATACTTCTTGCAGTAAGTTCATTACATTTGTCATCTCCTTTTTGTCTCTTGTGATCTTGTTTTTAACTTCTTCCTCCTCTATACCAGTGATTACTATTGATTTGTTTATCTCTAATGAATCTCTGATTAACTTTGGATTGTTTTGGATTATTCTTTTCACCTCCTTTTTGATGCTTTTTTCCTCCACCCTTGTTTCCAAGTCTTTCTTTACTTTCACCATTTCAGCATACGTGGTTTCTACATCATTTTTGTAGCTTTGCACAGCTTCATTCACTTGTGTTATCTTCTCAATATCACTGCTTTGGTCAATAAGACTGCTAACTTGCCTAATTGTCTCTGTGTCATTTTTGAACTCTTCCATAACACTCTCGTGATTGACTACTGTACTTGCCATTTCACTCATCTTCTTCCTAAGTGTACTCAATTCCACTGTTAGTTCACTGATGGTTGTGTCTTTCTTATTGGCCTCCCTTCCTAGTTTTTCTATTTCTTCCTTTTGCAAGTGCATCTGCTTCTTTATTTCATCAATTTCATTTTTGAAAGCCATTTCTAGTTTGTTTACACGTTCGACCAGTCTATTGTGAGTCTCTACTTCAACCAGTTCTTGGTAGAAATCATCATTTTGCTTTTTACCTTTATCCCTTTTCTTTTCCAAATTTGCTTTACTAAAGTATGTATCCATTTTGCAATACTTAAAGTGCAAAGCATGTACTTACAATCTCCGTGTTGTTGTAGTCTAAACAAACCTCAGAGATGACTCAGCATATTCTTTCGTCTTGGTTCTATTTCCTGTTTGAACAAGTCTTGTTTAAACTTATTATTTTTTTCCTTTTAATAATGAACAATCATTTAGTCTAACCTAGTACTGAGCTTCACTCATACAAAGATACAAATTTAGGTAATGCCACTGGCCATGATGATTTGGTACGGAGCGCCGGTGACGCACGTCCGCCTAGATTGAATCCCTGTGTGTTCTTACCTAATTGTTCTTACCTAATTGTATCTTTACAGGAATGAGTCAAGCTCGTATTGTCCCGTGTCTTAGACCATATTTATCGTACATATCCTTAAATTTGTGAATTGTTTTGGCACACACTATTTCATTCGGTAGTGCATTCCATTGATCAATTGCTCTGTTTGGGAAACTGAATTTCCTTACGTCTTTATCACCTCTCTTCTTATGCAGTTTTTTGCAGTGTCCTCTTGCTGATGCTTCTCCATATGTTAAGTAATCATTTATGTCTATTTTCTCCTTTCCTGATATGCACTTATATAGCATTATCATGTCACCTCTTTTCCTTCTCTCCTGTAGTGTTGGTAGATTCAGTTTATTTAGTCTTTCTTCATAGCTTAGGTCCCTTAAGCTTGGTATCCATCTTGTAGCGGCCCTTTGAACTTTTTCAATCTTGTCTATATGCTTTTTGAGATGAGGACTCCAGACTACTGATGCATATTCCAGGGTTGGTCTAATGAATGATGTTATTATCCTTTTTAGCATGTCTTCATTTATGTATGTGAATGCTATTCTCATATTTGCAAGCAGTGTATACATGTTCCGTACCTTCTCGCTGATGTGGTCAGCCGGAGATAGTCTGTTATTGATAATCACACCTAGGTCTTTCTCTCTTTCTGATGTGTATAGGGTTTTATTTCCTAACTTATAATCCCAATCAGGTCTTTTTCCACTTTTACCAAACTTGATTACATGACACTTGTCCACATTGAATTCCATTTGCCATGTACTACTCCATTCATGAAGTTTATTTAATTCTTCTTGTAGCTCCCTACAAGAGTCTGTGCTAGTAATTCTCCTTTGTATTTTTGCATCATCTGCAAACATATTCAGATAGCTCTCATTTCCAGTGTTACTGTTTATATCATTTATGTACACTAAAAACATGATTGGTGCCAGCACCGAACCCTGTGGTACTCCACTAGTCACTTCTTTCCATGATGAGTAGTTTCCTCTTAGTACTGTCCTCATTTCTCTTTTTATGAGAAAGTCTTGCATCCAACAAAACAGTTTGCCTCGAATTCCTCCTTGATGGTACAGCTTCCATAAAAGTCTTTGGTGTGGTACTGTGTCAAAAGCTTTCTTGAAATCTAAATAGATACTGTCCACCCATCCTTCCCTTTCCTGTATTGTGTTTGTTACTCTGTCATAGTAGCTCAACAGATTAGTAACACATGATTTTCCTTTTCTGAAACCAAACTGTCTTTCTGTTATCATACTGTGTTTTTCTAGATGATTTACCCAAGCTTTTCCTATAAGTTTTTCTAATACCTTGCTTACAACACTAGTCAGTGATACTGGTCGGTAGTTGAGAGGATTTTGTCTATTTCCTTTCTTGAATAAGGGGACAATATTTGCTTTTTTCCAAATATCAGGTAGTTTCCCTTGACTCAAAGATTTCTTGAAAATTAAAAATAATGGTTTACTTAACTCATTTGCACATTCTCGTAACACCCAACATGAAATTTCATCAGGACCACTTGCTTTTCCTCTGTCTAATCCACTTAACTCCTCTTGTATTACTTTTTCTGCTATTTGTATATCTGGTAGTATGTGTGGACATGCGTGTTCCACATAGTCTCTCTCAAAATTTTTTTCTTCTGTAAAAACTAATTGGAAATTCTTATTTAGTGCTTCACAAATATCTTTCTCTTGTGTATAAGTGATTCCCTCGTCCGTGATGGATTGTATTATATCTTTTACTTTGGTTTTGCTTCTGATATAGCTGTAAAACAGCTTTGGTTGATCACTACTTTTATTTATTATATCCTCCTCAAACTGTTTTTGGGCTTCCTCCTTATTCTTGTATAGTCGTTTCTTGCCTGTTTGTAATTATTATATGCCCTTTCACTATTGTGTCTTCTGTATCTATTCCACAACAAATCTCTTCTTTCTTTAGATTTTTTACATTCTGTATTGAACCATTTCTGTATTTTCTTATCTGCTTCTTTGTGCTGTGGGATGTAATTCTGGACTCCTATTTCATAAAATTCACAAAAATTTTTATATACAGCATTTAAATCTTGTCCTCTAAGCTCATTTTCCCAATCAACTTCTAAGAAATACTTCTTTAGGTCTTGATAATTTCCCTTTTTATAGTTTAGTCTCTTTTTGTAACTGTCAGTGCTGTTTACTATGTCATATGCTATCCTGAAGTTATAATTTAGTACTGCATGATCGCTTTTGCCGAGTGGAGGGTGATATATTAAACTGTCAATGTCATTTTCTTGCCTAGTAAATATTAGATCTAGCACTGAAGGTACATCAAGTCCTCTTTTTCTGGTGGTTTCCCTCACATGTTGCGTTAAGAAAAACTCTTGTACGAGATCCAGGAGCTTTTGGTCCCAGCAGCTTTCTTGGCTATTTATATCTAGAGTATTCCAATTTATATTTGTATTGAAATCCCCAGTTAGTATAATTCTTTCCGATTTCTCTTCCATTTTATGTAGCAAGGATCTTATACTATGAATTGTACTCTCTGCTAGGTCCTCATATTCGTCTCTTTCCCATGTGTTTGATTTGGGTGGCATATACAAATTGGCTACAATTACTTTACCTTCAGATGTGTCGATCTCTACTGCAATCAGTTCTACTTGTGATGGTATATCTAGGTTTATTTCCTTGACTTTTAGATTTTTCTTAGTTAATATTATAATTCCTCCTTTTTTTAAATTTCTGTCTCTTCTCCATATATTGTATTCCTCTAAGTTTAGTATGTCATTGGATATCCTTGGTGTTAATTTTGTCTCAGTTAGGCATATTATTTGTGGTTCATTTTCTCTGACATAATCATTCATCTCTAGTAATTTAGATACCATTCCATCCACATTTGAGTACATCAACTTTATCATTTTGTTTATATACTTGTCATGACATGGTTCTACTAACTTCCTCCTTTTTCTTCCATCCTGTTTGTGTACCACTTTCGTACCTGCAATCCTATTACTTTGTAAAAAAATTTCTTCTTGTCCTCTTCTGATCTTCCCTCATTTTTTGTTTTTGCTTCCTCCCTTTTCTCTTTCAGTAATTCCAGTTCCTCTTGTGTTAGACATCTTTTTATCCATACATTTTTGAACTCCTCTTTTTCCATAAGATTCTTTGCATTTTTTAGTATCTCTTCCACAGTGTTTACACTCTGGAAAGTCACCTTTAGAGGTCTTGTCTTGCTTTTCTCGTATTTCCCTAACCTTTTGTGTTCCTCTATGTCTTTACTACAGATTTCCTCTGATACTTCTTTCAGTAAGTTCATTACATTTGCCATCTCCTTTTTGTCTCTAGTGATTTTGTTTTTAATTTCTTCCTCTTCTATACCAGTGATTACTATTGATTTGTTTATTTCTACTGAATCTCTGACTAACTTTGGATTGTTTAGGATTATTCTTTTCACCTCCTTTTTAATGCTTTTTTCCTCCACCCTTGTTTCCAAGTCTTTCTTTACTTTCACCATTTCAGCATACGTGATTTCTACATCATTTTTGTAGCTTTGCACAGCTTCATTCACCTGTGTTATCTTCTCCTCAATATCACTGCTCTGGTCCATAAGACTGCTTGCTTGTCTAATTGTCTCTGTGTCATTTTTTAACTCTTCCATAACACTCTCGTGATTAAATACTGTACTTCCCATTTCACTCACTTTCTTCCTAAGGGTATTCAATTCCACTGTTAGTTCACTGATGGTTGTGTCTTTCTTATTGGCCTCCTTTCCCAGTTTATCTATCTCTTCCTTTTGCAAGTGCATTTGCTTCTTTATTTCATCAATTTCATTTTTGAAAGTCATTTCTAGATTGTGTACACGTTCAACCAGTCTATTGTGAGTCTCCACTTCAACTAGTTCTTGGTAGAAATCGTCATTTTGCTTTTTACTTTTATCCCTTTTCTTTTCCAAATTTGTTTTACTGAAGTATGTATCCATTTTGTAATACTAAATGAACAGAGTATGTACTTACAGTGTGCACGCTTTCCCGGTCTTTCTGTAGTATAAACAAACCCAGCTGACTCAACGCATCGTGGTTCTTTGTTGTTTCAACCAGTATTATTTAAACTTATTATTTCTTTTCCTTTTAATAATGAAAAATCATTTAGTCTAACCTGGTACAGAGCTTGACTCATTCAAAGATACTTATTTAGGTAATGCCTCTGGCCGTGTTGAGCTTGTATGGAGCGCCGGTGTAGCGTTATGATCTGTCCCCCTGTCCGCCCCCTACGGCGCATGCGCGGAAGTTGCCAGAGGCCGCCACAAAAAAGCCATTTGTCCTCTGATCTCTGTAGGGGTAACATGATCGGAGCCTCTCGCCCTTTGTTAACAAACGGCAAATGGTCATTCCGGCTTCTCTTATCATTCGTCTCAAAGCTTTCTCGGGTAGTTTCCGCCCTTAAATTAAATTAGGTTAGGCGGAAAGCGGTAAAAATTCGAATTTCTAAGGTATGAATGAGTTAGGTTGGATAAACATAGTTATAATTAATCATCTGGGGACGAGTTATCTAATCTGTTAGGCGTGAGGATTGCCTTAGCTTTGTATCTTTACAGGAATGAGTCAAGCTCGTACTGTCCCGTGTATTAAACCATTTTTATCATACATATCCTTGAAATTATAAATAGTTTTGGCACACACTACCTCATTCTGTTGTGCATTCCACTGATCAATTGTCCTATTAGGGAAACTGAACTTCCTTACATCTTTATCACCTCTCTTCTTATGCTGTATTGTGCAATGTCCTCTTGCTGATGCTTCACACATATGATATATATTCATTTATGTCTATTTTCTGTTCCCCTGATATGCATTTATATAGCATAATCATGTCTCCTCCTCCTCTCCTGCAGCATTGGTAAATTCAATCTTTCCAGTCTTTCTCAGTAACTTAAATCCCTTAAGCTTGGTACCCATCTTGTAGTGGCACGTTGTACTTTTTCAATCTTATCTGTGTTTTTTGAGATGAGGATTCCAGACTACTGTGATGCATACTCCAGAGTTGGTCTGATGAATGATATTATCTTCCTCAGCATATCTTCATTTATATATGTGAATGCTATTCTCATATTAGCAAGCAATGTATACATGTTTCGTACCTTCTCACTGATGTGATCATCAGGAGATAGTCTGTTACTGATAATTACTCCTAGGTCCTTCTCCTTTTCTGATATGTGTAGGGTTGATCTTCCTAACTTATAATACCAATCTGGTCTTTTCTCACTTTTACCAAATGTTATTACATGACACTTATCCACATTAAATTCCATTTGCCATTTATTGCTCCATTCATGAAGCTTGTTCAATTCCTCTTGCAGCTCTTTGCAAGAATCTATGTTAGTAATTTTCTTTTGAATTTTTGCATCATCTGCAAACATATTTAGAAAGCTTCCTCTCTGCGTTATATATTCACTTTAATACTCACCCAACCCCTTTTAAATGCCATAGAGTCAATAAGTGGCTTTTCCTTTTCCTTTTTTCTTAAAATCTAAATAGATAACTGTCCACCCATCCTTCTCTTTTCTGTAGTGTTTCTCTAACTTTGTCATAATTGCTTAGAAGATTAGTAACACATGATTTTCCCTTCCTAAAACCGAACTGCCTCTCTTTTATCATACCATGTTCTAGATGTTTTACAACACTGGTCAGTGATACTGGTCTGTAGCTGAGTAGTTCTCACTGTGTTAAATTTGACTAGTGTACAGGTATTTGTAGACCTCACAGGTGGTTAAGAGGGATGAGTAAAGGACTCATGAATGGAATGGAATGAAATGGAATGGAATAATTTAAAAAAAAAAAAAAAAGTGAGCACCAAGCCACTCAATGACTAAGTTTCCCCCGGCGGAGGGGGGGAGGGATAGAATACCTCCTCAGTATCCCTGCTTGTCGTAAAAACCGTCTAAAAAGGGCACTTTAATCTTCATCCTTCCTCTTTTCCCCCTCTGCTTCTTGTACTTTATCTGTCCCACCTCTCTGCCTTATATTTTCACTTTAATACCCACCCAACTCCTATTGTAGTGCCATATAGTCATTGAGTGGCTTGGTGCTCACTTTCCTTTCTTTTTTTTTTTTTTTTTTAATAATCCATTCCATTCAATGACTAAGTTATATGGCACTAACTTGGGTGGGTATTGAAAATATATGGCAGAGAGGTGGAACAGATAAAGTACAAGAAGCAGAGGGGGAAAAGAGGAAGGATTTTTAGTGGGCTTTTACGACAAACAGGGATACTGAGGAAGTATTCTATCCCCCCCCTCCCCGAGGGGAAAAGATTCGTGAGATAACCGTGACTGGGAGCTGGCTTAGTTTCCATTGATAGTACCCCTCTGGGGAGGGGGGACAGAATACTTCCAAAGTATCCCTGCTTGTGGCAAAAGGGGCACTTTAATCTTCATCCTTCCCCTCTTCCCACTCTGCTCCTGTACTTTATCTGTCTTACCTGTCTGCCTTACATTTTCACTTTAATACCCACCAAACCCTCTTCCATTATAGTGCCATGTAGTCATTGTTATAGCTTAGTACTGGCGCTTATTATTCACCTCCTCTTGTACTTCATGTGTCTTATCTCTCAGCCTTATATTTTCACTTTAATAACCACCCAACCCCCTTCCACCTCAGTGCCATATTTTCATTGGCTTGGTGCTAACTTTTGCTTTTTTTTTTTTTTTTTTATTACTGTGTTCAATGCATTTCTACTGATAGTACAGTATATAAATATATCCTGAGCTACTGGACACGACAAGGTTTATGTTACTGCACATGTGTGCAGATTTAAATAAACGATTGGTATTAAAATATGCCAATCAGTGATGTGTAGTAATGTACCCAATGTGCTGAATAACCTAACTTAGGATTTTTTTTTTTTTCCCATAACAACTAGTATCTGAAGTGATCTCAGTAACGTAACTGATAAGGGGTTTTACTTTATCCTTATCCATTGAATCAGTAGCAGTGCTGTAACAGTGTGAACAGGAAACTTCACTAAGCATACCCTACTGGAGTGCATACTGTTTTCATAGTATTTGGAGTTAAAAGTACTTTTCCATAAATGAAATTTAGAGGCTAATTTTTATTTCACATTGACTGAACTTGAACTATACTGGACTAGCCTAACACTCTTATGTGAGATTTCTCAAAACTAAAGGGAGATGTAAGATTTCTCAAACTAAAGGGATTGGATTGGATAAATGGAAAAAAAAGGAAAAGGAAAAGCCACTTATTGACTCTATGGCATTTAAAAGGGGTTGGGTGAGTATTAAAGTGAATATATAACGCAGAGAGGAAGCTTTCTAAATATGTTTGCAGATGATGCAAAAATTCAAAAGAAAATTACTAACATAGATTCTTGCAAAGAGCTGCAAGAGGAATTGAACAAGCTTCATGAATGGAGCAATAAATGGCAAATGGAATTTAATGTGGATAAGTGTCATGTAATAACATTTGGTAAAAGTGAGAAAAGACCAGATTGGTATTATAAGTTAGGAAGATCAACCCTACACATATCAGAAAAGGAGAAGGACCTAGGAGTAATTATCAGTAACAGACTATCTCCTGATGATCACATCAGTGAGAAGGTACGAAACATGTATACATTGCTTGCTAATATGAGAATAGCATTCACATATATAAATGAAGATATGCTGAGGAAGATAATATCATTCATCAGACCAACTCTGGAGTATGCATCACAGTAGTCTGGAATCCTCATCTCAAAAAACACAGATAAGATTGAAAAAGTACAACGTGCCACTACAAGATGGGTACCAAGCTTAAGGGATTTAAGTTACTGAGAAAGACTGGAAAGATTGAATTTACCAATGCTGCAGGAGAGGAGGAGGAGACATGATTATGCTATATAAATGCATATCAGGGGAACAGAAAATAGACATAAATGAATATATATCATATGTGTGAAGCGTCAGCAAGAGGACATTGCACAATACAGCATAAGGAGAGGTGATAAAGATGCAAGGAAGTTCAGTTTCCCTAATAGGACAATTGATCAGTGGAATGCACAACAGAATGAGGTAGTGTGTGCCAAAACTATTTATAATTTCAAGGATATGTATGATAAAAATGGTTTAATACACGGGACAGTACGAGCTTGACTCATTCCTGTAAAGATACAAAGCTAAGGCAATCCTCACGCCTAACAGATTAGATAACTCGTCCCCAGATGATTAATTATAACTATGTTTATCCAACCTAACTCATTCATACCTTAGAAATTCGAATTTTTACCGCTTTCCGCCTAACCTAATTTAATTTAAGGGCGGAAACTACCCGAGAAAGCTTTGAGACGAATGATAAGAGAAGCCGGAATGACCATTTGCCGTTTGTTAACAAAGGGCGAGAGGCTCCGATCATGTTACCCCTACAGAGATCAGAGGACAAATGGCTTTTTTGTGGCGGCCTCTGGCAACTTCCGCGCATGCGCCGTAGGGGGCGGACAGGGGGACAGATCATAACGCTACACCGGTACAGACGTCCACATCCGACGATGCCGTGTGTGTGTGTGTGTGTGTGTGTGTGTGTGTGTGTGCAAATGTTGTGTATGTGGGCAAGATGCTGGGTGAAGAGAGGGGATGGGGATGGATAGGAAGGCAGGAGGGATGATGTTTTGAGTTCAGGGGGAGTGGTGTGAGGAAGCTATCATATTGACAATATATTTGGCCACAGGATCCGATAGGTGATAAGATCCGCTGTTCTGTTCAATGGTATTGGAACATACTATAACAGCTTCCTCCAGACATTTGTGTCTTTTTAAGTCTACACACACACACACACACACACACACACACACACACACACACACAATTACACCGCTCGCTGGTGCAGTGGTAACGTTCTCGCTTGCCAACTGGTGGACGGGAGTTCGCGCCTCGCTCAAGTTGCGAAAAGTTTCACTGACGAAGTGGGGGGTTACTGTTCCCCTTGAGCAAGGGGACGGGTGTGTGCGTGTGTGAAGGTCACAGCCTTGCCCTTAGATCGGACTATATGAGCTCTCAGCTCCCTTCCGGGAGGGTAAAAAGCTGACGATCACGACCATCAAGTGATCCTGACCGACCCGGTGAATTACACACACACACACACACACACACACACCTGAGCTGGGATTGCCAATCACTTTCCCCATGTGACCTCTATTTCCTTACCCAACATTCCTTCCCTCTCCCTAAGGACTTCCCACTTCACCTGTCCCTTGTTTCTCTCCGTCTGTGCCGTGATTTGTAATCCCTTTCCCCTGGACCTCACCTTCCTTACCCTCCCTATTCCCCTTACCATCCCTAGCCAATACCTCACCCCTCACATTCCCACTGCCTTTTGCTATATATACAGGAAATGTGGTGTATATTCAGCAATAATATTCTGAGCCTGAGGAAGCCACGAGGCGAAACGTCAATACACACTCTGAGTCTTTGTACTTGCCAATTTTTCATGTTTTGCTGTTATCGAAATAAGTAAATAAACATTATATATATATATATATATATATATATATATATATATATATATATATATATATTATACATATATATATATATATATATATATATACTGTACATATATATATATATATATATATATATATATATATATAATTTAAAAGGATCCAGAGAGCTAAGAGGGGGAGCCGGGCCCGGTGGGCCCCCCCCGGGTGCGCCTCTGCTACCTATTACACTAAGAAGACAAATGTCCTTATGATTACCACACACTTCTTTTTCCCCTTTTCCTTTGTACAAGGGAATAATTATACCTGACTTCCAATCCTCCGGGACTCTACCTTCCTCCCAGGCCAATCTGCACATCTTCCACATCCATTCTACTACTATCTCTCCCCCATGCGTCAGCATTTCACCACACACTCCATCAAGTCCTGGGGCTTTTCCCAGTTTGACTTTCTTCATTGCTTCCACAACTTCTATCCTACTGATTTCCTCCTGTCTTCTCACCTCCCTCCTTCTCCCAGCCATTCCCCAGCCACATATACTCGCATTACTTTCATTCTCTATGTTCAACGATTCCTTAAAGTGTTCTCTCCATCTGCTCACTTTTTCTCCCTTCTCCACAAGTAATCTACCATTTTTATCTTCACTCCCCTACTAACTTCACTGCCACCCTGTCTTTCTTCACCTCTTTCCAGAACATTTTCTTACATTTCCTCCACTTTACACTCAAATTCCTTCCAAATTCCTCATCCACTCTCTTCATACTCACTCTTACTAATTTTTTCACCTCTCTCTTCCTTTCTACATATAACTCTCATCCGCCTCTCAACTTCTTCCATGCCCCTATTTCTCATCCATTCATTGTATGCTTTCTTGTTTTGTGCCACAGCCTGTCTCACCTCTTCATTCCACCATGCTGTTCCTTGCACCACCTTCCGTCTTGTCTTCACCCCACACACCGCATCACATGCTGCACATATTTCTTCTGTGAATATCTTGCACACACCTTCCACGTCCCCCATCTGGTCCAATTTATATTTACCTAATCGTCCCTCTACTTCTCTCTTATATTCTGCCTTTTTCTCATCCTCTTGTAACCTTTCCAATCTCCTTGCAACTACTACTTCCTCCCGTCCCTCCCTTCTTCTATTTCTCCATTTTACTTGAATCTTGAGAAATTGAGAGGGGGGGGTGTGAGTTGGGAGCAGGGCAGTGAATTTAAGGGGGACAGGGCGACGTGGAGGCGATTTGTTTGTGGCCACCTCGTGCAGGATTAAGGCGTCTGGCAATAGATAGATAGATAGACTGATACGACTCTTGTAGGCTGGCAACGAGAGGCCAATACAGTGTGATGTAGGTGATCATGTAAATCAGTGCACTCCGGAAAACACCAGAAACAGTGTATAGCTATTTTGTATGAGACGGAGGCAAACCCACAGTATTATTACCATAATTCAGTGTCAGTGTCCAGCCATACTGTGTAAGTCCAGAATCATAGAAGTGACATAATTCCCAGTATTATCATGAGCTACAACTAGAGTCAGTGCCAGAACAAATTCCCATGAACTTATAGCACATGTGTATCGCCTCCTTTGTGTAACAAGAGCCTCTCGTGCAGTGACTGTAAAAGCTGTACCTAAGCTGAGACTCCTGTCTGACTAGTATCCTCCTAGATACTCCAAAATCCACCTGCCAACCCACGGCTGGATTAAGCATGTGGGAGGCCCGGGGCCCGCTTGGAAGGGAGGCCCCCTCTCCAACTCCCCCAATGGCATACACCACAGACTGGTAACCTAAATCCTAATATATAAATAGGACACTTTTAGTTAGGAAATACTGAACGGGGACTATTCATCCAATGCTGTAATATGTAATGCATAAACACGAAATGAAATGAACACAAGTTGCTCTGGTGGGAGGCCCCCTCTTGGTGGGTGGCCCAGGGCCCGGGCCCCTTGGGCCCCCCTCTTAATCCGGCGGTGCAGTGCCAGCCCATGTATTAATTTCAACCAGTATATTGTGTATAAGTCTTCCTGTTCTGCAGTAATGAATTTGTCAATACACGCGTAAGGTTATCGTCCTGTTTTTATGCCCTGTTCCTCTCTTACTGTGTCTAAGCTCTGGTCTAGAAAAGAGAACCCAGCTGCACCCTAGGCGTTCTAGGGACGGGAAGCTGCCCCTTGAACACCTAGCATAACAAGATCAATATACATCTGAATCCCCCATCATCTCCATCACGTTTTCTTGATTTCAAATCGACATCGCCGCGCCACATACTGTATATACGCTGGGTTACCGTTGCCCAGTCCCACGAGCTTCGCCATGAACAAAATACTTTCGTCAAGAAGCCACAAACGGTTCCCACCGCCATCGTGCCCTTGGCAGGGTTGGGTTAGGTGTGGTAAATTGGTTCATAAAACTATAAATGGTCAAAGTCAGATTTGGGGTCTCCTTTTCATACACCAAAATTACTTTTCAACGTAAAATATAGGCCAGGCTTTTATAAATTAAATTAGAATTACGCGAGGATTGACATAGCCCAATGAATGTAGTAACTTTTTGTGTGTGTGTCCGACTCTGGGCATAGGCTTAACAGCCTGCACTCAAGGCCCAGTAGTTCTCCTACATACATACACCTCTACATGTCACCACATCGGCGCTAACACCCACCGTCCATATTGAATACATGCTACGGCTGTCTCATACGGGAATGGTGTATTGGTATTAGCGGGGGTATTTTAACGACATGTCAGCGGGTCTTCTGGTAGATCGGTAAAGTCTGATTTTTATGAAATTCAAATCCTCAAACTGTTCCCTGCCCAGTCGGGATTTGAACCTGGGTCCGGTAGGACTGGAGGCAACCTCTCTACCGATTAAGCCACCGCCTTCCCCAAATAGTAAATGTAGGCTGGCTAAGCCAAGCTACAGCAGACCTACCAACGAAACGGCATCAAGTTTAAGTAACACAGGTTAGGCTGTTAAATAAAAGAAATAGTCATATTAGAAGCAAACGTAATTGCGAGCATAATAATGAAAACAAGGGCTAGATGAGCTATGAGCTAGCCCATTTTCTACTCGTTTTTCCCAAAACTTCACCCTCGGTGTCTCCTTGTTAATTACTAATACCACAAGTGATTTTGTTATATTAGTTAACCCTAGGAACAGTCACTGAAACCAATAACATATTCCAAATATATCCGAATTTCTGAAATTAACTCAAACTTACCTGCTTCTGAATCCCTCCGAACTTGTCAACGACAATGGCTTGAATGGGACAAGAGATGTTCCAAGGCATTCGATAATGAAAAAATATATATATATTTATAATTGAAATTCTCATATCCGTTCATGTTCCAAGAAGTTAATAAATATATAGAATATTACAGTGAAAGTACCAGTCTAATATAGCCTAAGCGACACAGAGTCTGTTGAATTTATTATTTTTACAATAAAACGTTTCATAGAAAACCTCAAGTTTTCATGGATTAAGGGGTATCTATTTGATATGCTTTGTTTCCGGACCTCTGGACTGGTGGTAGTTCTCCGTGATAAAATCGATAAAGATAAACTCAAAATTTTTATCCCTGTCCTTACAAAAATCTTTAAAGTAATACTAATAATAATAATAATAATAATTGCGAAGGCCCTTGGGCAGCTGCCCACTTTGCCCACTCCGAAATCCGGCCCAGGTTTAATATGGGTGAAATTGCTGCACCCATTTGGTAAAAAAGTACTGAACTCCGTTGAGCCCGTAATGATGGGCAACTTTGGCTTTCTTCTCATCGTTGTCAATCCTCCTTATTACATCTAACTTTTGGGTGTAAGGTAACGTTGCCTTCTTCCCCTTCCTCGAACGAAGTTGTAGGCTTAGAAGGGTTACAATCGGCCATGGTAGCATTGGCAAGGGGAGGGGGGATGGGTGCCGCATTGAACCAAACACTGGCAACGGGGAGGCCAAACACTGACAACGAGGAGGAGGCATTGCACTTGAGCCGGGCGCAAGTCCCTCATGCCTGGCGTGGGAGAGAAGCACTGTGATTGGCTTATAGCCCTTTAACCGCGGGCATTGTTTTGCCCCGACTGGCCTCTGCCGCGGGGGTTCCAGCCAAAATGTAAACAAACTTTAAACCTTTATAACTCTGCACAGAATAAATCTAGAGCGAAAAATATGGTACCATTAGAAAGTACTAACCTTCGGCTTTGCAATGATGTGGGTTTCATGATTTCGTTGACTATCACTGGATGGGCAGTGCCATTAGAAGTGAGCGATCTAAAATCACTATTTTTCGCTCACACACCATTACCAAATGCCAACCTCATTCTGATGATAATAATATAACCATATATGAACACTGCACATACGATAAACACCCACTCTGTGTTCACTGAGGCAGGTAAAAGGCACTGTAATTGCCCGCAGTTCACTGCCACATCAGCGGTGTTGTAATCACTATTTTTCGCTCACACACCATTACCAAATGCCAACCTCATCCTGATAATACTATAAACATATATGAACACTGCACATACGATAAACACCCACTCTGTGTTCACTGAGGCAGGTAAAAGGCACTGTAATTGCCCGCACTTCATGGCCACATCAGCGGTGTTGTCACTCACACAGCTGGACAGATACTGATGCGTGTTTGGTCAGGGGTGGGGTGGGGGGCCCAGGGGATGGAAGGTGGGGGCCCGGGGGGTGGGAGGAGGGAGGTGGGGGTTGGCTGGAGTGAAAGAACTTAATAGCTACTCTCCCTTGAAACAATTGGCGCACGGAAAAAACGCACAGTATTCAAAATATTCACAAACATTCGAGAATGACACCCATGGTTTGGTCCAGTTTTTGCAATGTCATTCTGGGATGACACCCGCGGTTAAGGGGATAGTAAGCAGACGTGCACCCAGGGAAGGGCTACCGGGCCCGGCCCCCACCCCCTTAGCTCTCTGGATCCTTTTAAAAATTTATATATATTTATTTCGATAACAGCAAAACATGAAAAATTGGCAAGTACAAACAAAGACTCGGAGTGTGTATTGACGTTTCGCCTCGTGGCTTCCTCAGGCTCAGAATACGATTGCTGAATATACACCACATTTCCTGTATATATAGCAAAAGGCAGTGGGGATGTGAGGGGTGAGGTATTGGCTAGGGATGGTAAAGGGAATAGGTAGGGTAAGGAAGATGAGGTCCAGGGGAAAGGGATTACAAATCACGGCACAAAGACGGAGAGAAACAAGGGACAGGTGAAGTGGGAAGTCCTTAGGGAGAGGGAAGGAATGTTGGGTAAGGAAATAGAGGTCACATGGGGAAAGTGATTGGCAATCCCAGCTCAGGTGTGTGTGTGTGTGTGTGTGTGTGTGTGTGTGTGTGTGTGTAATTCACCGGGTCGGTCAGGATCACTTGATGGTCGTGATCGTCAGCTTTTTACCCTCCCGGAAGGGAGCTGAGAGCTCATATAGTCCGATCTAAGGGCAAGGCTGTGACCTTCACACACGCACACACCCGTCCCCTTGCTCAAGGGGAACAGTAACCCCCCACTTCGTCAGTGAAACTTTTCGCAACTTGAGCGAGGCGCGAACTCCCGTCCACCAGTTGGCAAGCGAGAACGTTACCACTGCACCAGCGAGCGGTGTAATTGTGTGTGTGTGTGTGTGTGTGTGTGTAATTCACCGGGTGGGTCAGGATCACTTGATGGTCGTGATCGTCAGCTTTTACCCTCCCGGAAGGGAGCTGAGAGCTCATATAGTCCGATCTAAGGGCAAGGCTGTGACCTTCACACACGCACACACCCGTCCCCTTGCTCAAGGGGGACAGTAACCACCCACTTCGTCAGTGAAACTTTTCGCAACCTGAGCGAGGCGCGAACTCCCGTCCACCAGTTGGCAGGCGAGAACGTTACCACTGCACCAGCGAGCGGTGGGTGTGTGTGTGTGTGTGTGTGTGTGTGTGTGTGTGTGTGTGTGTGTGTGTGTGTGTGTGTGTGTGTGTGTGTGTGTGTGTGTGTGTAGACTTAAAAAGACACAAATGTCTGGAGGAAGCTGTTATAGTATGTTCCAATACCATTGAACAGAACAGCGGATCTTATCACCTATCGGATCCTGTGGCCAAATATATTGTCAATATGATAGCTTCCTCACACCACCCCCCCCTGAACTCAAAACATCATCCCTCCTGCCTTCCTATCCATCCCCATCCCCTCTCTTCACCCAGCTTCTTGCCCACATACACAACATTTGCACACACACACACACACACACGCACACACACACCTGAGCTGGGATCGGCAATCCATTTCCCATTGTGACCTTATTTCCTTACCCAATTTCCCACTTCACCTGTCCCTTGTTTCTCTCCGTCTTTGTGCCGTGATTAGAAATCTGGACAGAATAGGGTTTAGACTGAATGGCTTGTTCTTTGTTACTTTGTTAAAACAATAAATATAAACAAACAAGTTTGTTTAAATAACTGACGACCTACCAAATAATCTATCATTCTATCAGCATATATATATATCTATATCTATATATCTATCTATATATAACATATATATATACAACTTAGAACTGTAAAACTTATGTAAAATTCAGGAAACTAGCAAATGGGGTCCCCCCCTTAGAAAATTCCTGGGTGCGCCCCTGGTGACGCATATTACACGAGGCATTGGAAAAGCATCACTTTTGAGGCTGCATTTGTGAATTTCGTATAATCCCACCAGTTACTGATTCTGCAAACTGTTGTATGATGTTGCCGCGTATTATGAATCCACTATTTAGGATCGAGCGATTTAGGAGACCACACTATACTGTATATCATCATCATCAGCCGTTTGAGTATTCACTGTAGGACCGGCCTATCCCGACCAAGTCGGGATATATATATATATATATATATATATATATATATATATATTGAAATACCGGCCGTGGCATCTCAGGGCACCACTACACCCCCAGCAGGAGACTATGGGGGGGTATATGGTGCGCGCACCACGTCCATCCAATACAGACATAAGTCCCACTGGGCTGTGTGCTCCTATTCCTCAGAGTGTGCCCGGCGCGAACACTCCAGTTCAAGTGCACTACCTTTCGGACAAGCTAGCCCTTGCCAGGATCAGAGTGCACTACCTTTCGGCCAAGCTAATCCTCGCCAGGATCGGGGTGGAGTTGAAATACAGCTCCAAGCAGCACCCCAGCAATGGCCAGTAGCCTCGCAAACAAAGAGACGGCCTGTAGCTGCTCTAATAACAGGGAGATGGCCTGTAGCTGCTCCAATAATAAGGCGACGGCCTATAGCCGCGCCCTGTGACGGGCAGTAGCCGCACACAAAAAAAGACAATGATCTGTAGCCGATCTGACAGGTGCTCCTCAAACTCCCTGCAGAACCTATGGCGGCCTTAAGTCGCACATAGGGAGAGAACGGTACGCCTCCTCTCCTCTGCAGTTGCCTTGGAGGGCATGACACCAGCAATGGCCTGTAGCCGCGCCAGTAGGCAGGAGACAGCCTGTAGCCGCTCCCCACCTACTCGTCGCTCCCCATATGGGACTCTGGCGACGACCTGTAGCTGTGCCCATGGACAGGTGACAGCTTGTAGTCTCATTTCACCCATGGTCCTATCAGGAAGTCGGGCCCTGAAGACGGCTGGTAGCCACACTGACAGGGAAGGGACAGCCTGTAGCCGCTCTCCCCTTGTTGCCCACGTGACCTTGGCGACGGCCTGTAGCCGCGCCAGGGAGAGGCACCTAAAAAGTCTCTCACCCCCTTATGACTTCGCAACCTGAGGGCGACCCTTGCTCAGTCCGCCTCTCCTGTGGTTGGGTGGGTTGCACCTCCAGCTCCCCCAACAGAGGCAGCCCCTAGAAGGAGAACCTCTGCCTAGAGGACTTGTGGAGAGGCCCTGTGTTTGCCCCAGGAGTGCATGCCATCCAGCCAGCGCCCAAGGGAGACAAGAGCCTGATGGGCGACACCACAGCACTACCCTGACAGCAGCCTGACGGGAGAGAGGCTGCAGATGACGGATCCTCAATGGCGCCCCCAGATCCCCAGGGCATGACCTCTCCAGTCCCAGGCGACAGCAACTTCCTCCCCAAGGCAGGTGCCGACAGGAGCACTTGTTTGAGTTGTTCAGCCCCAGCCCGAAGGACCAGACTCCCCTACCCAGCCCCACCAGTGAAAGGCCCTTCACCATGCCCGACCGCAGTCCACGACGGGCAACGACGCCCCTGCAGATAGTCCCGTGGACCTTGAAGGAAGGGACACCTGATGGGACTCCACCGACACCTGGCCGACACCCTGCGAGTCCCCTGGCCCACTCCGCCTGACCAGAGCCCTCATCCCTCTCCCACAAAAGTGACTGCTCCAACGAGTGTGAATATAGTGCCCATACCTGAAAAAGAGTAGACCGCAAGTGCTGAAGGCAGTGCTCTAGTAGTTACACCTGAAAGTGCATACCTGCCAATATCTATCTATCTATCTATTACCAGACACCATAATCCCGTACGGGGTGGCCATTTGACTCTGAGTTATTTATTTTACAGGGAGGGGCACTAACCCTCCACCAACCCACTTGTCACGTAGGGAGCACGTATGGTTTGGTTATATGGTTACCACCCAGCGCTGTAAATGGTTTCTTGGCTTGCTCTACCACTACTCGGGGTACAACGGGACACTAGTACCAAGACGGTGAGATATGAAGCCCTAGACTAAAATTGTGTACAAATCCAACTCATCTATCACACAGTGTCTGTCCTACATCCTCGTGACTGGAAGTATCCTGCAAGATACATATACCATACCCACCAGTCCGAGTCCTGTCTAACACCCCCTGACATTATGTACTGTATCATGTAATTATGTTTGTATTGTTCTGGAGAATATAGTAATATACATGTAAGGTAGTTGCCCAGAGTTTTTATGCCCTGTTCCTCTCGTGGTGTATCCTAGCTCCGGTCTAGAAAAAGGACCCGGCTATACAATAGGTGCTTCTAGGATGGGAAGCATATATATATATATATATATATATATATATATATTATATATCATTCATCATTCAATCCTACATTGCCCCACGAGAAGCATAGAAGCCTGGGGCTAAGCAAGTTGGTCCTGACATTTAAGATGAGAGTGACCAGCCTCATTCATCCTTAAGTGGCATTACGTGAGCAATAAACAACCATCCCTTGGATATAAACCTTCACCGTCTCAATCCAACTGGAGTGTCGTAATTACCCACTAAACCACCAGGTGAAAAAATTTGGATATATGGTTACCACCCAGGTAGTAAATGGTTTCCTGGTGTACAGGAAACCACTTGGCTTGTCACTCAGTGTTGAGTCACCCACAGACAGAAGGAACAGGAAAGAATGAAGGAAAAAAAGACAGAAGAGGGAGTGTTAGGTCACCTGTTGGCAGAAAGATGAGGAAAGAATGAAGGAAAGAATAACAGAAGTGGATGGAAGGAAGGAAGGATGGAGGAGAGGAAAGAGCAGACACCTGAGAGCAGCACTACATCGAATGAGTGGATGGTGAGTGCCCCCACCTACCACAAATATTATATATATATATATATATATATAAGCAACGTTGGGTCTGGTTAGTACTTGGATGGGTGACCGCCTGGGAACACCAGATGCTGTTGGCATAACGTTCTCCCTACGTGTCGAGTGGGGTTGGAGGAGGATTAGTGCCCCTCCCTGTAAAACAATTAACTCTGAGCCCTTGGCCACCCCATTTGGGATACATGGCATCTGGCAATGATGATGATGATATATATATATATATATATATATATATATATATATATATATATATATATATATATAATATATATACTGTATATTCACAACACATTTAAGTCATTGAGACATGATATAACCTTGTCTTTATCTAGGACTGATACTGAACTATTCCTGTTTACTTACACATCCATCCACTCTTAGAGGATATCTATACAAAATATGTGCTCAGTAATGTTCTATTGACCAAGTCCTGGGCAGAACAAGGTAAACCTATCCATAAAATAGTAAGAGAATGGCATATTAAACAGATGAGCAAACCTGACCCAACTAAACTAGCAGTAACAGGACTGAGCTGTTTTTTGCAACACACCACCCATACCAGGTGGCCACGGCATGGGTTCACTATGAGGGAATCACTGGTAATACTTTCTCACTCATATATTACCAACAACCAGTTTGTGAATCAGTGAATAATGCACATGAGCAGTTTTTTTTTTTTTTTTTCTCCTGTATAAGCCACTAATCTTTTCACTGGCTTTTTATGCCAAGGTATTTATTATAACCCAAAGGGATTAGTCAGTAACTGAGTGTCCAATTTCATATAAATTTTTCTCCTGAGGTGTCCCCACAAAATCCACACCTTAACTTGTACACTGCATAGGTAATATTCTACTCTTGGCACTACAGTACACAGGAGCCAGGTGAAGAAAATAATACATTTGAGTCACTCAGGTGATAAAAGTACAGGATATAAAACTGAACGATCAAAAGCCATGGCTTATGATCCTTCAGTTTTGATTTCTCAGTTTTTGAAAGAGTAAGGGTTCAAGTAACAGCATTATGTTACTTGCATCTTATCAGTATGACACATTCTCATCAGCTAAGGTGGCTTTCTGGCACCTCTTCCTTAGTGATCTGTTTTTACATACTACACCTTACAAAATGCACATGAATTCATTACCCAGTGCTGGGGCAGGGGTGAGAAGCTTATTGTCATTAAAGTATATCTTCCAACAACATCTAGTAGATTGCACACATCAAAATCCATCTACCCATCATCCAATTCTTTGACTGTCACTTTAGGAGTCTGCTCGGGCTGGGTTAAGCAACTCTGACCAGATAATCAAGGTGAGTGACAAGTTACCATCCCCTGAATGGCTTTAAGTGAGCAGTAATTCCAACCAACCCTGGGACTTGGAACTCTTATGGGACAAATGTGGTTGAAGTGCCTTAACCCACAAGACCATCAAATATCCACTTGTTGGTCATATGGTCACAACACATTAACATACTGGTACATGAGAACATTATTGCAGTGAACAACTGGTAAGGCAGAGGTGTCAGTAAGCCCCCTAGGTAAACAAGAATACAACTCTTAGTGTTGTTTGGGTAGTGGCTCCTTTAACCCCTTTAATGCAATAACATTTTGTTTAGTTTATTCTGGCTACCTTCTGGCAGTTTCATTCAGCTTTGGAGAAACTTTCTGCATTGGGTAGATTACAAAGACTACATGATTCCCTGCTAAATGAAAGGTATTCCCTAGTGGGCCAATACCATCTGGAGGTGGGGGTAGAAGGCAAAGCTGAGAAAATGATGGTGTACAGGGAAAGCCAGGTTCAACCCCTTAATTTTTTTTATTCTTGCTGTTTCCAGGTGATTTACTCAATGTTTTAAGAGACCTCATAAATTAAAGGGCTTACAAACAACATTAATTTTGGAAATCCCTTCACTACCATGGGGCTTTCCTGAGTTGGATTAATATTATTTTCATTTGTTTTTGCTATCTCGGGAAAATAACATTCAGCTCTTGTGAGACTTCTTGAACTGGTGGGGTCAGGTACAGCATTAATAAACTGCTTCAATATGAGAGGTGTATTGTAAGTTAAATAAAGCCATTTGGTGGCAGCAACACAACTAAAAAGGGCATCAGCTGGACTGACGGTGTTATGTAAAATAACAATAGCAGGAACACAATAAAGAAGCTGACACCATACTGAAGGGGTTAACAGTACAAGCAATGGGCATATCCAAACTAACAAAAATCATCTAACAGCAGTAAGAATATAAGACATCTTACTGAAGTGGTTAACAATAGAGAATTACCCAAGTACTGGCAGGCCTCATTGTATATAGTGCCCCAACAGGACAGTAGGAATGAAGGGCAAGGCTATTCAGTCCAAACAATTATGGTGAGTGACCAGCTTCTGTCCCCTGAGAGACATTATGTAAGCCATAAATCCAAACAACCCCTACGAATTTTACCCTCATTTGCCACATCCAGGTGCAGCACTTAACTCACTAAATCACAAGGCATATAATAATTGTACATATGAGGGCAATGAGGCTATAATTAATAAAGCACAAAGACACACCCTTTACCTCCGTGCATGCATCAGAGAACTGTTCCATAAAGGGGACAGAACTCAAGTGCCAGAGGGAAAGTAAGGGAGCCATTCTAAATTATCAACTATTTTACATACAACAACAACTGTAAACGGGGGGGAAAAGTGGCATATCAACTTCATAGGCAGCAATGAAATTTTAAGAAGCAAGTTTTCTTATATTTACTTTGGACTTAGTAAAAAAAAAAAAGTAAATAAATACTGTACTTAAACCACGGCCTGCCTGTACTACTTCAATAGTTGACTAAACTCCAATCCTTTCAGTAAGGTTACATCCTTTTTACAGTCAACACTGACCCCTTCCAAATGGTAACATTTTAAGTTTTGGTCTTGTTATCACTAAATGATTTTATTTACCTATTCTAGTGAAGAATTATCCCCTTGAATCTGATGATGTATAAATTTGTGATACTTATGCCATCTTGAGACAGTTTGTTCTGCTCTGAAAAGATTTTTCACCTGGTGGAGTTGATTATACCCTTCATTTACCCCTTCTGTACAGGGAATCTTTTGAAAGCTGAATAAACCCATCTGGAGTTTGCTAGATTAAAATACAGTTATCTAATCCGACTGAAGTGGCTAAAGGTAGATGACTGGTCTGTGGTCCTGGTGGCATTATATGATCAAAACACTTCCAATAACCCAGTAGGGATTTCAAAGTGCAAACCAACATCCAGCTTCCACCTTGACTGTCACTTTTGACCACCTGGCATGTTTTTGTATTCTATTGTTATTGACTCCAAACAGTTTTATTCATTTTAAGAAATTCTCAAGCTGAAGGAGTTAGTGAAAGCTATATCTGACCCCTCAAGCTTGGTAAGTCTCTCCCATTCCAGTAAATAGCAAGACTAAAATATTAAAATACATCATCTGACTGGAGGTGTCATAAAATCAAAACCCACATTAGGAAGCTCAGTATAGTGGTCTCTCCTGTCTGTACAACCAATTTCTATGCCACTGTGGTTTGGTTAAGTCTGATAAACATCACTAACTGCACTTTTAATCCCTTCATTCCAAAGTACTGTAGATAGGGCGTTTCATTTTAATCTCGATAGTTTCACATGCTTTTATTCAGCTTAGGCAAGTGTCCTAGTGGTAACGGGGCTAGCCTAATTGAAGCTATATTTATATATCCCTGCCAGCTCAAAGTCTGTGCTGAATAAAATCTGTTGGCACATCCAAGATTAAACCAACACCACAAGCTAAACTGACATCACCATTCTTACTACACCCAGACAATCATTTCAAAGCAGGAAAGACCCATCACATACAGAATGGATATGAAACAATGTCCACAAACCTTTCCAGTAAGATGACTGGTTTTTCTTTTAATCTTGCTACAGCTTAGGAGGAGACATTGGAGTGAAAGACTAAATAGTAGTGGTATTTCTAACAAACATTTACTCCAGCTATAACCACCTGATGTCATTTAAACCCTTCAGCCTGAGGATGTCTTAATGTAACTACCACCAGACACATTTACTCAGCCTTAAGAAAAAAAGGAGAAGTTAGAAACAACCTCCATTAACCCTTCCAGTCCACTGACATCTTTTTGTGAATATTTGTGCAGTGACTAGATGATTTTATTTAGTATAGGAGTACCCTAATACTAAAGGGGTTTATGAAGACCATATCCAACTCTTTCTGCTGAAAAACTCTCTCTGTAGCTGGATAAAATTGTCTGGAAGTAGCAAAACAGAATCTGCTATTAGACTAAAGAGATTCACCCTCAGGCTGAATAAAACCATCCTGGTGTAGCATTAAAATAAAACAGGCATAACAGTTATAAGGTGGTTATACACATCTTGGTGTCTTGCATTAGCTTTCACAAGTTCAACAAAATTGCTGAAATAATATCATCTCTATCAGTGATTTTTTAGTTATTTTCTGAACAAATATATACTGTATACAAGTCTTTTGATAGGGATGGTCAGCTGAGTGAACACGGCATCAGCTGACTTACTAATTTATAGCATTTATTTAATTCTTACCTTTTATGACATGTTACTGAACCTCAACCTTCCAGTACTTCACCAGTATCATCATCATCATCATCAACATCCTGACCCTCAGCCCCTTTATTTCCATTCAGCCCCTTTATTTCCACTTATGGATGAAGTGAGGTAGGATCCAAAGACAAGGAATGAAAGAGCATAAGAAAGGGAGAACTATGAACAGATGTCCAGTGAAACTGACCAATACTCATTTCTACATCACATCATCATCATCATCAATTATCATCTAAACCTCAATAATTTTGGCACCACTTCACAATCTTGACCATTTGCAATTGTACTTGGTGTTACAGTATTTTTCAGATGTGTTCCCCACGAATTCTGGCTCCACCTCACAGGCCTGACCAACTGTAGGTTTTTGGTTTTACAGTATTCTATACAGATGTGTTTCACACACGTCACACAGCCAGTCAGGTATCAGCATGAAGTTTCCAAAATATACCTGGATGCTTCATCATTCAGTTACAGTAAAATACAGAACTGTTAAAAAGTATCATAATCTAACACAAAATACTTTATTGTCAGGAGAGAAAACAATCTTTTCTCAGTTCTGTTTCCTAAAACTTTCCCTGTCATGTCCCTCCTTATATCTCTTAACTCAGGCTCATTCTCAGGCTCATCATAAACTACAGTATGGTGAGTTCTCAGTACATTTTTTTGTGATTAATGAGTTTTTACATTTAAATTATATTAGGTGTTACAAAGGTAGGTAACGTAAGGTAAGGTAGGGTAGGGTAGGAGAGGGTATGGTAAAGTAGGGTAGGACAAGGTAGGGTTAGGTAGGGTAGGACAGGGTAGGGTAGGACAGGGTAGGGTAGGACTGGGTAGGGAAGGGGAGGGTGTTGTAAGGTACTGGTTGAGCCTTTCAGGGTAGGTCAGGCTATGCTATATCAGGAAGTCAGTCATGTAACTTTCCAATTGAGTTTGATTACAGTCTTACATGGACTGAACTTGATGCCTTCTCAGATAACTACCATCCCCATCAACAGTATGCATATATTGGTACATTTAGTGGTGGTAGTACGTATATCGAGCATAAGCATGAGAATTTAAGTTTCTGCGACATAAGGTCCCATCCTGTTAATAAGGGCACAGGTTTTATACTTAGGCACTATGTGATTTGCCACCCTGAGGAATGAAAGAAATTTTAAACACACACGCACACAGGTTGCCGACAGAGACGGAGCTCTTCCTGGATCGTGGGGAAATAATCACTGAATCAGCAGCCTATTGTGATTATGTTAATAAGTGCGTGAGTGGTGGTCCCGTTGGACAACAGTTAAAAAAACGCAGGTTTCGGTCATAAAGAGCACAAGATACAGTGGAAACAGGAAGTTTCCATATGGTTGCATCATGGCAGAGAGGGAAAGTGCTTTGTTTACAACTGGTGAGGGGGAATTTGCAGGCTTCTCCAACATGATGTACAGTACCCTTGCGTCCAACACGCATTAGTCCAGCACGATTCACGTCCAGCACGGAGAGCAAATAATTAGTATTATTTAATACGATTTAATTACTGCAACACAAGTGTGTTAGCATAACACGCACAGAGCTCCGAGAAGTGGGCGAAATCCGCAGAGTTCACCTCTAGCACGATCACCCCCGGTCCAACACGGTCATATTGGACATTCCCATGATGATGATAGCCAATGAAAACTTCTGATCAAGTAGCCTCCCCCACCCGCTATCGTGACGTGATCGTGATGCCGCCCAATTAAAAATGCTTCTGGTGTCACGTGATGTTTTGTTTAAATTTCTCCCGCCACAGCGCCACTCAGTAACATAATTCGCAT
Organism: Coenobita brevimanus; assembly: GCF_032717465.1. Classification (NCBI taxonomy): domain Eukaryota; kingdom Metazoa; phylum Arthropoda; class Malacostraca; order Decapoda; family Coenobitidae; genus Coenobita; species Coenobita brevimanus. The sequence goes on from NC_137015.1 coordinate 34,672,937, forward strand.
TGGAAGGTGCTTTTTTCTTGCTGCATTTTCTGCCCTTGTTACTGCATTTTACCCTGCTCACGATGCCTAGGAAGCCTTCTGAGAACCCCAAGAAGCGTTGGCACCTCCCCCAGGCCACCAAGCTAGAAAGCATCGAGAGGAAGAAGAAAGGGGATAGGAAGTTGACACTGCCAAGGCCTACGACATGAATGAAGCCAACGTGAAAACCATAATAAAAACCCAAAACAAGATCCTGGCAGCAGTGAAGGCTTACAGAGTGCTAGGACAGGCAGAAGCAGGACCTTCCATGGCTGTGGACGAAGATAGTGATTCTGAGTGTGATTTCGAAGGATTTATGAGGGAGGTTGAGGAGGAGCAGCAGCCATTACCCGCTAGTGACACCAGCAGCCATCCTCCAGGGACTCGGTAGGACTACCTACAGCCTTGGATACCACCTTCCATTCCCAGCAAGCCCACCAACACTATCCTAAAAGGTTAGTTATCATTCATAGCACAGTACAAATATACGTATAGGTATATGGTAGGTATTTAGGGTGACTTTTCCTAGGGTTGCTGACATAATTCATTTTTCCTCATAAGCTCTATTGTTTGTCCAACACATTTTTGGTCCAACACATGACCCATGCATGACAATATTACCGTGTTAGATGCGAGGGTACTGTACTAAGCTGTACCAAACAAGAGTAAGGAGGAGTAGAGAAAACAGCAGAGAAGAATGTCCAAGAGTTAAAAAAGGTATGAGCAGTAATTCGAGAGTTGCAGGAACGGACCTTACAGCACAAGAAAGAGATCAAAGTTCTACAGAATAAACTGGATAAAGTTTGCACACACAGTGATGAACAACAAAGAAAAGTTACAGAATTAAAAGTGAGTAATGAATCTGCCTCAAATGAAATAAAACAGCTCAAGAGGGACAAGTAGAGGTTGGAAAAAGAAAGGGACAGGATGAAAAGCAAACTAGATAAGTATGAATCCAAGTCAAGCATGCAAGACGGGCACATTAAGGAAATCAAGAAGCAACATAAGGGGTGGAAGAAAATTCAGGAGGAAAGAAATGTAAATTTGAAAGAGATTATACAACAACAAAGCAAGGAAAAGGTGGAGAAGGAAGTGGTTAGGGTACTGAGGAGTAGAGAATCTTTAGTTAGGGATGTAGCAGATAAGAAAAAATGTGTAATAATTTTAGGACTAAAAGAAAAACATATGACATTAAGATCAGAAAGAGAAAGAGAAGAACTGAGTAAGGTTAAAGAAATAATACCAGTAATTATGGAGGGTAACAACGAAGCACAAAATGATCCACAGGTATACATGGCGAGTGATGAGAAGGGTGGGTGGTGAACTCAATGAAAGGAAGGCAATGATTGATTATGTGTGTGTGGATGAAAGGATGTGAAGATGTGTAATGGATGCAAGAGTTTATAGAGGTTGGGGGAGTCAACTTTCTGACCACTACTTGGTTGTGGCCAGAATCAAATCCAAGTAAGATGGAGAAATAGAAGAAGGGAAGGATGGGAGGAAGGAGTAGTTGCAAGGAGAGTGGAAAAATTACAAGAGGATGAGAAAAAGGCAGAATATAAGAGAGAAGTGGAGGAACGATTGGGTAAATATGAATTGGAGCAGACAGGGGACATGGAAGGTGTGTGCAAGATATTCACAGAAGAAATATGTGCAGCATGTGATGTGGTGTGTGGGGTGAAGAGAAGATGGAGGGGGGTGCAAGGAACAGCATGGTGGAATGAAGAGGTGAGACAGGCTATGGCACAAAAGAATATGAATGGACGAGAAATAGGGGCGTGGAAGAAGTCGAGAGGCGGAAGAGAGTTATATGTAGAAAGGAAGAGAGAAGTGAAATGATTAGTAAGAGAGAGTAAGAAGAGAGTGGATGAGGAATTTTGGAAGGAATTTGAGTGTAAAGTGGAGGGAATGTACGAAAATTTTCTGGAAAGAGGTGAAGAGAGTAAGACAGGGTGGAAGTGAAGTTAGTAGGGGAGTGAAAGATAAAAATGGTAGATTACTTGTGGAGAAGGGAGAAAACGTGAGCAGATGGAGAGAACACGTTAAGGAATTGTTGAACACAGAGAATGGAAGTAATGTGAGTGTAAGTGGCTGGGGAATGGCTGGGAGAAGGAGGGAGATGAGAAGACAGGAAGAAATCAGTAGGATAGAAGTTGTGGAAGCAATGAAGAAAGTCAAATTGGGGAAAGCCCCAGGAATTGATGAAGTGTGTGGTGAAATGCTGAAACATGGGGGAGAGATAGTAGTTGAATGGATGTGGAAGATGTTCAGATTGGCCTGGGAGGCAAGTAGAATCCTGGAGGATTGGAAGTCAGGTATAATTATTCCCTTGTACAAAAGCACAGGGGGAAAAAAGAAGTGTATGGTAATCAAAGGGGCATTTGTCTTCTTAGTGTAATAGGAAAAGTGTATGGTAGGATACTTATTGACAGAGTTAGGGAAATCTATCTATCTATCTATCTATAGCCCGACGCCCTAATCCAGCAAAGGGTGGCCACAGACAAAACGCCTCCAAGTCACTCTGTCACCCACCATTTGACTCCCCTCCCCCCAACTCACTCCCCCCTCCCTCATATACCTCTCAACTCCATCCCTCCACCTCATCCTCGGTCTACCCCTCCCTCTCCCTCCCTCCACCTCATCCTCGGTCTACCCCTCCCTCTCCCTCCCTCCACCTCATCCTCGGTCTACCCCTCCCTCTCCCTCCCTCCACCTCACCTACATACACCCTCTTAGTCAGTCTTTCATTCTCCATTCTCTCCACATGTCCAAACCACCTCAGTGTATTTCTCCTAATCTTTTCAACCACATCCACATCTACCCCACAACGTTCCTTCACTTCTTCATTCGTCAACCTATCCCTCCACGTCACTCCACATGCTCCTCTCAAGTAACTCATTTCCACTGCTCTCACTCTTGACTTAACAGAGGAATTAGTTGGAGAAGAACAGGGAGGCTTTAGGAAGGGAAGAAGTTGTGTAGATCAGATATTCATCCTTAGATCTTTAGTGGAAAAGTTTCTAAAGAAAGGAAAGAAGTTGTGTGCGGCTTTCATGGATTTGGAGAAAGCATATGACAGGGTGGATAGACAAGGATTGTGGAAAGTATTAAGAATATATGGAGTAGATGGGAAGTTGTTGAATGCTGTGAAGAGTATGTATGATGGTGCTAAGGCTGCAGTGCGTGTTGATAGTGAACTGAGTAAATTTTTCCCTTTTTAAGGTTGGGTTGAAACAGGGATGTGTCATGTCTCCATGGTTGTTCAATCTGTACATGGATGGGGTAATAAAAGAGATACAAGGTAGGGCAGTGGATGTTGGAGTGGCCCTAGTGAGAGAGAGTAGTGTTGGAAACTCCCTGTATTGTTGTTTGAAGATGATGCTGTGTTGTTGGGTGAAGACGAGGGGGAGCTGCAGGGCTTGGTGGATGAATTTGGGAAAGCGTGTGAGAAGCGGAATCTGCGGGTGAATGTGGGGAGGGGTAAAGTGGTGGTCTTTGAGAGAGGAGAAATCAGTGATTGTGCAGTGAGGTTGGATGGTGAGGAAATGGAGGGTATGAGTGTGTTTGGGTGCTTAGGGAGTGTGGTGAGTGAGGGTGGAAGTTTGGAGGGTGGGATGCTTGAGGGGGTGCAGCGAGGAAGGTGGGTTGCTGGTTCCTTGAAAGCAGTGATGGGAAGCGGGGAGGTGAGCGTGACAGTGTCATGATACCAGCTCTGGCATGTGGAAGTGGAGCTTGGACATTGTTGCAGGGACACAAGTCAAGAGTAAGAGCAGTGGAAATGAGTTACAGTATTTGACAGGAGCCTGTGGAGTCACATGGAGAGACAGGCTGACAAATAAGGATAAAAAGGAGCATTGTGGTGTGGATGTGGATGTGATAGGAAGTGTTGGGAGAAACACACTGATGCGGTTTGGCCATGCGGAGAGGATGGAGGGTGGGAGACTGACGAGGAGAGTGTGTGTGAGTGAGGTGGAGGGGGGGAGAGGGAAGGGGAGGTCAAGGATGAGATGGAAGGATGGAGTGGAAAGTTATATGAGAGAGGGGGGTGTGAGTTGGGAGCAGGGCAGTGAAATGGTGGGGGACAGGGCAACGTGGAGTCGATTTGTTTGTGGCCACCCCATGCGAATTTAAGGTGTCTGGCAATAGATAGTTAGATACAGTAGATAGAACACTGAAGCTCAAGAAAAGACTGAAGAGGTGTTTAGGTTACGAAAGTACGAAGGAGGAGGAGAGAGGCTGTTGAAGGTAAAGTTTAAGTCCCAGGTAATGGTAAACAAAATCATCAATAGAACATGGAAATTATCAGACAAAGAGGGCTTCAAAAATGTTTGGATAAGGAGAGATGCAAATGAGGAAGAAAGAGCTACAGTAAAGGAGTTAGTAAAGGAAGCAAAGGCAAAAAACGAACAGAGAACGAAGGAAGAGAAGACAGTGTTTTATTGGAGAGTCATGGATCAGAAACTGAGGAAGTGGTACTGACGGTGAGAATGAGAGAATAGGGTATAAAAAAAAAAACACGAAAAAAAGTATGAAAGTGGCATATACTAATGTTGATGGTTTAATATTGGCAAGATTAGAAATCAACGATTTCTTGAGGGTACAAGAACCTGATGTTATGGGCTTTGTAGAGACCAAGTTAAGAGAGGATACTGATGTCCATATGGGAGATGGTAAATGCAAACTGTGGAGAAGAGACAGATAAGAAAAAAACAGGAGGAGGGGTGATGATAGCAGTGAAGAACATCATAAATGTAGATACTGTGGAAATGGGAGAGGGTAGGGCTGAAGTGATAAATATGAAATTAGAAACTGGAGAGAATGGTAAGAGAGATATGGTAGTAGTGTAAGTTCCCCCTAAGACAAGAGCATGGAGTGACGATGAATACCAGATGTTATAAGACCTGGCTTGTTATCTACAGAAAGTGATTGAGAAAAGCAACAATATAATTTTAATGGGTGACTTCAATTGTAAAGAGGTGAACTGGGAGCAATGTGACTCAGGAGGCAGTGAATATTCATGGGGCACTATACTGTTAAATATAACAACGAATAATATAATGATGCAGTGGGTCAAAGAAGAGACATGATTCCGAGGTAAGGACACACCAGCAAGATTAGATTTAATGCTAACCGAAGAACCCGACATAACTGAATCTTTGAAATATCTCTCCTATAGGTAAAAGTGATCATGTGGTCATCGAGTTCCAGATGGTAATAGGGAACGTAGTGCCAAGAGACGAGCTTTATAGGTAGACAAGATACAATTTTGGGAAAGGAAACTTTACAGGATGAGAAAATTTTTTGAAAATGTGGATTGGAGAAAATTCAGAGAAACAAGAGAGATACAAAGGAAATGGGATATCTTTCTAGATCTCTATAAATTGGGGGTGGAAAAATATCTGCCAAGAGAAAGGGGGAAAGAAAACAGGAAAAAGGAGGTTTAACCAGTCACGTCCCAACCGGTTTCACACCTCCGATACCCCCCAATCCCAAGCTATTTTTTTTTTTTTTTTTTTTTGCTAAAACCTCCGCTTTTGGTGAGAAACATCGAAAATTCATAGAGAAATCGCTCACCTGAGGTTTAAAATACTTGAACGTTCTCCCTATGTGTCAAGTGGGGTTGGTGGAGGATTAGTGCCTCTCCCTGTAAAACAACTCTAAGCCCTTGGCCACCCTGTTTGGGATACATGGCGTCTGGCAATGAATGAATGAATGAATGATACAGGTAACAGTACCTCCTTACCTTACTGGATTTTCTATCGGGCTGGCTGCAAAGAAAACGAGTTCTATGGGAGGGTAACTATTCCACACCACTCATAAATGGTATTTATTTATTTATTTATTTAGTATGAATTTATATGTAGTACGAGAGTATATTGGTTTTCAAACAGTAATATAGGCATTATAAGCATTGTTTCACTCACTAACTCATCAACATACCTGACTTTTTTTGGCAACATTACCTGATCATCATTTCTGACTGTTTCTTCCTCTAAAGCTATGTAAACTTTGTCCTCCACATTGTCATCGATTGGGGAATCACTCTGGCCCTGAATGTCTTTATTGGCCAGGTCACTGGTAACAGGTGAATTGCCAAGACAATGGCATGCAGGTGGGGGGGGGGAGGTTATGCAGTGTAAGACATTGTCCCTGCCTGGCATCTTGTTGAGGAATAGAGAAAGGTGTCCCGTGTATACGTACCAAAAATCACGCGTGAAAATTGAAAATTGTGCAAATTTTGAACCTTGCAATTGCACAACATACCAGTACGTCGACGGGACTAGCTGTGACAAAATGTTGCAACGTACCCATACGTCGATGGGATGCCTCGGGTTAATAGAAGGTTGGTGGTAGAAATAAAGAGAGGGACACAGCGTGGAACAACTGGAGAAACAGAGGTAATAACAGAACAAAGGAAGAATACGAAAGAACTAGAAATGAATATACAGTACAAGAATAGGCAGAGAGGAAGAAAGGAACTTTGAAAATGGTTTAATAGACAAATGAAAGGATGAACCCAAACTGTTTTATAGATCTGTCAATGGCAAATTGAAACAAAAGGAAGGAATCATCAAACTGAAAGTAGAAGGAGCGGTCTATAAAGATGCAACAATGCAAGCTGAAATAATGAACAAATGTTTCCAATCAGTTTTCACTAATGAAAGGGAGTTTGTGG
>NC_137015.1:34684630-34694630 GCF_032717465.1 Coenobita brevimanus
TGTGTGAGAGAATCCTGAAAGACAGATAGATAAAATATCTGGAAGAGATGAATATTTTGGCTGAATGTCAGTTTGGATTCAGAAGTGGAAGGTCATGTGTTTCAAACTTGTTGAGCTTTTACTCAAGAGCGATTGATGTGGTACAGGAGAGAGATGGTTGGGTGGATTGTGTGTACTTAGACTTAGAGAAGGCCTTTGACAAGGTACCTCATAAGAGACTAATGTGGAAACTAGAATATATAGGAGGACTAAAGGGGAAACTTCTGGAATGGATGAGAGACTTTTTGAGAGACAGACAAATGAGGACAGTAATAAAGGAAAAGATGTCTGGATGGAGGGAAGTAACAAGTGGAGTCCCTCAAGGCTCAGTGTTGGCGCCAGTAATGTTCCTGATTTACGTAAATGATATGGTAGATGGAGTGAACAGTTATGCAAGTCTGTTTGCTGATGATGTAAAGATCTTGAGGAAGATAGAGGTTGAGGAGGATTGTAAAATACTGCAGGAGGATTTGGATAGGATACACAATTGGAGCCGGACGTGGGAAATGAAATTTAATGTAAAGAAATGTAAAATATTGGAAATGGGTAAAAGTACCAGGAGACCATCACTGAATTATTTTTGGGTAATGAATTAATCACAAAAAGGAGAGAAGAGAAAGATTTGGGAGTGCTGGTCCAAGATAGTTTGTCACCAGAAAAGCACATTAACAAGATAGTTGGAGAGACTTATAAGCTCTTGACTAACATAAGAGTAGCATTTCATTATATGGATGAGGAAATGATGAAAAAATTGATAGTGGCCATGATCCGCCCCAGGTTAGAATATGCAGCGGTAGTGTGGTCCCCACACAAAAAGAAAGATATAAACAAGATTGAGAGAATACAAAGAACAGCAACCAAGATGGTCCCCAGTCTGACAGACCTGTCATACAGAGAGAGGCTGGAAAAACTGGATTTGCCTTCGTTAGAGGAAAGGAGAAAGAGGGGAGACATGATTGCGGTGTTCAGGACCATGGTGGGAGTAGATAAAATTGACAAAGAAGATCTGTTTGTATGGGATAAGAGAGCAACAAGAGGACATGGAATGAAATTGAAAAAGTCAAGCTGCTTGAAGGATATCAAGAAATATAGCTTTCCTTACAGAAGTATAGACTTATGGAATAGCCTGGACAAAGAGATCGTCCAGTCTAAAAACTTAAACGAGTTTAAAGTTAAATTTGACTTATTGAGAAACAGCAACGGAAACCCACGAGCATAGTACATTCCGTGTATATCACAATTAGGTATATTCTTAAATATTTGGAACGACTTAGACAAAGAGGTGGTGCATGAGAAAAACATTCATGTGTGTAAAGGTAGACTTGATAAATGTGGATATGGAGACAGGACAACACGAGCATTGCTCAATTCCTGTATACTACAAATAGGTAAATACAAATAGGTAAATACACACACACATGAACTTCTTGTCGGGGAGGAAAAAAAAAAAAAAAAAAAAGGACAAGGCTAACACACTGAGAGGGAAAATGCAATTATTAGTTGTGTATACAGAAGCATATACTGTACATGAAATGAAGTAAACAAAACAACTAATTTTTTCATCTGACAACTCCATGAGAACCACCCAGAAAAAAAAAAAAAAGTATAAAAGTAAACATACAAATGGGCAGAAAAAGAGTGATAAATGAAACTCCTCACAGACTGAGGTTTTGACATGCAAAGATGATGCCACACTAAAGGATTAATACACGCTACACAGGTATTTACTTCACACCGTGACTTGGAAGTAAGCAAGGAAAACACTTGATAGACTTACTACAGTACTGAGTACATAATAATTAGGAATAATGGGGTACTGTGAAACTAGTAGTTAATCTGTCACCAACTTTAAATCACCATAACTTTAAGATTCCATTTTGGTTAGGGGACACATCCTGCCTTTTAACTCCCTTCTCCCCATTTTTGTTTTTTTAATAATACCAGATTATTTTATTCACCTTTGAACAAACTTCCCAACAGGGGATGTTAAATATCCCCTTGACTACTACAAGATTTTTCTAAACTAAATAAAATAATCTCAAAGTAGCAAGCATATAAAGAAAAGGTACATGATTTACAGAACTGAATAAGGATTACCCAAATAAGAAGTGGTAAAAACAGTGTATTACAAGAAATGCAGGTAAGATAAAAGTGGTAACAGAAATATAAAAAGACAGTTTATTATCCAGGGAGGAGAATCACCTGATGCTCACATACAGAAGGTCACAAAATAATGCAAACAATGTAACAGCAAGTACATTCATGCACATACTGTAAGTTAACACTTCATTTCCATGATATATTTTTTATATTATTCTTGCTATATCGACAATTTTATTCAGCTTTTACTACACTTCACAAACTGGAGACATTAGATACAGCCTTCTTTAACACCTTAACTACCAGGGGTTCTATTAAGCAGAAAAAAAATCATCTAGAGATAGCAAGATTTAAGCAATAAATAAGTCATCTGATTGAAAAAATTAACCTCAGGAGTCGTGTGACGTGCAAGTCATTCATTCTCATGCGTACCGCAAGAGGACTACCATTAGTGATCAGGGACTATGGTATATATAAAACCTAGGGCCATATTGTCACTGATTAAGGAGGCCATCTAGTTCCTCTTCCTAATCAGTTGACTTCAGCATATGGCATGTTAAAAATCTCATTTGTTCTGTTGTAAATCACTAGTACACTGAAAGGAAATTAAAACCATACAAAAAGCTACTGAAGTGCAATATGCATAATAAACCCCTAAGGAAGATGTGCCTGAAAGCCTCCCAAGCTGACAAGAATACAGGTCTATGTTTTAATGCTATAAACTGTATTCATGATTCAATCTCTGTACACTGTTCACTTAGTTCTGATAAATCTATGAAATGGTCATTGTTAACCAACAGCATCCAGGGACATCTTATTCATTTTGCTATTGTCACCAACTGACAAGTTTATTCAGCTTTGGATAGACTTTTCAAACTGGATGGGATAGATATATCCTTAATATTAGCCTTCAGCACAAGAGGCCTTTCCTGAAATGAATAAAGTCATCTGGTAGCAAGCACATATTAAACACAATGTCATCCAGATTCAACGAGTTATTGCAAGCACACAGAAGTTTGAAAAAACAAACAAACAAACTGGACTCACAACCCACCACGGTGGGCAATGAACCTTCTGTAATACTGTACTGCAGGTTTTTCAGCTAATAGTATATTCACTATATACTGTATATATATATGTATATATATATATATATATATATATATTGTATATATATATATATATATATATATATATATATATATTGTATATATATATATATAAGTAATCCCTATACTATCCGGACGCCCACTTTCCGGACACCCCATTTACCGGACATTGTGGGCCTGGACCTTCGGAACCCAAAAATGGCCAAAAAAAAAAAAAAAAAAATCCCCCCCAATTACGATTTTTTCCCCACCCGTAATTTGAAATTGCCGCGTGGCGCTGAACAGCTGTTTACACCACAGTCCCTTCACCCCTTCCTTCCTTCTTCCCCCCTCCGCTGTCAGGGTTGCCATTTGGTATTTTTCATTACCAAATGTGGGCCAATTTGGTAATGAAAAATTCATTTGGTAATGAATCAGAATAACGCATTACCAAACGGATTTTTCACATGTATGAGGATACACAGGATGGAGATAGTAGATTGTCTGCTATCTCTGATTAATCTCCTAGCCTACATAGTGTGAAAATAATCAACATGCTGTTAATTATAAGGAGAGTGATTACACGTATTTCCACTTGTATATATAATTAGTGAAGAATAAATGCTAGCTTTACGAATTTTGTAATGAAAAGTTAAATATGGTAATGAAAATTGAGGAGTGTGGTAATGTGGCCAAGCTCCAATCTGGCAACCCTGCTCCTCCCTCACCACCAGTTACTGCTTAACTGCGATCACGGGTAGAAGCTTATCGCAATGGATGGTGCAAGTGCTCGTTTTTTGCGAGTAAACAGTGAATAAACTGCAATACCTCGCCAGTAAACCACACGGGAATTTACAGTGTTGTGCAGTGTTAAGAAATTAGAATTTAGTGCAAAGGATTAACTGTGGAGTGCAAACTGGCAGTTGAAACTGGCATGGTGCAATTAACAACGTGCAGTGTTAAACAATTATAACTCACAGTGCAAAGAATTACTGTAAGTGCAGCACAACACTGGATTACTGTACGTGCTTCAAGAGCATTTTCACCACTGCCAAAGCCTTAGAGAAGGCGGCCACAGTCACTTCTAATTCCTTATTCTTGGGTTCCTTTTCATTTATTTCATGCTTTATATCCATTATTGGTGTGAATAGGGTCTTAAATAGGTTTAAATAGGTGCTGTGCATATCCGGTAGGGAGTTATTTAGGTGGCTTTCAAAGTCAGGCTGGGTTAGGGTCCATAAGTACCAGTCCAGGAGCCAGGGGTCCACTTTCCAGACAGGACCACTTACAGGACATGCCTTTGGCTCTATTACAACGGATAGTGGAGGGATTACTGTATATATATATATATATATATATATATATATATATATATATACAGAGTACAATCCCGGTTAACCGGGAGGCTTGGGGAATTAACCGTCCTGGTTACAGATTTTTCCCGTATTTCTGATATTCAAATCAAGTCTGTACAAAGGCTATAATTCTCACAGCAGTAAATACAATTCAGGTACTCACCACTCCACATCAAGGGCCACACTAAGAGATTCCACCTGAAAAATTGCCTCATAAACACACACCATGGTCATAACGCACGTGTATGCAATACCTAGCAGTACTGCAAAATGCACAACTCTTCTGTTAATTACCAAATTATTCAGTGTATGGACTGTACTCATAAAAATGGAAAAATAAAGAAAACCCTGAACATTTATTGGTGAACTGAAAATCTTGAACATTTATTGGTCAACTGATGTTAAGACTGCACTGTAGAATTATCACTACACCTGTGTCCCCATTTGAGCTTTGTTTACGGTCCCGGCCCCAACTGATGACCACCATTCCACCCCTCACCCACCAGTCAGCTGTTTTGCACCATTCTGTTTACCAAAGTATTTGTTGTATGTTCTGTACTCATAAAAATGGAAAAATAAATAAAATCTTGAACATTTATTGAACTGATGTTAAGACTGCACTGTAGAATTATCACGACACCTGTGCCCCCAAATGAGCATTGTTTATAGTCCTGGCCCCAACTGTTCTTCCCCACCTGACCGCCATCACTCCACCCCTCACCTGCCAATCAGCTGTTTTGCACAAAATAAAATAAATGATGTACAAGGTGCAAGCATATTATTTTTTTTTCTTCCAACAAAGTAAACATTAATTCCTATTAACATTTTTTTTTTCAACTCTGCCAGTGCATATGTGTTCTAAGATGAATTAATGTGGTGCAAGTTAGAGTTGGTCGGTTAGGAAGAAAAACGCACTGGTGTTTGCTGTTTGCTGATTTGCTCTTCCGAGATGCCTGGTTTACGAATTCCATGCCTGTCTTTGAGACGATTTAACCATCCAATACTGAAATCACACTCGACTTCTATATTCATTTTATTGTGAAACTCTCTTGCTTTTTCATGTATAAGAGGACCAGAAATAACATGCTTCCTTAGATCTTGCTAAGCAAAACCACTCGAACGATGAAGAGTATGCCAATTTTTCAATGGACTTACTTGTTTCGCTTTTCATGAAAAATGCACTGAGCTTGGATACTGAGGCCTTGATATCATAAATCATTGAATTTCCTACACTATATTCAGTCATCAGTGTTTTATAATGTTCGCCTTTTTCAAGTCTGTTGCATATGTCCAGCTTCTGTTTCAAGGTAAGCATGACACGCTTACGTTTAGTTTGCCCTTTAGGCATTTTGGAGTGTAGAAATTACCGTCCATCAGAGCTACACAATAGCAAGAAAGCTTGTTTACTGTCTGGTGGTAAAAAGCAAACTGGTGATTTGTGGAGGGTCTGGAGGATGACTGAATTCAAGCAGGGGAAAGAGGGGGAGAGGAGGGGTGGTTAAGAGGATTTACTAGGGATTTACATTAGCCGGAAATGCCTTCACCTCACTTTGTCCAATTTCACCCAGCCTCGCATGACACGATAAAACAGAGGTTTGGCAGTCCATTCAAACTGGCTTAGTCATAACTTACTGATTCACCAGCCCTTGAATTTTCCCATATTTCTGAGTACAGTATTCCGTTTGTCTGGATACCGGATTGCAGGGATTGTACTGTATATATATATATATATATAAATAAAAAGTAATCCCATGATTATCCAAAGTAATAGAGCCAAAGGCACGTCCGAGTAATGACTCTGTCCGGATGATGGACTTCTCCCCTGGCCCCCCCCTGTATGTAACCTAACTTTGAAAGCCAGTGTAAAAGGCCACTACAGTACATTGTACAACACTTGTTCCTGTAGTTTAACACTACCTGGTCAAGCAGACCTATAAACCACAGCCAATCAATTACTGTACCATGGTCAAGCAGACCCATCACCCACAGACAAGCAATCATCACTGTAGGGCCATACCCTGCAGAGACATGAACACATGAAAGAAATGGCAACACAAGAAAAATGCAGAGGGCACACAAAACATAATGGCAAAATAGAATAAAATCATGGTACGTACAGTAGCCTGGAATAAAATCAACATCAATACTCATGATTTGACCATCCCGCATCAATCGTACCCAGGATCTCCCGCTTCTCCAGTCAACATTACTCTCTTCCTTTGCCCTAATGGAGGAGCCATCATCACATGCCCTAGCAAGAGGCATGCAAGGAATAGCAAGGCCTGAAGCAGGTAGGAAACAACCACAAAAGCTACTATGTGAGCTGCCATACCAACTGTCCGAGAGAAGCTGTTCACTACACAGTCACCAGGCGGAAACTGAGAACAACCAAGGGGGTTTCTAGTGGACACTGGGTGAACTACCCAGCCAAACAGGGTGGCACCACCGGGCTATTCCCACCCGGACAGGTGCAGAATGTTTGCGCTGCCATAATTTCCAACTAGACCATGCATTTTGTCAGAATAAAGTGGAAAAATGTGTGAATAATGGTTTCGAACAGCTGGATCACAGAGTCCAGGTAATGGCCGTCCGGATAACAGAGGGATTACTGTGTGTGTGTGTGTGTGTGTGTGTGTGTGTGTGTGTGAGAATATATATATATATATATATATATATATATATATATATATAAAATGTACATTTATACATAGGTATAAAAGGATTATTATATGGCCTGGACCCAGGCTTGGATTAACAAGTTTACAGTAACCAGTTCTTGTTTTAAAGACAGGATATAGAATATATATAATTCCTCTCTCAACAATGTAGGCGTGTACATTTAACAATTCCACATTAAGTGGAAATTGCTTTCAGTGAGAGTTTGTTCCAATATGAAACACTAACTCCTCACAAGCATATAAAAAAAAAAAAAAAAATCACTGTACTTTAGCAGAAAAAAGTTAAATAAGCAAACCACTCAGTGCACATTCTGTTACTACAAAGTGAGGAATTACTATACATTAGGTTCATGGGTGCCAAGCAGGATGATAACTTTACTGTAAGGCAGCCGGTCAAGCAAGGATTAAGAGGACAAAGTGTACCAAAGCAACATAACTCACTGGGGAATAAGTACAGCCATCCTGAAATTATTTACGCAGTTACTGATTCAAACTATCACAAGAACAACACTGTGGATATTGCACATCCACTGTGCAATATATACAAAGCTTAGATTCTCCTCATGCCTTATATATATATATATATATATATATATATATATATATATATATATATATATATCATCTCATCTCATCTCATCAGCAGTTTAAGTGTCCACTGCAGGACCGGCCTATCCTGACCAAAGTGGGGATGATACAGCCTGTGTATCTCTACCAACTGGCTTAGGCTGTCTGGTAGAGATTGTATGTAGGGTGAGAAGTGCCTATACATGTGACTGTAGTGTTGTAGTGGCTTTGGATGAGTGTGGAGTCTGTGAACCAAATGTAATCCGCCCGCACAAGCTGACTGGGTGCAAGCATACTTTATAGTATGCTACAATGGTTCAACCACAGCACCCCTTATGTCTGCTAAAGCAGTATGTGGCCTGAAGAAAGCTCTCAAAGTTTATTACCCTGGCGGGGTGCAAACCCTTGTTCTTCAGTGTATGAAAACGCACACTCTACAACCGTACCATAGAGGCTACATATAATATATATATATATAAATAAATGTATATATACAGGTCTCCCTTGTTTTATGATGTTTTGTTTTATGATATTTCACATTTATGATTATTCTTCTTTAGTACTAATCGTTCGTTTTATGATTGAGCTACCTTGCATTAACAACTGGTAATGTGGAAGAATCCTGCGCTCACAGGTAGATCACCTGAGAGTTGTGTGGCATACCTGCACGGTGCACACATTTTCCCGTGCTTCCGCCAACCAAGCATCACTGCCCAGTCTCACCCGCACACTCGTTCAGTTTACAACCTCTACGTGTCAGTGCGCAGGATATTACTATTTTTCCTGTTCTTCATACTGTACCATATTTCATGTCGTTGTTTATGCTAGTTCATGTCTTTATGTTTGCAAATGTACATTCATATGTGATTCAAATGCACTACAATACATAAAACATCATTATTATTATTGCATATTAGATCACTTGTATGGTGTTGGGTTTCTTATATACAAGCCCAGGAACACATCCCTATCTTTCCCATTAAACCTTAAGTTCGGTATACAATTGCCTTTCTAGGAACGCATACCGATCATAAAGTGAGGGAGACCTTATATATGTGTGTATGTATATATATATATATATATATATACAGTATATATGAGCCTCGTTGTTAGTTTGTCCTTCAATTATGCCCAAACCCAAGGCCAGAGATCCCCAGACCAATGTATATTCTCAATCAGGGTGACCCAAGGAAGGTTTCAGGAGGATCAAAATTCACATCTGGGTCATTTGAGGTCACTAGCACAGTGTTTGCTTTTTTGGCCTGGGCAATGCCAGGTACCCCTGCAGCCCAATTTTTGGCATGGAGACTCACATGTCCTCCAGTCTGGACACAGGCTATATGAGGTTGACCTCCAAGGTCATTTGAGGTCAGTGGTTAGAGGTCATTTGAGGTCACCGGTAATACGTGGTCAAACGACCGGACATAAGCTATATGAGGTTGACCTCCGAGGGCAATGGAGGTCACCAGTAATACACGCTCAAATGACTGGACCCAGCCACCAAATATTTGGCATGGAGACTCACATGACCTCCAGTCCAGACATCGGCTGTGTGAGGTTGACCTCCAAGGTTATCTGAGGTCACCAGTTGGAGGTCATTTGAGGTCACCAGCAACAGTAAACTATTGCACACAAATACTGTGCATTAGTCTTTGTAAGCTGAAACAGAAAGTTTCTGGACCTCTCATAATCCCTCTTCAAGAACATAAGAGGTACATGGTCTTTCTGGAGTAGAAAGAAAGATTGAACTAGAACAAATTTTATATATATATATATATATATATATATATATGAGAGAGAGTTCAAATACCTGGGTACAGCAATAGAAAAGGGAGGAAAATGTGCAAAAGTGGAAAGTACAGTAGAGTGACACAAGGAAGGAAAGTAGCTGGTGCTATGAAGGCCTTCATAAGAAACAGAGGCTTGAGTATTGCAGCTGTTCAAGGCTGACATGAAGGAGTGTTAGTGCCAACTTTAATATACAGATTCGAGACTATGATGTGGCATGAAAATGAAAAGTCAAGAGTGAGAGAAATGGAGATGGGACTGATGAGGACTGTATGTTGAGTAGAGAGTGGATAGGATTAGAAATTATGTGATTTGAGAAAGATGCGGAGTGAGGAAGTCTGTGGACACCAGAATCGAAGTGTGCTGAGATGGTATGATCATGTGA
>NC_137015.1:34699630-34779513 GCF_032717465.1 Coenobita brevimanus
ATTCGTACAGATACAGCATACACTTGGGGGCCGCTGCATTTAAATTTAGCACTAAATGATCACCAACCTTGTCATTTAGCTACAGTAAACTCTCAATTATCAGTCATCGCACTATCTAGCCCAATGCAATATCCGGTGTTGCTGGCTCGGCTCTATTAAAGCAACATCTGGCGCAGAAATAGGACATAACCGGTGGTTCTGTGCAATATCAGGTGTTGAGGCGTATCAACTGGCTCATAATCGGTAGCCAACCGATGCTGTATTAGTATTCTGTAACGTATCATTATTTTACTGTAATTTATGCTTAGTTTTCATCTTTTACTAAGTGGGGGCACTCACCATCCACTTACTTGATGTAGTGCTGCTCTCAGGTGTCTGCCCTTTCCTCTTCTCCATCCTTCTTTCTTTCTATCCTCTTCTGTCTTTCTTTTCTTCATTCTTTCTTCATCCTTCTGCCTACAGGTGACTTTACACTCCCTCTTCTCTCTTTCTTTCCTTCGTTCTTTCCTCTTCCTTCTGCCTATGGGTGATTCTACACTGAGTGACAAGCCAAATGGTTTCTTGTATACCAGGAAACCATTTACTATGCTGGGTGGTAACCATAGAACCAAATTCTGGCGCATGGTGGTTTAGTGGGTAGTTATAGCACAAGGGGTGGTCGGGGTTTATTGCTCACGTAATGTCACTCAGGGATGAGTGGGGCTGGTCACTCTCATCTTAAATGTCAGGACCAACTTGCTTTGCCCTGGACTTCTACGCTCCTCATGGGGCAATGTAGGATTGGATGATGGATGGATGGATGGACTAATGGGAAAATTTTTAGAATAGGGGAAAGAAAGACAGTAATACAAAATCCAGCTTGATGCCCAATGTTGAGCCAATGGAGAGGTACTAAGCAATATCCTGCGTTTCACGTTATTTGGCGTAGGGCTTGGCTGAATAATGCCCCATAACTGAGAGTTTACTGTAAAAGCACTCCTTTGTTTTGCATATTCTCTCTCTCTCTCTCTCTCCTTAAATCCACTCTAACACTAATTTTATTTCAAAGATAAATTTACTCACCATCCTCCTCACAGATTTCTTAATTTCACACTTCAATAGCAGAGAGAGAGAGAGAGAGAGAGAGAGAGAGAGAGAGAGAGAGAGAGAGAGAGAGAGAGAGAGAGAGAGAGAGAGAGAGAGAGAGAGAGAGAGAGAGAGAGAGAGAGAGAGAGAGAGAGAGAGAGAGAGAGAGAGAGAGAGAGACCTATGTAACCCCTTGGTTGTCATCTGCCTTCAGAAGGCATTCCAACAGTCTGCAATGTGCTTCCACAATCTCAAATCTTTAGAATCTCCTACATTTTCTTATGACATGAATTGTGAGTTTACATCTGAGGTGTGGTCAGACAAACTGATGTACCCTGTCTTTTTATCGTATTATTTCCTGACTGCCTGGTGGCTAGTGAGCTAAAACATACTTCAATTACCAAAAAGGGGCAAAAACATGGTGTCTTCAATACATTACAACACATGGAGATACCCAGAATTTGTTTTGCTTGCAAGAAGAAAGAGAAATTTAATCCTGCCTGACAGGCATGCTGCAGCCCAAGGTTAAAACTGGCAGCCCACAACCACTCATTCACGGGGAGAAGAAAGGATTAAAGAAAGAAAAAAAAATCTGATGGCCAGACCAGATGTTTAATTAGCTGGTGAGAATGCCAGTGAATGAGGTGGGACAGCAGTGGTTGTGGGAATTGCCATCCCTGCTATGTTCTGATGCTGATGCACCACTACTGCTGCCGGCCTTACATGAGTAAGTAGGAGGGACAGGGGGGCTGATCTTGGAAGTACTGGGTTCAATTTCTTCAACCTTCTCCTGCTGCTGCTGCTGTTCCTCCTCCTCTTGGTGAGATTTCCCCTCCTTTGTGTTCCCCTCTCTCTGTTCACCTCCTTGGCTGGCAGACATCATAGCAGCAGCTGCTTCACGCTCCTCACAGAGGAAGATACTCTCCTTCTTGTCTTTTGTGTTATAAACATCAATTCTGTAATACACAAGGACTAGGCTGTGGCAAATTCTGTAAGCTGAACTGAAAGCATATCCATCCATCCATTCATCATCCAATCCTACATCGCCCCATGAGGATAGTAGAAGTCTGGGGCTAGGCAGTTAGTACAGTAAATTATTAAGACATAACACAGGAGGGATAATGAAACTTTCTTGGAGTAGTCCAACCTTCAGCAAACTCTAAACTGATTGAAAAGACAAATAATTTCTCTGTAACCCAAGAATCCGCTTACTACACTTGACTCCTGGTCATCTAGTAAGTTATGTCACTCTACTCAGACATGGTCTCCACAGGTTTACATCTGAGAGGTGATTGGGGTATACTGCTCATGTCATTTAGTGAAGAGTGACACGTCACTCTCACCACTGATGGCTGGACTGAACAGCCTAACCCCAGGTCCCTACACTCCTCAGTGGGTATTGGTAATAAAGGATTACATGAATAAATGAATGAATGGATGGATAGACCCAACATACAAAATAAAAAATAACACTATACTCGATTTAGTGCAAAATCAATTTAAAGCAAACTATTGCGGTCTCTATCCCACATTAACTCTCCTCAGGAACACCTGGGTCTGACAGACCTGGGCGATTAGTTCAATAACTAAGAGATGCCAGGGATCCCTGTCCATCTCTATAGATTCGTAACTTTTTGTGCTCGTGTCTCTCTATGTTTCTACAATATATCACTTAGAACTGCATGTCGGGTCTATAAGATCCAGGTGTACCAGAGGAGGGGGAAGAATTTTTCACTCCGAGTTTGCAGGTTGTTTTTATGCTGCGTGGGACCCACTATGTCCATAATGAAGGACCTCCATCCCTCAAGTGGCGACAAAAGTGCTAGGCTCATAGTGTTCTTTGTTTCTGTGTATGGTGAAAAAAAAAATAATAATAAATAAAAAAAAATAAAAATAAAAAGTTTGGGATTTTTTTCATTTTTTAAAAATATGTTGAGTTAAGTGAATAAGCTGGGTCTGACAGACCCAGGTATACCTAAGTTGTAAGCGGAACTGTAGGTATACCTGAGGAGGGTTAAACCAACATACTACTAACTTTAACCACAAAATACACCTTTAACATGAGTACTTTCTCTTTCATGGAACAACTCTCTGATGCATGTAGGATTTTAAGAGTGGGCCTTCATGTTATGCAGTGATGCAGAACATTAAGTCTCTTCCAATCACACAATTTTTATACGCCAGGTAGTCATGTAAAATAAGGTGCCCCAACCAGATACAGCCAATAAGGGTCTAATTCTGTGGAATGGTTGCTCATTACACATGCACAGCTACTTACATTGAAGAAATTGAAAGACAGAGGAGGGAGTTACATGTAGAGAAGAAGAGAGGTGAAAAGATGAGTATGAGAGAGTAAGAAGAGTGGATGAGGAATTTGAAGGGAATCTGAGCATAAAGTGGAGGGAATGTAAGAAAATAATCTGGAAAGAGGTACATAGAGTAAGGCAGGTTGATAGAGACATTAGTTGGGGAGTGAAAGATGAAAATGGTAGACTGATAGTGGAGAATGGCAAAAACGTGAGCAGATGCAGTGAACACTTTCAGGAACTGTTTAACATTAAGAATGAAAGTGATGCGAGGATCGGTGGCTGGGGAATGACTTGGAGGAGACATGAGAAGAGAGGCAGAAATCAGCAGGATGGAAGTAGTAGGAGCAATAAAGAAAGTCAAAATGGGCAGAGCTCCAGGAATTGATGAAGTGTGTGGTGCAATGAAGCATGGGGGAAAGACAGTAGCAGACTGGATACGATATTGAAGATGTGCAGATTGGCCTGGGAGGAAGGTAGAGTCCCAGAGGATTGGAAGTCAGGTAAAATTATTCCCCTGTACGAAGGAAAAAGAGAAAAAGAAATGTGTGGTAATCAAAGGGGCATTTGTTTTCTTAGTGTAACAGGCAAAATGTATGGTAAGATACTAATTAACAGGGAATTAACAGATGAATTACTTGGTGGCAGGTGGGGGCGTTCACCATCCACTCACCCGATGTGGTGCTGCTTTGGGTGTCTGCCCTTTCCTCTCCTCCTTCCTTCCTTCCTCTTCTTTCTTTCCTTCCTCCTTTCCTCTACCTTTTGCCTTCGGGCAACTTTACACTCCCCTTTTTGTCTTCCTTTTCTTCATTCTTTCCTCATCCTTCTGCCTATGGGTCACACACACCACACAGCCAGCCAAGAGACAGGGCATGTGTGCTGGGCAATCCCTAGGCCCTGTCTTCCTCCTTACTATTTTTTAATCAGCCTATACCCCACTGACCGGGCAAATGTATGGCCTGGCCTGCACTACAGGTGCAGGGAATCTGTAAACGAATGAATGAATGATGATGCCTATGGGTGACTCTACAATAAGTGACAAGCCAATAGTTTCCTGTATACCAGAAAACCATTTACTATGCTGACTGGTAACCATATAACCAAATTATGGTGCCTGGTGGTTTAGTGGGTAATTAAGGCGCTCCAATTGGATTGAGCCTGTGTAGATTTATATCCAAGGGGTGGTTGGGGTGTACTGCTCATGTAATGTCACTCAGGGATGAGTGAGGCTGGTCACTCTCATCTTAAATGTCAGGACCAACCTGTCTAGCCCTGGACTCCTACGCTCCTCATTGGGCAACATAGGATTGGATAATAATAATAATAATGATGATTAGTTGGTGATGAACAGAGGTTTTAGGGAGGGATGAGGTTGCATAGATCAGATATTCATTCTTAGGTCTTCAGTTTCTAGAGAAGGGAAAGTTGTGTGCTGCCTTCATGGATTTGGATAAAGCATATGACAGGGTGGATAGACATGGTATGTGGAAAATACAGGCAAACCCTGGTTTAATGATGCAATTGGTTCAATAAAAACCCATTGCTAGACGGGGTATCGTATCTCAGTAGATTTAACAAGTAAAGTATAGGGATGTGTTTTTGAGCCTTGGGTTTCCTCCTGCACCAAGTCCTACCCCCCCCCCAAAAAAAAGGGTTTGAACCCAATCTAAATGGTCTATCAGCTGTAAAATAAGCTAACCTAAGCCTAAAACCAGTGCCCATCTCACTTGTACCCAGTCAAGGTCATTGGAGAATACGATCTCCGATTCATATTCAAACTTGGTAGAGAAGAAGCAGCAGCACTGTATACAATCCCACAATCAAACAGTCTCAGGACAATTAAATAAACATCTATTATGTATAATAATAATGAATGAATGATGCACAATCATCCAAGGTGCCAACTGTTGTTACGGAGAAAATCACTGATGTTTTGACGGGGAATACAATCAATGATGCAATCGGGACGGCCTTTTCAATGGCCCCTCATTATGCCGCTTAAGTTACTGTTCTGGCTGCAGAGCACCTGTTTTCTAACACTGATTTAAAAATTCCTTTGTATTTTCAAAGCGTTTTCCCATGAGCAGCCCAAACGTAAACACACGAATCATCGACTGATGATGAGATCGGGATTGCCTTTTCAACGGCCCCTTTTATGTTGTTTTAGTTACTGTTCAGGTTGCTGAGCTCCTTTACACTCTTCTCTTTTATTTTCCAACACCTTCTTAGAAATTTCTTTGTATTTTCAGTGTTTTCCCCTGAACAGCCCAAATGTAAAAACATGATTTACTGCTTGTGCTCGGGATAGCCTTTTCAACGGCTCCTATTTATGTCATTTTAGTTAATGTTCTGGTTGCTGAGCTCCCATATTTTATTCTTTTTTATTTTCCAACATTTGTTTAGAAGTTCTTTCGCATTTTCAACATGTTTTTCCTTGAACAGTCCGAATGTAAACACATAATTTATCAGTGTCACAGTTTTCATCAATGCATGAAATATTTTCTCTTTGAGGCTTTCATAATTATTAATATTTATTCAAAATTATTATTATGTATTCCATGATAGCTTAGATGTTCAATGGTCAAAGATGAAATATTCTTTGTTGAGTCGCCTAATGTAGTTGTCCACACTGTTTTGTACCTCTTCTGATGGAAGAGAATCTGTACCCCAAATAACAATGTTCACTCCACCAATGACTAAAACACATTCATCTGAGTCTAAAAACAGTTTAAAATCAACTTAAACACAAAACCCGAGTCTAAATTATCATCAAAATTGGTAATAATAATAATAATAATAATAATAATATAATAATAATAATAAAATAATACAGTAATAATAATAAAAAGGGTAGGCCTACGATAGGTGGGGTGGAGTGGTATTTCTACCCCATCACTATTCTTGGGTATCGCATCTAGGGGTATCGTAAATCAGGGTCTGCCTGTATTAAGAATATATGGAGTAAATGCGAAGTTGCAGAATGCCATGAAGAGTACGTATGAGAGGGCTAAGGCTGCAGTACGTGTGAATGGTGAACTGAGAGAATTCTACTATTTGAATGTTGGACTGAAACATTAAAATAGTAGAGAGAACACATTCTATCCACTTCTCCTTCCTCTGAAATCTCCATTCTAGGAGATACCAATGTTCACCACCACCTTTGGCTCTCCTCTCCTTTCACTGATCCACCTGGTGAACAAGTCTACATGTTTTCTATACTTAATGACCTAGAACTGCTTGTACAGCACCCTACCTGTATTCCTCACCACCTTGGAATGATCTCCAACATACCTGACCTCTTCCTTACAACTAATCCTTCTGCTTACACTCTTAATCTTTTCTCTCTGTTGGGCTCCTCCGATCATAACCTTATTACAACCTGTTCTATCGCTCCGGTACGGCCTGTGGACCCTCCAAAGAAACATCATCTGTGGCACTTTGGAGCTGCGGATGGGGAGGCCCTCAGGCAGCAATTCTTTGATTTTCCCTGGAATGATTATTGCTTCCATGGCCAGGAGCCATCTGAGTGTGCCTTGCGTATTACGGAGGTTATTCTCTCAGGCATGGAAGCATACATTTCTTTCTCATATCCTTTGACTAATGTAAGAAAGCCTTAGTTTTATCATGCTTGTTCTAATGCTGTCCGCAACAATGAGAGGGCCTTTAAAAGGTACCGGAGCCAACCCACCCCTGAATCACGTCTTTTTTATGTTTCTGCCTGGAATCGTGCTAAGTCTGTTCTTCGCTCTTTTACAAATAATTTCATCCATACTCAATGCTCTCAACTCTCCAACTCAAATTCTTCTCGCTCCATCTGGCACCTTGCCAAAAACCTTTCTAACAACTTTACCTCATCATCTTTCCCTCCTCTTTTCTACTCCAATGGCTCTGTAACTGTTTTTTCTACTGATAAAGCTGATCTCTTTGCTCAGACTTTCTCCTCCAATTTCACCTTAGCCGATTCCGGTGCTGTTCCTCCATCACTTCCCCCCCCAGACTCCCTCATGGCTGACATTAAAATTTCATCAGCTGATGTATTTTCTGCCATCACTGGCCTCAATATTAACAAGGCATATGGGGCTGATGGAGTCCCTCTTGTTGTCCTCAAGAACTGTGCTTCTGTGCTTACACCCTGCCTAGGTAAACTTTTTTGCCTTCGTCTTTCAACTTGTACCTTTCCTTCTTGCTGGAAGTTTGCTCTCATTCAGCCACTCCTAAAGAAGGGTGACCATTCCCAACCCTCTAACTATCATCCAATTGCTTTAACATCCTGTCTCAAAAGTTTTTGAGCCTATTCTTAATAGAAAAATTTTAAAGCATCTTTCCTGTCACAACCTTCTTTCTGATCGTCAGTATGGGTTTCGTCAGGGATGCTCCACTGGTGATCTTCTCACCTATCTTTCACATTCCTGGCCATCCTCCTTTCTGGACTTTGGCAAAAGCTTTGCCATTGCACTTGACATCTCAAAGGCTTTCGATTGAGTCTGGCATAAATCTTTAATTTCCAAACTGCCCTCTTACGGTTTCTATCCTTCTATCCATGCCTTCATCTACAGCCTCCTTTCTGGTCGTTCTATAGCTGCTGTTGTAGACAGCCATCGTTCTTCTCCTAGATCTATCAACAGTGGTGTTCCTCAGGGCTCTGTCCTATCACCAACTCTCTTCCTTTTATTCATCAATGATCTAAGCAGTACATCTAATCCTATCCACTCGTACGCTGATGATTCCACCCTTCACCTTTCCATTCGGTTTCTGCAACGTCCATCTCCAGTTACTTCAACAAACAAGGGATGAGACTAAGGCACATCTAATGTTTGACTTGGCTCATACCTCTGACTGGGGTAAAAATAATCTTGTTGTTTTTAATGCATTAAAGACCCAGTTTTCACACCTATCAACTCGTCAAAATCTTCCACAGGAGTACCCACTAATGTTTAATAATATCCAGCTCAATCCTGCATCATCCTTAACCTGTCACGTCCCGAGCACTTTTGCATATCCGACATCCCCCAGTCCCAAGCATTTTTGGAAAAATTTGTTTTTGGCTAAAACCTCAGCTTTTGGTGAGAAACATCGAAAATTCATAGAGAAATCGCTCACCTGAGGTTTATAATACTCGATACAGGTAGGAGTACCTCCTTACCTTACAGGGTTTTCTATCAGGCTGGCTGCAAAGAAAACGAATTCTATGGGAGGATAACTATTCCACACCACTCCTAAACGGTATTTATTTATTTATATGGTATGAATTTATATGTAGCACAAGAGTATATTGGTTTTCAAACAGTAATACAGGCATTATAAGCATTGTTTCACTCACTAACTCATCATCATTCCTGACCTTCTTTTGCCACATTACCTGATCATCATTTCTGACTGTTTCTTCCTCTAATGCTATGTAAACTTTGTCCTCCACATTGTCTTCGATTGGGGAATCACTCTGGCCCTGAATGTCTTTATTGGCCAGGTCACTGGTAACAGGTGAATTGCTGAGATAATGGGGGGGGGGGAGGTTATGAAGTGTAAGGCATCGTACCTGCTTGGCATCTTGTAGAAGAATAGAGGAAGGTGTCCCGTGTATACGTACGAAAGATCACGCGCGAAAATTGAAAATTGTGCAAATTAGGGACCTCGCAATTGCACGACATACCAGTACGTCGTTGGGACTGGCAAATGCAAAACGTTGCAACGTACCCATACGTCGACGGGACGGGGCAGGTTAAATATGCTTGGGGTTTCATTCACACGGGATTTATCTTGGAAAGATCATATTGCATCTCCTGTAAAATCTGCTTCCAAGAGATTGGGTGTGCTAAGCCAACTCAGTGCCTTCTTTACCCCTGCACAGTTGCTGACTTTATACACGGGTTTTATTCGCCCCTGTTAAGAGTACAACTCTCATGTGTGGGGATGCTCCCCACATACAGCTCTTCTCAATAGCATGGAGTCAAAGGCTATTTGTCTCATCAACTCTCCTCCTCTTACTGGGTCCCCTCAACCTCTGTCTCTTCGCCGCACTGTGGCCTCTTTAACTCTTTTCTATCGCTGCTTCAATGGTCACTGCTCCTCTGAACTGTCTGCTTGCATCCCTCCACCTCTACGACGGGCGTTACGCACCCGTCTAGCAACAAACTCTCATCCCTTTTCTGTTCAACTCTCTAATGCAAGAGTTAACTGTTACTCCCAGTCCTTCATTTATGCAACAGGTCAACTCTGGAATTGTCTCCCTCTGTCTGTATTTCCTACTTCCTATGATCTCCAGCCTTTCAAATGCAGTGTGTCCAGACATCTCGAAATGAGCGGATCTTGAATTTGGCTCTTTTTTGTTTTTTTGTTTTTTTCTAGGAAGGAATGTTTTTTTTGGGCTCAGCCTTTGGTTCCTTCTTCCTCTCATAAAAAAAAAAAAAAAAAAAAAAAATTGTCTCCATGGTTGTTCAATCTGTATATGGATGGAGTCATAAAAGAGATACAAGGTAGGACAGTGCATGTTGAAATGGCTTTAATGAGAGAGGGCAACATTTGGAAACTCCCTGTACTGTTGTTTGCAAATGATAATGTATTGTTAAGTGAAGATGAAGGGAAACTGCAAGACTTGAAGGATGAGTTTGGAACAGTGTGTAAGAAACAGAATCTAAAGGTAAATGAAGGGATGAGTGAAGTTATGGTCTTCGAGATAAATGAAGTCACTGGATGTACAGTGAGATTGGATGATAAGGAAATGGAAACTGAGTGAATTTCAGTAACTGGGTAGTAGATGAAAAAGGATGGACATTTAGAGGGTGAAGTGCTTGAACGGGTACAACAAGGAAGAATAGTTGCTGATTCTTTGAAAGCAGTAACTTCTGCCTATGGGTGACTTTATGCTCCCTCCTCTGTCTTTCTTCCCTTCATTCTTTCCTCTCCCTTCTGCCTGTGGGTGACTCTACACTCAGTGACAAGCCAAATGGTTTCCTGTACACCAGAAAACCATTTACTAATCTGGGTCGTAACCATACAACCAGATTTTGGCACCTGGTGGTTTTGTGGCTAATTATTGCGCTCCAATCAGATTGAGCCGGTGAAGGTTTGATCCAAGGGGTGGTTGGGGTATATTGCTCACGTAATGCCACTCAGGAATGAGTGAGGCTGGTCACTATCATCTTAAATGTCAGGACCAACTGCCTAGCCCTGGGCTCCTACACTCCTCAAGGGGCAATGTAGGATTGGATGATGGAATAAGAAACAGCGAAGTGAGCATGGAAATACATATGTCATTGCATGATAGTACTGTGATACCAATTCTAACCTACGGAAGTAAAGCTTGGACCTTGTTGGAAGGACACAAGTCAAGAGTGACAGCAGTGGAAATGAGTTATCTTAGAGGAGCCTATGGAGTTACATGGAGAGAAAGACTGACAAATGAGGAAGTGAAGGAGCACTGTGGTATGGCTGTGGATGTGACAGAAAGCAGAAGCAAAAATACACTGAGGTGGCTTGGCCATGTGGAGAGGAAGGAGAGCAAGAGACTAACAAGGAGAATGTATGTGAGTGAGGTGGAGAGTGGGGGGAGAGGGAGGGGGAGGCCACGGATAAGAAGGTGGGATGGAGTGGAGAAGTACTGTATATGAGAGAGGGGGGTGTCAGTTGGGAGCAGGGTAATGAAATGGCAGGGAACCGGGTTACAGGGAGGTGATTTGTTTCGGGCCACCCTTTACGGGATTAAGGCATCTGGCAATAGACAGATAGATAGAAAGCTACTTAGGGTGATCAACTGTTCACTCCTGCCTTATATGTTTGGACTGAGTAGCCTAGTCCCCTGCCCCTATGTTGCTAATTGGGCAAAACTGGGTTGGACAATGGATGGATGTTCTTTTCTCAACGTTATCTTCTCAACCTGCACTCAACTTCTCTGAACTGATCCAATATCAACTACAATAAAATGCCATCCTTTACTTCTTGTTCAATTATTTCAACGATTTATTAATATTTGCTACTCTGCACCTGTAATTTAAGTTAGCTCAATCTTTCTACCATAAGCCCTTCACACAAATCATTCAGTCCATAGTATGCACTATAAAAGTGCCTCTTAAATATCCTTGTTACCCATAAAGCTGATTTACTAATTTCCCCCAATTTACAGTATCGTATCGTATCATTTATAAAGGCTCCAACATGCTTGCAGGCATAAGCCTTGCTCAGCTGGTGGTGGCTCTCTACATTGCTCAGTCTCTGGCAGTCTCCCCATTTGGTCCCTCAACCCTGAGGTCATACTCTACGACCCTGTCCCAGGTCTTTTTTGGTCTACCCCTCACAACCCTACCCCTAATGCTTACACTTCTCACCTTCTGCACCCAACTGTCATCCTCCATCCTCTCAACATGCCCATATCATCTCAATCTATCCCTCCACATCACAACATCAATACATTCATGTCCCATCCTTCCTCTTAACTCTTCAGTCAGTCATAGCCCCCTTAGGCCTTGCATTCAAGGATGCACTACACATCCATTGTCATTTCTGTACATCTGAGCCTAGAAATATCCTCTTTCTTTACTATGCAGATCTCACTACCATACAGCATTACACTCCTAACGACTGTAAAGGAAAAATATAAAATATCAACACATCCCTGGCATCCAGTAAGGACTGTCTATACTGCCAAACAACTCATCACAGAGTTCATTCAAGGCAGCCACAACAAAAACATCTCCAAAACTATAACAACTAATCACTATACTCTCCCAAAACTCTAAGTCACCCTCCTCCATGTACATCACCAGTTTTACCTCAATCATTCTTGAATTTCCTCTCAACTTTTTCCCATCTTACCTTCTATACACCCTGTACATCTTTCACCTTACATGCACTCATGAAAACTGCCTGTACAGTATATCCATTGACCTATCACTAAAGCCTACTATTGTAATATGGTATATTACTTGTCATATATAATGCCATGAAGACCAGCCCTCTTGAGGAACTTTATATTCTCTTGGTCATTGTTGTGGTCGCCCCAGCAGAAGACAATGAGCTTGTGATCCAGGGCGCACTGTAGCTGGCTTGGATCTCGCATTACATCCTCGGTGTGCACATTTATTCCCTGGGGTTTATGGATAAACAAACTGGTTAGCAAAAGAGTATGATGAGCAAGTCATATTCTCACCATCATCCTAACCCAACTACACACAAAATTAACATAAAATACTGGATGTAGTAAACATTAGTGTATTATTACATATGTACTGGCCATCAATTTTAAAGCGGTCTCAAAACTTCGTACACGTATTTCATGTAACCAAGCAAAGCAATGACTACTATGTTAGTCTCGATTTCAAATTTTGAGGAAAATGTCAAGAACACAGACAAACTTACCAGAATATCAGCATTAATGGCATAAAATATGGCCTGGTGTATTGTGGAAGTGCGCTGGTCCTCATACGGTGGCCAGCGTTTGGTGACACCCTGGGTTAGGAACATGACAGGGTAGCGGTTCTGCTTGAGGCGTAGCATTGTGCAGATGTCAGGATGGAAGCAAGAGAACACAATCTTGCGCTTGCCTGAGTGTTCCAGCACAACCTGACAGCAAATGGTACACATGAATGATACCAAGAGAGAATGAGGTGGAAATCTAGAGCACAAGCATAAAGCAGGGAGGGCAACTTGTAGCAGTAACGAACAGTCATCTACCAAGTTAAATTCTTATAATTAAGAAGCTGTGCAGTACTTTGTTTAACCTCTTCAGGCCAATAATATTTTATATATATATATATATATATATATATATAATTAATGTTGATGGTGGAGAGTGGAATTTGAAACAGCTGCTGTTTGCAGACGATACGCACTGGTGGCTGATTCAGAGGAGAGATTGAGACAGTTGGTAGAGGAGTTTGGAAGGGTGTGTGAAAGGAGGAAATTGAAAGTAAATGAGAATAAGAGTATAGTGATGAAGTGTACGAGGTTCGTAGATGGTAGGGGGATGAATATAGTTTTGAATGGCGAGTTGCTTGAGGAGGTAGAGTGTTTTAAATATCTAGGGTCACATGTTGCTGTGGGTGGAAGAATAGATGCAGAAGTGAAGTTTAGAATAAATGAAGTAGGAAAGGTGCTGGGAGGAATGAAAAAAGTGTTTAGATGTCGTTCGCTTAGAATGGATGTAAAGAGAAGGCTGTATGAGGGTGTTGTGGTACCGACTGCATTATATGGGGCTGAAACATGGAATATGGGTGTAGCAGAGAGGAAAAGTTTGAATGTAATGGAGATGAGGTGTCTGAGGAGTATGTGTGGAGTGATGCGTATGGATCGGGTGCAAAATGATGAAGTGCGAAGGAGAACTGGAGTTGTTCGGGAGATGGCTGGTAAAGTTGAGCAGAGGGTGTTGTGATGGTTTGGGCACATGGAGAGAATGGATAATGAGCGATTGGTGAAAAAGATAACTAGATCTGATGTGAGAGGTGTAAGGCTGAGAGGAAGACCACGAATAGGATGGATGGACAGTGTGAAGAGAGCGCTGGATGCGAGAGGGATGTCTGTTGAGCAAGGAAGAGTGGCTGTGCGTGACAGAAATAAATGGAGAGAAATTGTGAATGAACAAGAGATGACGCAGCCCTGAGGGGATATTCTCCCGCATTTGGTCTGATCAGCTATTTCAGGTCAGGTGCGGGTAAGGGGATGAGTCTGTTATGATGTGGCAGGGGTAAACCAGATCTGCTGTCGGGCCCTGCTGTGGATGTCACTGATTGCGATGCAGAGTTGACCCTTGTGCGGTGTGGTGCGGTGAGGATCTGTCCGTTCTCCCCTTTGGGGCTAAGATGCGAATGAATGTGTTTGAATGGATGAGTAAATGGGGAGTGTGTCGTCCTGTCTCGGCTACCTCCCTTTCCTTGGGGGAAGCAGCCTAGGTATATAGATAGATAGATATATATATACATACAGCAATCCCTCCAATATCCGATGCAACAGGGCCTAAGGCATGTCCGGGAATTGGTTTTGTCTGGATATTGGGCCCCTGCCTCCTAGACTAGTACTTATGCACCCTAACCCAGCCTAACTTTGAAAGCCACCTAAATAACTCCCTACCAGACATGCTTCGCACCTACATAAGACCCTATTCACACCACTAATTGGCATAAGGCATGAAATAAATGAAAACGAACAAGAGAATGAGGAATTATATGTTAGTATGGAAAATATTTAGCAGTGTACAGGGTACTTACAGCATGTCTGTGGTCGCTTCCTCTAAGGCTCTGGCTGTGGTGAAAATGCTCTTGAAGCATGTAGTGTAATTCAGTGTTGTGCTGCACTTAATTCTTTGCACTGTGAGTTATAATTGTTTATCACTGCACATTCTGTTCTTAACTGCACCACGCCAGCATCAACCACCAGTTTGCACTGCACACTTAATCCTTTGCACTGTAAATTCTAATTTCTTAACACTGCACAACACTGTACATTCCCATGTGGTCTAGTGGTGAGGTAATGCAGTTTATTCACTGTTTATTCACAAAAACGAGTAAGTGCGGCATCCACTGTCATGAGCGTCTACTCACGATGGTAGTTAGGCGGTAACTGGGGAGGGGGGAGGAACAGCTGGGGGCCAGCGGCCGTTTGTAAACACAGCTGTTAGGCGCTGTGCGCCAATTTCAAATTATGGGTGGAAAAAATCCCCCCCCCCCATTTTTTTTTTTTTTTTTGCCATTTTCGGGTTCCAAAGGCCCAGGCCCAAAATGTCTGGAAAGTCGGGTGTCCGGGAATTGGACGTCCAGTTATTACTAAATGGATTACTGTATATATATATATATATATCATCATCATCATCATCAGCCGTTTGAGTATCCACTGCAGGACCGGCCTATCCCGACCGAAGTCGGGACGATACAGCTAATGTATCTCTACCAAGTGGCTTAGGCTGTCTGGTGGAGATATGTAGGGTGAGAAGTGCTTGTATGTGTAATTGTAGTGTTGAAGTGGCTTTGGATGTGTGTGTAGTCTGTGAACCAAGTGTAATCGGCCCACGCAAGCCGACTGGGTGCAAGCATACTTTAGAGTAAGCGACACTGGTTCAACCACAGCAACCCTTGTGTCCGCCAATGCTGTACATGGCCGGGTGAACACCCCCAAAGTTTATTACCCTGGCGAGGCGCGAACCCTGGCTCACCCACGTACGAAACACACACTATACCACAGAGGCTTATGTGTGTGTGTGAGTATATATATATATATATATATATATATACACTCAAACTTCGATTTAAGGGACTCCATAGTCTGACAATCGGACAAGACCATTCAAAAATGATATGTGAAGTCTAGGTTATACACATTAATATGTTTCTTTATACAGTACCCGTAGAATAATATTCACATATCATATAAATATGTAAGATAAGTGAAACAATCATTGCATTTTATAATAAGATTGTCTTTATACGTGGTAAAACAATGGACAGTTTCAAGTAAGGGACGAGTTGATTCACCATTCAGTCCCCTAAATCGAGGCTTGAGTGTATATATATATATAGTTATGGTGTTTTAGAGGTATGAAGTCACAGAATGTACAGTGAGGTTGGATGGTGAGGATATGGAGAATGTAAGTGCATTCAAGTACTTGAGTAGTGTGATGAGTAAGGATGGAATGTTGGGGGATGAAGTGCGTGAAAGGGTACAGCAGGGAAGGAAGGTTGTTGGCACACTGAAAGCAGTGATGATAAATAGGGAGGTGAGTATGGAAGTTAAGAAGCCACAGCATGATAGTACTGTGATCCCTACCCTGACGTATGGAAGTGAGGCGTGGTCCTTACAAGAGGGGAACGAGTCAACAGTGAGAGCAATGGAAATGAGTTACTTGAGAGGAGTATGTGGAGTGACATGGAGGGACAGGTTGACAAATGAAGAAGGAACATTGTGGGGTGGATGTGGTTGAGAAAATTAAGAGAAATACACTGAGGTGGTTTGGACATGTGGAGAGAATGGAGAATGAAAGACTGACTAAGAGGGTGCATGTAGGTGAGGTGGAGGGAGGGAGAGGGAGGGGTAGACCGAGGATGAGGTGGAGGGATGGAGTTGAGAGGTATATGAGGGAGGGCGGAGTGAGTTGGGGGGAGGGGAGTCAAATGGTGGGTGACAGAGCGACTTGGAGGCGTTTTGTCTGCAGCCACCATTTGCGGGATTAGGGCGTTGGGCTATAGACAGACAGATAGCATTTTTTCTCTGAAAATGAAAATTTTCTCGTAGAAAGGTACATTTTTTACCATTATTACAGTAAAAATGGAAAGTTCAAGGTCATTTCCTATTAGAAAAGTAGCAACAAAGTTATAATTAGCACTTTCATTTTTTAGGGACTTAGGCCGCATCCGAGGGAATGACTGAGAAATGCTAGGTCGCAGCAAAGGATTAAGAAAATCTGATGCAATTACAGTTATACTGGACTCACTGAACTAACCTGAAATGTTAATTATGAAAATAAATTCATGAATGAATTTCTTACTTCAGCAGCATGTAGACATCCATATAAACCATTACCTGAAATGGTATACTGTACTTTAACATTACTTAAACATATACCTGCCAAAGTTGTTGAAAAACCAGTGTCTGGAACCCCCCCTCCCCAAAAAAAAGCTGTGGAAAAAAAAATACTGACACTTCAATTTTTGTTTGTTTTTCAATTAATTACTGTTGACAGTTTGCAAATAGTGCCGGTGATGTCACATTATCATTAGACAAATGCAAGTTGTTTGGTACTAAATACTTTTCATCTATTTTGACTGGCTGAGGAAAAATACATCAATATAAACCTGGCATGACAATAGTAAATAAATGACAACTGATCGTTTCGTTTTTAAAGGCTCCAACATCCTTGCATGTGTCGGCCTTGGTCACCTAATGGCGGCTCTCCACGCTGCATGATCCATTGCAGCCTCCCTGTTCAGTCCCTTAACCCTGAGGTCACACTTAATGACCTCGTCCCATGTCTTTCTCGGTCTACCCCTCATAACCCCACCCCCAATATTAACACTTCTCACCTTCCTCACCCAATTATAATCCCCCATCCTCTCCACATGTCCAAACCATCTCAATCTACCTCTCCTCATCACAACACCAATACACTCCAGTCCCATCCTACCTCTCAACTCTTCCATCGTAAACCCAGCCCCTCCAGGCCTTGGACGCAGGGACGCACTGCACATCCACCTAATCATTGTCATTTCTGTACGTCTGAGCCGGCGAATATCTTCCTCCTTCGCTGCCCAGGTCTCACTACCATACAGCATTACACTCCTAACACATGCTGCATACAAAGACCCCTTAGCACGTAGGGAGAGTCCTCTCAATGTCAGGAGAGGCAAGTGCTCCCTGAATTTCTTCCAACCACTTCTCACCCAGCCCCACCTCCAGCACACAACATGTCTCCCAAATAACAAAACTCTTCCACACACTTAAGAGATTCACCAGCAAGTTCAATCCTTTCACGTCTGACAATCTCCACCTGCTCACCCCGACACGTTGTACACATAAAATCAGCATTATCTCGCAGTCTACCTGTGATACCACTAAATCTCATATGCACCCATTTATCACACACACCGCACAAGATGGAATTACTTCCCAGGCCCTTGTGGCAAACTGCACATGGCCACTCTCCCTCGTCTTTGACAGTACCGCCACCAACCCTAGATATCATCATTTTTGTTTTAACTGCATTTACCCTTAAACGCTTGTGCCCCATACCATCTCTCCATTTCCTAAACCTTTCCTCCGCCTCCCTTTCGTTCTCTGCAATCAACACCAAATCATCAGCATACAACAACTCCCACGGGAGTCCGTTTCTAGGGTCACGTGAAAGGGCTTCAAGTACCATGATAAACAACATGGGACTCAAGACTGACCCCTGATGCACACCAACATTCACGGAAAACTCATCACTCAAATCTCCATTCACTCTTACCTGGGTGTGAGCACCCACATACATTGCCATAACCACCCTAACCAGCCACTCCTCCAAGCCAAGCTTTATCATTGCCCACTTCACCACCTCTCTAGGGACTCTATCAAAGGCCTTTTCCAAATCAACAAATACAAAATAAAGATCCCTTCTCCTACCAATATATTTTTCCTGAAGCTGATGAACAATGAATATAGCATCAGTGGTCCCCCTACCTGGCATAAACCCAAACAGCATCTCATCAATATTCACTCTTTCTCTAATCATACCTTCTAAAACTCTCTCCATTACCTTCATTATCTGATCTAAAAGCTTTATACCTCTATAATTCCCTCTTTCCAGGGCATCACCCTTCCCTTTATACACATTTACAATTACACTCTTCAGCCAATCATCTGGGACAACACACTCACAAGTAATCCTATTTATCAGGTCAGTGACTAAACTCACCCCTATATCGCCTAAGGCCTTCAACATTTTGGTAGTCAACCCAGACACACCTGCTGCCTTCCCCACCCTCATCCTGCCTATTGCCTCACTCACAATAGCAGTATCAATCAAAGGCCAAGGGCCAGACACTGGATCTGCTGGCTCCAAACCTTCCCTGTCCCAGTCAAACTCCTCATTCAACAACCGGTTATAATGCTCTCTCCATGCATCTTTAATATCCTCACTGTTCACCACTACCCTTCCTTCATCATTCTTCACACACTGCTCACCTATAATATCCCGATTATCCCTCTTCACTCGACCTGCCACCCTAAATATCATATTTTTCCTTTCCCCATGATTTAGCTTATCAAGTAATAGTCTCTGTGACTCAGACTTTGCTCTGTATACCTCTCTTCTAGCCCTATGCTTGGCAGCCAAATATTCCTCTTTGCTACCACCCTTCTTCCATTCCCGGAAAAGCCTTCTTTTCTCCTTAACTGCAGCTTCTACACCCTCATCCCACCACCAAGTTACTTTATGTCTTGGTGGTCCTCTTGTCCAACTGCATGTTACATCAGTTACTCCTTGATTATACAGAACTCAGCATTTACTTTATCTTTTATTGAACTTTAACCTGTCGCATGCCACTGACGTATGTGTACATCGGGCCATGCATATGCACAACATACCAGCAACGTACATGTACATCACCAATTTAAGATATTTGTCAAAATTCAAAAAATTCAATTTTGGCACTAGATACTTGCTTGTGATACTCCCATGTCTGTCTAGGCCTAACACCCAAGCTATGAGTCATCTCTGCGTCCCTCCTCCCGAGTGGGGAGTAAGTGAGTGAGCACTATGGTGCGTTGCGGTATTCCCCAACATGAGATGATGAGCTCCTGAAAATCCCCTACGATGGAGAAAGTAATTCCCCCACTGATGATGATGTTGCTGATCCAGACTACATCCAACCTGAGTTAGAATCATGCAGCGAGGATGAGATTCCACCCGCACAAAAGGTGAGGTATACAGCTGTCTGCTTGGCTGTAACACACCCTGCACCACCACCTGCATCACCTCACCTCACCATGCCGCTCTTGCCCCATGGACGATTCCTCTAGCGATGAGGAATATGAGGCCGACCCCTCAGGTGAACATTGGCTGCCTTCATGGGTAAAATCACCCAGGAAAACACAGCTGAGTGGGGAAGAGCTATTTAGAAAAAGTTTAAGGTGAACAGTGCTTTGTTCAACTCATGTGGTGCGTAGCTTTTCCTGCCACCTCCAGCCCAAAGCTGTGCTGACTCTCTCCAACTCAGTACCTCCACTGCATCTGAACCTCCTCGCGCTCCCTCCCATCCTCCCTGCACTTCCTCCCCACAGCCTCAAATGGTGGGGAAAGGAGCAAAAAGTAAAGTAAAAGGGAGGGGAAATGGCAGGGGGAAGAAGAGTGTAAGTCATGGGGAAAGTGAGGTGGTAGGCTCTATTCCCCAACCTGCTACCGAATTTCCTCCCCATCCTAACGACGGCTCTGTAGCTGGCCCCATTGGTGACAACGAGTGAAACCAAAGAAGGGGATGAAGTCATGTGGGAGTGGCAAGATGGGAGCAATTTCATTCCCATCATTCATCCCTTCACAGATGGTGATACGGCAGGTTGCACTGTGCCAGAGCTGACTCCCACCTCAACAAGAATTGATTTCTTCAAGATTTTTTTTTTTTACAAAGGAGCTACCAATGCTGCCTTCTGCCATGGCACAACGCCACAGAGATCCCACAGCCGACTCTTCGATGCAGACATAATGAGTGACAAGTTGTACCTCTTCCTGGCATTGGTTCTCCTGATGGGACTAATCAAGAAAAATCAATTGCCTTTGTACTGGACTGTTGATTCCCTTATGATGATGCCATTCTTCAGAAGAGTTATGGGATGGAACAGGTTCCAGTACATTCTAAGCAACCTTCATTGCTTCGACAATGAAGATCCCAGCAACACTGGCAACACAGACAGGAGGAGGAGGATTCAGCTCATGTTTGATCACCTGAGGGCACAGTTCACTGCTCTTTCTCTCCCTACAGAGACCTGGTCATAGACAAGAGTCTTGTGTTATGGAGGGGAAAAATCACCTTCAGGCAGTACATCCTGACCATGAGACACCACTTCAAGTTCAAGATTTTCCATCATGTGTGACTGGAAGACCGGGTATGTGCATGACATAGTCCTGTACATATGTGCACAGACAGACATTATGGAATATAGAACAGTCGGACTGCAAGGGGAAGTGGTGAAGACAGCGATGGAGAAGTACTTTCATCGTGGGCACATCCTGTACCTGGAAAATTGGTACATATAGCCTGATTCTTGTTTGGTGCTTGAAACAGTAGGAGACAGGTATCTGCAGGACAGTCAAGAAAACCCAACGGCACATGGTACACGTGGGCCGGAAGCTGCAAAGGAAGGAGATGGTGTTTTATTAGGCAAACAATATCCTCACCACCACTTGGCACCACAACCGAGAAGTGAACCTCTTATCAACGGTCCACTGCCCCCTGATGCACCTCACCAAGACCATGGACTCCCGCAATGTGAAACGGGTTCACATTTGGAAGCCAGGGCCGGTAACTGATAATGATATCAACATGTGGCAAGTGGACCAGTCTGACACCATGATTTCAAGAGTGGACTGTGCCAGGCTCATGACGAAATGGTACAAAAAACTTTTTCATTCTCTGGATGGCACTGAATGCCCACCTCCTCCAAGCCAGCACCATGGAAACCAGTAAGACCTTGGAGGGGTTCATCAGAGAGCTGTGCAGGGAGCCAAATGGTCCCCATGGATGTGATCTTGGGCCTCGCCAACATCCACTTGTTGGTGAAAACCCCCTGCGCCTCACCAAACGCCACTTCCCTAAACCTATCAGGGCAAAATGGGACAACAAGGAATCCTAAACGCAGGTGTCACATCTGCCAGCACAGCACAGCACAACACAGCCACGGACCCAGTGGAAGAACACCAGGTACCAGTGTGTGGGGTGCAACGTGGGGTTGTGCGTATCCCCATGCTTTGAGGAGTATCACACCCTTAAGCCTCGTACACACCAAGATACAAAGTGACGCAACATGGTCTCTGGACAGTCTCGCATCTGTCTCAGAAAAATCTAAATTTGTCTCGCAACAGTCACTAGTCACTGTCTCTGGGTCACGTACACACCAAGATACTTTATCCAGCAAAAGTCGCGCGACAATGTCACTAGACTGTTACGCGACTGTCTCAGAAAAGTCTAAATCTGTCACTCGACAGTCACGCGACAGTCCAGAGACAATATTTCCGCTGTATCTTGTCTCCCACTAGATATGGGAGACAAGATACAAGTTGCTTGGTGCTGGAGGGATTTGGCGACTTTTTTTTTTTTTTTTTTTTTTTTTCCCTTAAAGAATGCATGCTTCTTGCTATAAGGAGTCAATATTCACATATTTTTACATTATTTATGCATAACAGTTCTACATACGTTGAATTATTATATGTACAGTAATCCCTCTAATATCCGAACGCCCAATATCCGAACATCCCCACTAACCGGACATAATCCTCCTGGGATCCAATATTCCCAAAATGGGCCAAAAACTGCAAAAAATTCGAAAAAAATCTGACTTTTTTTCCCTCCCATAATTTGAAATTCCCGCCTGGCGCCAAACAGCTGTTACACCATGGTCCCTTCACCCCTTCCTTCCTCCCCCTCCCCCCTCCCCTGTCAGGTTGCCATTTGGTATTTTTCATTACCAAGTGTGGGCCAATTTGGTAATGAAAAATTCGTTTGGTAATGCATTAGAATAATGCATTACCAAATGGATTTTTCACATGTATGAGGATACACAGGATGGAGATGGTGGATTGTTTGCTCTCTCTGATTAATCTGCTACCCTACATAGTGTGAAAATAATCAACATGGTGTTAGTTATAAGGAGAGTGATTACATGTATTTCCACTTGTATATATAATTAGTGAAGAATATATGCTAGCTTTACGAATTTGGTAATGAAAAGTTATATTTGACAATGAAAGTTGAGGAGATTGGTAATGTGGCTGTTGCGATCTGGCAACTCTGTTACCCCACCAACATCAACAGTCACAGCTTAACTCCGATGGAGAGCAGATACTCATAACAGTGCAAGCCACAGGTGCTTGTTTTTTGTGAATAAACAGTGAATAAACTGCAATACCTTGCCACTAGAACACACAGGAATTTACAGTGTTGTGCAGTGTTAAGAAATTAGAATTTAGAGTGCAGAGGATTAACTGTGGACTGCAAACTGGCGGTTCAAACCAGTCCAAGAGCAAGGGACTTGTAAGTACCCAGAATGTTTAATATTGTATAAACTCACCTCTAAAACCTCATTTTATGGTTCTTTTGCATTTATTTCAGTCTTTTATGTCCCTTATTGGTGTGATTTGGGTCTTAAATAGGTGCTATGCATGTCCAGAGGGAGATGTATAGGTGTTTTTCAGAGTTAGGGTCCGTAAGTACTAGTCCATAAGCTGGGGCCCAATATCCGGACAGGACCACTATCCGGACCTGCCTATGGCTCTATTGATCCGGATATTGGAGGGGTTACTGTATATGGTTCTCTCCTAAATAATTACAGAGTACATTTATATACTCTAATTTAGCATAAAACCTATATATCATCATTGAAAGATTATACTATATGTAAACGGGTATGTCCTAATAATAATTATGGTATATTTACACGTTTTACATACAACGTTGAAAAATTATGTGTACGTATATGGTTCAATCATGACAATTATTAGCTTTAGTGATTCCACTGTTGGTTTTGGCAATAATTCATATATACTGTATATATATATACATATATATATATATATATATATATATATATATATATATATATATATATATGCGTAGGTGGGGTGCTCACCATCCACTTACGCGATATAGTGCTGCTCTCGGGTGTCTGCCCTTTCCTCTCCTCCATCCTTCTTTCCTTCCATCCTGTTCTGTCTTTCTTTCCTTCATTCTTTCCTTGTCCTTCTGCCTACGGGTAACTTTACACTCCCTCTTCTGTCTTTCTTTCCTTCATTCTTTCCTCTTCTTTCTGCCTGTGGGTGACTCTACTGTACACTGAGTGACAAGCCAAATGGTTTCCTGTACACAAGGAAACCATTTACTACACTGGGTGGTAACCATATAACCAAATTTTGGCGCCTGGTGGTTTAGTGGGCAATTACAGCCCTCCAATCAGATTGAGCCGGTGAAGGTTTATATCCAAGGGATGGTTGGGGTTGACTGGTCATGTAATGCCCCTTAGGGATGAGTGAGGCTGGTGACTCTCATCTTAAATGTCAGGACCAACTGGCTAGCCCTGGACTCCTATGCTCCTCATGGGGCAATGTAAGATTGGATGATGGATGGAAGGATATATATGGATAAATATATATATATATATATAT
This sequence comes from Coenobita brevimanus, assembly GCF_032717465.1. Lineage (NCBI taxonomy): Eukaryota > Metazoa > Arthropoda > Malacostraca > Decapoda > Coenobitidae > Coenobita > Coenobita brevimanus. The sequence goes on from NC_137015.1 coordinate 34,723,829, forward strand.
ATATATAGGTGGGGTGTTCACCATCCACTTACTCGATGTAGTGCTGCTCTCGGGTGTCTGCCCTTTCCTCTCCTTCATCCTTCTTTCCTTCCATCCTCTTCTGCCTTTTCTTTCCTTCATTCTTCTGCCTACGGTTGACTTTACACTCCCTCTTCTGTTTTTCTTTCCTTCATTCTTTCCTCTTGCTTCTGTCTGTGGGTGACTCTACACTGAGTGACGAGCCAAATGGTTTCCTATACACCAGGAAACCATTTACTACGCTGGGTGGTAACCACATAATCAAATTTTGGCGCCTGGTGGTTTAGTAAGTAATTACGGCACTCCAATCGGACTGAGCCGGTGAGAGTTTATATCCAAGGGATGGTTGCGATTTATTGCTCACGTAATGCAACTCAGGGATGAGTGAGGCTGGTCATTCTCATCTTAAACGTCAAGACCAACTTGCCTAGCCCCGAGCTCTTACGCTCCTCATGGGGAAATGTAGGATTGGATGATGAATGAATGAAATGAAATGTATATACCAGTATATACGGTATATATACAGTATATACACATATATTCGTCTATAAATGTATATCTTCATACGTACATTTTTCCTGTGACTGGAATATCACTTCTTGAGTTTAATACGACAAATGTTAGTTGTAAACTGATATTTCAAAATTCACGTGGTGGAAGTTTCAATCACGGATGAGCGACAAAGTCACTGGACTGTCTCTCAATTGTCTAGCAAGAGTTCAGTGAAAAACTAAGAGAAATGTCTAGCGACCATCGCGCAACAGTCTCTAAACAATCCATGTCTCCAAAGTGTCTCTGGACTGTCACCCATCTGTATCTGGTTTGTCTCGCAACAGTCGAGATACATAGTCGCTCGACTGTCTCTAGACTTTGTATCTTGGTGTGTACAAGGCTTTAGAAACCTGTGTTGTGTGAAAAAAGGATGCCTGTGAGTGTTACTGTGATGTATATATAAATTAGGGTAAGTTATTTCATACGTAACTTATATACACATAAATTAGCATAAGTGATTTCATAATAATAAGTACAGATTAAGTACTTCATATATAACTTGTATATGTCTTGTGTGTTCGAGAACAGACACACATATTGAGTACAATGTGCATGAATAATTTGCTGTGCAAAAAAAAGACGCAAATGTAAAATATATATGTGTGGAAAAACACTTGTGAGAAAAATAGAAAATCCAATTACTGTATCCGAACATTTTTGGAAAATGCCACTCACTCACTTGAATGTTGTAATGTGCCCCCACACATAATAATGCTTAGGAAGAGTTCTCACATCATCTATATTCCTTCCTAGAGTGTCCCTGGGTCATCTGGGTTACTTACCCATGAAAAAAACGAAGCCCTCCTAACTCAACTCCCTGGGTGACGGCGGCAGCCAGTGAAGTTTATGGGCGTTACTCCGAACATTTCAGCAGCCCGCCAAGAGAGAATCGACCTCAAAAATGATGACCTTTTAGGCGGCACTGGCTTGCAATAAAGGTCCCAACTTGGACAGCACTCAGCAGGTTAATAGTCTGACTATGAGAGTTGTTGAGCTGAAAGGGGTGCTGCAGACAAACTTTACAAAATCAGAGTAAACAATATTTTTTGACCAACCTTAATAATCAGATCAAGAAAGTGGTTGAGTTCAAAGGGGTGCTGGAGTTCATATGTGCCGTCCCTCAATTGCATGGTCCACTTCACCTCCACGTTGAAGCCACACGTGTACGGTACTGATTCCATGGCCTTCTGGAGGGTTGGGAATGGCTGGTGGTCTTCAAACTCCTCATCCATGAATCGACTTAGCCCCTGCTCTTTCTTGTGGTAAAGCTGGGGGAAAAGAAAAATGAGGTGTAAAAATGAAGAAGAAAAGGTGGAGGAGTATGAGCTATGATGAGCCAGTTGAAATGTAGAGTTACAGTAATGGCAGACAGCCTCAAAAGATAATGATCACTTGTTGACTCCATAGGCCAGCTTCAAGGCTGTACTGACCAAACAAGGTTAGAAGCCCTACAGAGACCTAAATTCTTGATTGCCTGGAACATTCTGCCTGAAGTTTTCTTGTTACAAATCTTGTTATATGGACAACAATGGTGGTAAATGGGTTAAATGTTTTTGACTGAAGTAACCTAAACTTCAGCTTCTATACCCTGAAGGAGGTAGTATGAGGCATCCAACAGTCCAAGAGCAAAGTAACAATAATCAAGTTTCAAGAAAAATTTGATCACAGACTATCATACACCGCCATAGTTTTTGGAGTGAAAATACACACACTTATGATCATCTCAATTGACACACCATGCAGATTTAAAATGCCGAGGGGACACTATTATGACTTTCCAATTTTTGAATGTCCTATATTATGCAATGGTGCACATACACTGGATATATCACAGTGTAACCATACTATCACTTCATTTTAGCTTCAAAATATTGACAGGAATTCTGCCACTGTAAAGCTAGCATACTAATTTTGGCAAATTTTTATTTTCTGCATCACCATCATCATCCAGATCTCCTTTCCCACCCTAAGGCAGGGTGTGGAGTAGCAATGTCCAGACAGCCCAAATCTGTCCAATCCAATGGGTCACACTTCCCTTTGCTCACCATTCAATCCCCTGGAATCCTGGCTCTATCTGATATGCCAAAAACATTCACCACATTCTGCAGCTTCACATAAATGTATCTGAGAGTCAGTCCAGACACTGTCACATTAAAAAGAGGTGCCAAATATCTGATCATGCACTTCTCCTCACAATATTCATCCAGCCAACTCAATCTCTTGTCAGTCCACTAGCCTCACCAACTTCCAAACCTCTCTTCCTCACACACTCATCCACCATATCCCTCCACCTTCTCCTTGGCCTACCTCGCCTCCTCCCTCCTTCAAATTTGCTCAGGTATGCAGTTTCACCACTCTATTGTTATCCATTCTTTCCACACGACCAAGCCACATCAGTACACTCTCTTCGATTCTGGTATCCTCAGACTTCCTTACTCCACATCTTTCATGAATCACTATTTTGTATCCTATCCACTCTCTGTTCTTCACATACATTCCTCAGCAGTCCCATCTCCACTGCTCTCACTTTTGACTTTTCATTTGCATGCCACACCATAGTCTCACATCCATATGTTAAAGTTGGCACTAACACTCCTTCATTCAAGCCTCGTGCACCTGCAACGCTCAAGCCTCTGTTTCTCATCAAGGCCTCCATTGCACCAGCTACTTTCCTTCCTGTGTCACTCTACTTTCCACCTCTTTTGCACATTTTCCTCTCTTTTCTATCACTGTACCCAGGTATTTGAACTCTCTCATCAATTCCAGTCTCTCTCCATTCACTGTAACATCACACTGGAGGTCACCCTCTCTCGATAATCATCACTTTACTCGTTTCTACATTTACTCTCAAGGCATGACGCCCACAGACATCATCAAAACTCTGCACTAGTCTATGAAGTTCTTGTCTGGTATTTTGAGTAGTACTGCATCATCAGCATACAACTATGAAACATTCCATCCATCACCATTCATTACCAATGCCATCCCCCCCTCCATTATTCATGTTTTGACTTCTCTCATCATCCCATCCATATATATATATTCTGAACAACCATGGGGATATCACACAACATTGTCGCGTTGTCGTGTTTTTACTTGTCGTACCATCCCATCCATGTTATATATATATATATATATACAAACTAACCACAGGAGAAATGAAAGGAGCGACAGTGAGTACTTTCGTTAGTTCCATCGATTAAATTTACTCATGAGACGGAAATGGATAATGAATTGCCATTTTTGGATGTAAAAGTCATCAGGGACCAAAATGTTTTGAAGACTAAGGTACTCGTATACAGAAAACCTACAAATATTATGTCATATGTTCATTACTATTCAAACCATCAAATTATTTTAAAAAGATCTGTGTTCATATCCATGTACCTAATAGCATATAGAATTTCAGACCCAGAATTTTTAGATGATGAACTAAAAATGATTCAGAGTATTGGAAAGAAGCTAAAATATCCACACAGCATACTAACTCAGCGCCACAATACAGCCAAGAAACGATTCCTTGAAGGGAAAACTAATAAGCCAGATTGCCAGAACATTCAAAGAACCCTTGTCCTCCCCTTCCATGAAAATTTTCTTGATGTTGTTCACATACTGAGGAAACTCAATGTACAAGTAGTATTCAAATATGAGAACACCATCAAAAAAACCCTCATCAAGAACAACCCTTTCAGTAATTCATGCATTGTTTACAAAATCCCGTGTAAAAGCTGTAACAAATTTTACATAGGACAATCTGAAAAAGATTTGGATACTAGAATCTCACAACATAAATACAGTGTAAGAACAGCCCAACAGAGTAGTGGTTTATTTCAGCACAAAGCATCCAGTGATCACCACATTGACTGGACAGGCTCCAAGATTCTAGCAAGATCAAAAAGCTTAGATGAAAGAAATATAATAGAATCTTGTCTAATTTCTGGCACACATGAAAAGAATGTAAACATGAGCTATGGTCATTTTAAGTGTGATAAATTGTTAACTGAATTAATTTTAAAGCAGTATCCCCCAGACTAACACGTGATTGTTCCCTGTTATCTCCTGGTGGTGTAGTCACACCTGTGTGGGACACACCAAGCATTAATCCTCTAGGTCTTAAGCAGCAGTATTTATCCCCTCCTCCCTCCCCCCTCTCCCCTTCCCCCTCCCTCCCACTCCCCTTTCCTCCCCTCCTACACCCTCCTCCTTTGTCACGTGCATTTTTAGATTCAGGTCATCCTTTGTTGTGTTCCACTCCCTGCTGCAGGTGACCCTAAGTTAAGCCACAGGTAAAAATTCAGATCATCCATTGTTCTGTGTGCCACTACCTGCTGCGGGTGTGCATAAAAGACCTCTACCCTTTACGTTTCTGTCTCACTCTGTCTGAAGATGTAATATACGAAAGTACTCACTGTTGCTCCTTTCATTTCTCCTGTGGTTAGTCTGCATACATATCTTCACAGTGAAGTCTCTGCATATATATATATATATTGGACAACCATGGGGACATCACACAACCTTGTTGCATTCTTGCAATGATTGTGAACCATTCACTTAAATGCCCATTAACCCTTACACATGATTAACTGTCATCATAAAAACTCCTGATGGCACCTAGCAGCTTACCATCTACACCGTACATGTGCAAAACCTTCCACAATATTCTCTGTTTACTCTGATGAATGCTTTTTCCAGATCCATGAATGCCACAAACACCTTATAGTCCTTCTCACAAGCCTTCTCCACTGTTTGTCTTACTGCAAATATTTGATCCACACATCCTCTGCCACTCCTAAAGCCACCCTGTTCATCACTCACTGGGACTTCTGATATCTCTCATATTCTCTATAATAATTCTTCCATATACCTTCCCTACCACACTCAATGAACTTAACGATAATTCTTGCACTCACTTCGCTCACCTTTATTTATGTACAGGGGTACAAGCACAGCACAGTTTCATTCATCCATGCTTTCTTACATATCTCCAACAAGCACTTGATTCTGCTTTCTCCACCACACTTAATCATCTCTGCATACACCTCATAAACCACAGCTGATTTCTCATTTTTCAGTCGGTTCACAGCACTCTTCACCTGCGCGAATGTCATGTTTCCTGGCACTGCATTCCTCCTCTGCATGCTTCCAAAGCCAATCATGTTTACAGTGGCTCTGCTCTCTCAATTCCCATTCATCAGGCTTACAAAATATTCTTTCCATCTGGTCCTTACATATCCTCGTGGCTTAATAATCTACCACCTACACCTTCACATATCTTTCTGCTGCCACTTCTACATTTCTGAGCCTCTTTCCAGAATACCTTCCTATTTTCAGAGTAGTTTGCATTCATTTTCCTTCTTAGATTAACATTTACCTCATCCTTTTTCTTCTTCACTAGACTCTTGAAGTGCTTCTTGCTCTCAATATATTCAGTCTCTTATTTCAATTGAAGCCCTGTCCTGTAACCACTCTAGCCACTTCTTCCGTTTTTCTTCCACTGCTCTCTTAACCTCTTCATCCCACCATGTCGTACCTTTCTTTTTTGTTGTTACTCTTGCCACGTCACACACCGTTTTAGCATTTCTAACTAAGCAATCCTTATATGCATTCCACAGGCTGTCCAAATCCATTTCATTCCAATTCACTGATTCTAACCCCTTCCCTACTTTGGCCCTGTATTCAACTGCCATTTCTTTGATCCTCAGCTTCTCGGCTTTCAGTCTTTCTCCCTGACTGCTCCTGGTCCACCTCACTTCTCTCAGCCTGATCTTGCATACCACAATCATTTGATCTAACAGATCTCCACATCGTCCTCTCACGGCACTCATATCAGCAACCGTTCCCATCATCGACCTCTCTATGAGCACGTAATCAATTAGGCTCCATTCAAGACAATCCCCGCTCCCTCTGTACCATGTATATTTATGTGCACCTTTATGTCTGAAATACGAGTTACAAATGCACAACCTCCTTTCCTTACACATTTCCTTCAGTCGCTTCTCATTACCATTTTCACCTGATACTCCATTACTACCAATTTTGTTATCCTCAGGACCAGTGCCTACTCTTCCATTCATATCACCCATTACAATCACTTCATAGCTCCTGGGCATTTCTCCCACTGCTTCATTCAGCTCATCCAAAAACCAGTCTTTCTCTCTCTCACTCCTGTCCTCACACAGTGCATATGCTACAATCACAGCCACTTTCACCTTCTCAATCTTGGATTTGACATACACCTCGAGGTGACACATTTGTAAACTCTCATTCCACTGCCACACCTCATTCATCAACAATGCAACTCCTTCTTTGCATCTCCCTCGTCCACTCATGCCCATCTTACACATTTCACATCCTCCCACTCCTCCACTTCACACCCTTTCATCTTTGTTTCACACAATCTCATCACGGCATATCTCACACTCGAACACATTCACCACTTCCACCCTCTTGCTCTTCTCATTCACACCCCTCACATTCCTCATGACCATGCGAATCTTTCCATTTGGTTGGGGCCCTGGCAGGTATCGGACCCTCTGAAACAATTGCGATGATTAAGTGATTTTAGATAAGGGAACCACCCATATATTTTTGCATTTAAAAAAAAAAAAAAAAAAAAAAAAAAAAAAAAAAAAAAAAAAATTGAGGATGAAATGAATAAGAGCAAAAGAAAAAGAATGAAGGATACAGGAAAGATGAGGAAAGGGAAAGGGAGGGAGGGACACACACACACACACACACACACACACACACACACACACACACACACACACACACACACACACAAGAGGAATAAGGAAAAAAGGGATGGGAGAGGAAGAGATGGAAAGAGTAAGAAATAACGGACAATGGAGGAAGCACAGACAGGAACAAAAAGATAGGAAAAAACACACTGGTGGGGGTAAGGAAAGTAAACAGAAGACAAGGAAACAATGAAGAGCAGCAAAAGGATGGAAGGATGGAAAGAAAAGAAAGAAGTGGGTTAGGGAGAGAGATGGCATTGCCCACCATCCACTGCCATTCCCTGGTGGGGGTGGGGTGGAAGGTGAGGGAGAAGGTGTACTCCCACTTACGGGCACCACTCCAACAATCAACACAACTTCAATTTTTAGTCTGGAATGGAGTATGGATGGTTTTTGCTTTCTCAATTTTACATCACTGAAAACTGAATAAATCACAGTTTCCCAGTAAATTAAAAATAACCAGAACAACAGTTTCGCCCTTGTACTACCGATGTCTCATGTGGAACTGGCTGCTTATTTATCCCTTAATTGTGATGTGCCTTTCAGAAGGCTTCACTGGTAGCCTGCAAAGTGTCTTCCACAATTGTACATAAATTTTCAAGTTTTCTGCATTTCCTTATTCTGCAAACTGCATATTTATGCTTCATAAGTGTTCAGACAGTGATGCAAACTTTATCTCATGCAGTGATCAGTGGTGGATGTTTTCCACATACTCTGTCCATTTTACTTTGGCCAAAAATTAGGAACGCCACCTTCAATGCTGAACTGTAACACTAGACTGTGTTAGTGACAAAAGAGGGCTATGGAAATATGTACAGCCATAGTACTGTCTTACTCTGCCACTAACAAACAGGAAACATATGCTGTAAAAGAAAATCTCCACCAAGTTATAGTGAACAAACTATAATCAGCTCAAACACATTCCAACAACTACAAACAAGATTTCTTCAACTATCACCAGCGCAAATGGAGATTAGACAATCTTCCTGTTCATTTCATTTCTTAAGCAGAAAGACTTGGTGCCAGGATTTTAAGAAATTTTTTGATGCAAAAAAGGTAAACATTCAATAGTATCCACACTATGGAGGTGAATAACATTTTGTGTATATACAGCCACGGATTTACATGGAAGTCGAGTGCTATACAGCAAATATGGTACCTGGGATTCAGATGAAATACAAAATAGCAACTGCCATGCTGGGGATAATCTTGTTGCTACCCAAGCTTTAATCTCTCCACTATCATGATATCTTTAATAAATATTCTGCTTAACACCAAATCATTCTATCCAGCTTGCAAAAGACCCCTTGTAGTGATGGTGACACAAAGCTAAGTCCCTTAACCCCTTCACTAAAACAGTTTCCATATTTCATTCTTACTACAACCAAACAATTCAGCCTTGAAAGGACACCTTTAGTGAATGTGTGAGCAAATAAATAGGATACTGATATGACAAAGGGGTGCCATAACACCTGCACTTCTCACAGGTAGTTCATCAACTTTAATTCCCCCTGACCTATTGTGATTGCCATTTGTTATTTAAGGGTGAAACAAGTTGTACAGTATATACACAGGAAACTAACAGAAAGTACAACGGAGCCATCAGTCATCACCAGAGACACATTATTTCCATAGCGCCTAGACCTTAAATCCATATATTTGACCCCTGTGAATACTTAATTTAGTACAGTAGCTGCAAAGGGTAATATAAATGAGATAAATATACAATTTAAAACAGAGTATGAATAAAGACAATATTTAGGGCTGCTTTAAAATACAGTAATAGCCTACTTAGCTTGTAAAGTATTCTCTTCTGCTAACCAAGCACTGATGATTAACTCTAGTCCTGTGTTGCTGTGGTATGAACTACCAAAAGCAAATATTACATTTATAACTACAGTACATACTGTATAATCAAACAACATTCAGCACATATAAGGCCTCCGGTGCTACAGGGGCGTAACCCCAAAATCATAGTTTTGAGTAATTGAAGAGTAACGTTTGAGAAGAGGTACATAATGTATTTCAATGGAAATGATCTTAAGTTATATATCACTATAATCATCTGGTTGAGAACTTTTCAAAATGCATTATTGTTTGTTTGTTTCTTGCACCCTACCCCAAAGGGCCCCCCCTCAAAAGTTTTCATGACTGAAACTGTAACATAATTTTTACTAAATACTGTATACTATTAGGATAGTAAGTTGTGAAAAGTTCATTATACTACGATAAATAGAGAATTTTAGATAAATTTTTAAATTTAGTTTTTTATGTGTTTTTTCTTTTCAGCAACCTGTAAAAAGGTACATAAGAAAGATAATGATTTGAAACATCTTGTATAATTAATATAATTACATAACATTCCAATGATGCCACTGTGGCTGAGTGGATTGAGTGGGGGGGGGGGGTGTTCTTGTAGTCAAGGTTGTCATCCAGGTCAGACTGGTTTCCCTCCTGGCCACGCCCCCTTCCTCCTGTACTTTCTCTTGGTGTTTGAGTAAGTCACTGTAGAATTCCATGTATTCTAGTGCTATGAATTTACACAGTTCCTTAAAATCATTCAGTTTCTCAGGTTTGAGGGGAACAACACTGGAATATTTTGGTGGCAATGAAATACTAGGCAAATTAAAGGTGGATGGGTCATAGTTCATTCCTCGACCCTTCTGGAGCTTGATGGGAACTGGCTCACAAAAACCATATCCAGACTTCACTTTGATTCTCATTTTATAGTTACTGTGCACAATAAACATACGGGCATCCTTGAATCCACTCTTACTAAATCCTTGTTTGGTGACAACTGCCTGAAGTACATCAAAATGCAGAAAATTGTCCTTATTCATTTCCACTACATTGAGTAGGTTCTTTTCCCTACATTCATTCATGAATTAAATATAATGGAGAGTTGAATAGACATTCTGGCCCTTCAGTGCACGTTCAAGGTTCCCAAAATCGCGGTCACAAGGGAGAAAAGAGCGTCCAGACACGAGCAAGTGTAGATTCTCGACGGTGTAGATTCTCAATGATTTTTGTCTGCTCTCTTTTTCTTTCGTCTCAGACCTCATCACTTCTGTAACTGTTACATGTTCGTACAGGTATCTTGTCTGCTGTGTGATCTTGTAAAGCTCAGTAGATATTGAAGATTTCTTGAGCATTTTCCCGACCAACTTTATCAAAATATTCGCTGGGGCAGCAGCTGGGAGGTCCCAAAACCAGTGCAGCCACATGTTGCTAAGTTTTGAGGCTTACGTATGATTTACCACTATCACGTTTCTTCTTAGATACATTTTTTTTCCTCCGTTTCTGGCTTCCTTAACCTCTTGTGAGTGTGTTGTGGGGGTTGAGCTTCATTTTCACTGTCAGTAAAACTCATGGTCGCACTGCAATCCTGGTTAAAATGCACTTAATTAGCCATTAAAATCCACTCAGCTGGATAGGGTGGAAAACAGGAACACTGGGCTTAAAGAAAGAGGCACATGTGGGGCTGGTGGCGGGTGACTGGCCGAGGAGGAGGTAAATACAGAATGCCGATTTCTCATTGGCTGGTGGCTGACTCAGAGTTGCACCCCTCTAGCACACCAGATTAGAGTTGGTCTGATGTTTCTGACAGGTAAAATCATGCAACTCCTGACCCTCCTATGGTTGTTTTTTACTTAAAATTGATAATATGTTTATCCTGGGAGTTGCAGTCTGTTTTTCCCAGTCTTAGCTAGAAAACAGTAGTTTGATGGTTACGCCCCTGTAGCACCGGAGGCCTCATATGAACGATTTAGAACCTGAGTTGAATCACACTATTAAACTTCTAATATGTTTCACAGCAAGATATACTGTTTTGGAAAGGTATACCTGTATTAATAATAAGTATATTTACATACCTGCTGTTGCTTCTTAGATACCTCCTAAATAATAAAATTTGTCATAACAGTTAAAGAAACTTACCACATTATTACAATGCATGAAGTGTGCTGAGCAAACCATTTTCCTCCAATCTTACAATCAACGAAGCCAACTATTCATAATATATGCCACATGACCAGAACATGGGTGAAAATGAATTAAGGAACAAAGGAAAGATTAATATGAAGACTTTACAAAGCATTGCTCAGGCTTCCTTCATTCGGCCAAGTGACACATCACAAACTCTTCTCTGTGGCTGCAAAGGAAATGGGGCATGATGCTGGGAGAGAGAGAGAGAGAAGGGGGGGGGGTTGAAAAGGAGAGGAATGCATGATATACAATGCATTTCAGGACTGATACAGTGGAGTCTCACATTCAAAGGAATATCCAACTATCCATCCATAGTCAAATTTTTTCGACATTTTCAAATCAAGATCATCTTGATATCCATTTTGACTCGTATTGAGTTGAGTGTTGTGAAAACAGGTGGGCAAGATTGTATTGTTTTTGTCTCAGTGCCACCTATCAACATTCGTGTGCCATATGGCTGCCATGAGAGATTTTCTGCAAGTAGAGGAATTAAATGATATTGTTCGTCATGTGACCAACCAGATGGGGCTTTTGCTTGAAATTTCAGCATCAGATGAAAGGGCAGCTGTACCACTGTTGTTGGACACAAGATAAAATTTTCAAAATCCTCGACTCTTACACTGTGGTAGCATCAGGGAAAAAGCAGAACAGAATTGCTCTGGGGCTCTTGTTTCAAACAGTTTGCTGTAAAAAGCAACTAGCCATACCAAATAACCTCATATAGGACCACTTTTATATCTCAATGGACTTAAATGATAAGTTGCTGCTAGCTGGTGCCACCACAGGTGTCAGCAGACAGCAAATTTGGATTCTCCATGTCAAATAAACTTGTATGGGACCACTTTTGTCTCAATACACCATAAGCTCTTCTGCCCTATCGAGACTGCTTGATTTCAACAGCGCTGGGTTTGTTTACAAAATGGAAAGTCAGTATCAGTCAAAATACCTCGGAAGGAACATTGACTTATCTTGACTCGCCATGCTCAAAATTCAAAATAGTTTTGACTTTTGGTGTTTGCAAAACCGGGTATCAGCACGACAGTCAACATGAGATATCAAGATTGGTCAAAATATCTAGAGTTTTAACATCAAGAAAACGTGGGATATCCATCATCTAATCCAGTGTTGCCCCATGAAGAGCGTAGGAGCCTGGGGATAGGCAAGCTGGTCCTGATAATTAAGATGAGAATTTTAATTAAATACAAAACTACATTATGAGAAAAATGTTACCAAAGTATATAACTTGTCTGAGTGGTTAAAGCTGTGATAAAACAGTTAACACCTGGAGGCTTTCCTCTTAGATTAACAAGAAAAGAAGTTGTAAGACTGTAATCTAGAACCTCAGACTGCATCAACAACACATCTGGTACTATTTCAAGCCTTAAGTAAGATGTTAGTGATTGTTTGTAACATACACAATTTAAATTACAGATGTCATGAATTAATAAACAACCTGAAAGTCGACACCTCACACTGTTGAGAGACCACTATAAGAACCCTTTCAGTTGAAGGAAGTTGTTTGTGGTTTATTCTTGCTGTTATCAGACAACTTCATTCATTTTAGGAAAGACTTTTTGGACTGGAGTAATGACAATATATACAGCCTTCATGAATTCCTTCACTACCTGAAGTACTGAAGTTAAATATAACTGGCTGGTGGTAGCAAGAATAAAGAAGAGTAGATAACTGGTTAAGGAGAGATATAAGAAGCACAATGCACAACAAAAACTCTCTGATGATGGTATGTGCTATGGTAAGGAATAAATGAGAGGCAAAGCACAACAAAACAGAGAAACAAGTGGAAAGTGGTATCAAAAGCAGGAGTAAACAAGGGCCAGAGAGTATATATAAATATTAAAAGGGGGGGATATGGAAGGGTTAAAGAAAACTGCAGCCTGAGAGCCATTCAGTGTCTATGCATGGCCCCACTGACTAACATACCATATCCTCTTCATCGCAGTAAGAGAAGATGTCACATGGTAAGCCCTCGTACAGGTAGCGTAGGTCCTGGGGTAGGGAGGAAGGGGTCAACATTGCCTTTTCTGTCACTGGTCTGGGGTACGTGGAAGATGAAAGGAGATGGAAGTCACAGTAGCAAACCACGGAAATGTTAGACCACTGGCATTTCAGTTAGAATGAATACAGTAATCCCTGTAATAACCGCATACCCAATTCCCTGACACCGCATTGTCTGGACATTTTTGGCCTGGGCATTCGGGACCCAAAAACGGCCAAAAAACAAAATAAAATTTAATAAATTGAATTTTTTCCCACCTGTAATTTGAAATTGGTGAGCGGCGCCGAACAGCTGTGAATATGCATGGCCACCGGCCCCCTGCTGTTCCTCCCCCTCCCCAGTTACCGCCTAACTACCACCGTGAGTAGATGCTCATCGCAATGGATGCCGTATGTGCTCATTTTTGTGAACAAAGTGAATAAACTGCAATACCTTGCCATTAGACCACATGGGAATTTACAGTGTTGTTCACTGTAAAAAAAATTAGAATTTAGCGTGCAAAGGATTAAGTGTGGAGTGCAAACTGGCGGTTGAAACCAGCATGGCGCACTTAACAATGTGCAGTGTTAAACAATTATAACTCACAATGCAAAGAATTAAGTGCAGCACAACACTGGATTATTGTACATGCTTGAAGAGCATTTTCACCACTGCCAGAACCTTAGAGGAGGCGGCCACAGACGTGCTGTAAGTACCCTGTACACTGCTAAATATTTTCCATACTCACTTCTAATTCCTTATTCTCTGGTTCCTTTCCATTTATTTCATGCTTTATGTCCATTATTGGTGTAAATGGGGTCTTAAATAGGTGCTATGCATGTCCGGTTGGGAGTTATTTAGGTGGCTTTCAAAGGTAGGCTGGGTTAGGGTCCATAAGTACCAGTTCAGGAGGCAGGGGCCCAGTATCCGGACAAAACCAATTCCCGGACATGCCTTTGACTCTATTACATCGGATATTGGAGGGATTACTGTATATGACAAAAGTTTGGGAAGTCACAGGAGGCTGCCATGTTTTTTCTTGTCAGTTTGAAGGAAGTTAAAGCAAGGAGAAAATCAAGAAGTTGTCATGGCTTACTGATACCAACTTTCAGGAGAAGGCAAAATTAAGAGAGATGAAGAAAAAAGGTAAAATGATGAATGCAATTTTTCATTTACTGCACCTTCTTACCTGAAGCATAATCTCCACACCAAGGATCACTGGTCAATATCTCTTTGTGTCAAGAAGAAAAATTAGCAGATTCACAAACAGCTACGTCACAAGTACGGTACAAGACATTCTTGTTTGACACAATGAACATGAGATGTGGAAAGATTCAGAATTTTCCTTTTCTTGTCCTTCATACAGAAATACTAATTATGACAGGATACTGGTTGTAATTAGTCTGCAATAAAGGCCTTATCATAATGAGGCTGGAATTAGAAAAATTTCTGACAGAGTAGGTCTAAATAAAATATGGAATATGAACACTCTTCCACATGTTTTGTTTCACAATGCCAAGCATGAGCAGGTGATGGTACGAAATGGAACATAACAGAATACTATACAGGTATAGCCAAAAGAATCAGTGTGTTCTCGTTTCATCTTTTAATCCAACCTACACAATCCATCAACTAGCATCAGAATATGTGTTACTCAGACTTCAGTGTTTCAAGAGACATGTGTAGGTGTTAAGTGCTTCATGCTGGCTCTTTGAACATACCAAATGGTTTCACCAACAGTATAACAGAGCAAATGCTCGATTTAACAAACTAATTCAGCCAACCCCCATTCCATTATCACGAATTTTCTACCAAATCGAGTTCTGTAACCAAGGTTCAATATAAAGAAAACTTTTCTGGTATTCTGAGATACTTTCCGCTAAATCCTTGATGCCAACGACCAAGCTGAGTTCCTGACGATGCATACCCAAACCTAGCAAACTATGCTAACTCTCAATGTTACACACAGCAGTTTGAACCCATAATTAATACCCCCACTTAAACCGCCGTGTGCCAGCTATTTTCAGCCCTATGGGTCACCCCAGTGCCAGCCATTTTTCAACCTTTTTTTTTTGGCTAAAATGATAGATTTTGATGTGGAAACAACAAATTTCGCAATTAAAAAGCCGACTGAGGCTCAGAAATGAGTTTTATTGAGTCCTGCATACTCGTGTACAGGTACAGCCGCTCTCTCACGTTCACCACGTACGTGAGAGAAAGCCAATTTCTACGTAAGGTATACCCAGATATTTATGCTGGGAAGGTATAGCAATGTTCAGTACACTTTTCTGATTACCGTACTTATTATTTCAGGATCTATCACAATTTGCGTGTCTTTCTCACTGTGAATGCATTATCTTACACTTACAGTACTTGAAGATAGGTACAACCTGACGTCATTATGTACAGTCCTGGCACTTCTATTCTATTGCCAGACGCCTCAATCCTGTTTGGGGTGGCCACAAACAAATCGCCTCCAAGTCGCCCTGTCCCCTGCCATTTCACTGCCCTGCTCCCAACTCACACCCCCATCTCTCATATACCTCTCCACCCCATCCCTCCATCTCATCCTCGGCCTCCCCCTCCCTCGTCCCCCCTCCACCTCACTCACATACACTCTCTTCGTCAGTCTTTCACCCTCCATCCTCTCCACATGGCCAAACCACCTCAGTGTGTTCCTCATAACGCTTCCTATCACATCCACATCCACACCACAATGCTTCTTTATATCCTCATTCGTCAGCCTGTCTCTCCACGTGACTCCACAGGCTCCTCTTAAATAACTCATTTCCACTGCTCTCACTCTTGACTTGTGTCCTTCCAACAATGTCCAAGCTTCACTTCTGTACGTTAGAGTTGGTATCACAATACTGTCATGTAGTGACTTTTTCACTTCCATGCTCACTTCCCTGTTTCTTATCACTGCTTTCAAAGAACCAGCAACCTTTCTTCCCTGCTGTACCCTTTCAAGCACTTCACCCTCCAAACCTCCATCCTTACTCATCACACTACTCAAGTACTTAAACGTACTCACATTTTCCAATTCCTCACCATCCAACCTCGCTGTACATTCACTAACTTCACCTCTCTCGAAGACCATCACTTTACTCTTCCCTACATTCACCTTTAGATTCCGTTTCTTACACACTCTCCCAAACTCATCCACCAAGCCTTGCAGCTCCCCTTCGTCTTCACTCAACAACACAGTATCATCTGCAAACAACAGTACAGGGAGTTTCCAAACACTATCCTCTCTCACCAGGGCCACTCCAACATCCACTATCCTACCTTGTATCTCTTTTATTACCCCATCCATGTACAGATTGAACAACCATGGAGACATGACACATCCCTGTTTCAAACCAACTTTCAAAGAGAAAAATTCACTTAGTTCACCATCCACACGCACTGCAGCCTTCGCACCATCGTACATACTCTTCACAGCATTCAACAACTTCCCATCTACTCCATATATTCTTAACACTTTCCACAATCCTTGTCTGTCCACCCTGTCATATGCTTTCTCCAAATCCATGAAAGTCGCATACAACTTCTTTCCCTTCTCTAGAAACTTTTCCACTAAAGATCTAAGAATGAATATCTGATCTACACAACCTCTTCCCTTCCTAAAGCCTCCCTGTTCTTCTCCAACTAATTTCTCTGTTCTTTCTCTAACTCTGTCTATAACTATCCTACCATACACTTTTCCTATTATACTAAGAAGACAAATGCCCCTATGATTACCACACACTTCTTTTTCCCCTTTTCCTTTGTACAAGGGAATAATTATACCTGACTTCCAATCCTGGCACTTACAAGAAGGTATTTACAACTTGACTTCACGATACAGTATAGTCCTTACACTTGCAAGAAAATATTTACAACTTACACTTACATGAAAATATTTACAAAATGCCTTCACTATGTACAGCACTGGGTGAGGCACACAGGCAGAGTGAGGCACAGCAAGCGTGAGGGGGGAAGCGAGCGAGTGAATGGCCTTGACAGCCTGGGGGATGGTAGAGGAACAGTTACCTTACATGCCTGCCAATTTTTACCCGCGAAAATTGAAAAATGCGGTCACAGTGAAGTTTTTTATTTTAAACCATTTTAAAATGGCACTGGCACTGGCCGCAGAATTATGTCAGACTGGTTTAAAATGGCACTGGCAGGCGGTGGGTTAAATGCATTACATACAGTACTGACTTGGTAATAAAATATGCACACATAAATAATAAGGTGAGGATAGTAGTGAACCAAGTACTGTAGTATAGTAAACAGGGATAGTACTCTACAGTAAGGCTTACCTATGAAAGGGAAGGTTCTGAACTTGTTGCAGAAATATGTCTGACATAGGTAGCCATACTGGCCCCCCCCAAACCTGTGTCAGGCCTGGGTGTGGTTTAGCCACTATCAGAGTCACCTTCCATCAGCACTCAAGGTGATACAGGAGTGACAGAGGGCATGGGGAGCATCAGGGATGATACTCCATCTTCTCAATTATTTTCAATTTCTGGCCATGAGAAAACATCACTCTCGCCTTCTTTTCCTGAACCTTAGGCATGATTCATAAAAGCTTTGGTTCATTGAGAAAAAAATAACAATAATAATAAAAATAATGCTGCAATACCAAGGCAAAGCCACACACACGTGGAGCAGTTGTTTACAGTTGGGGAATCACGTGAATACTGCATGCTTGACAGGGTCGTGTGGCAACACTGCACAATGCCAGTCAAGGAAGTGTTTCTGGTACAGGCTCAATGACACCTTGCTTTATGGGGCTTTTCCTGGTAATTTCTTGGTTTTTGGAACGTAATTTCCTTATCGGAATTATACTAATTTTAATGGAAATTTTCCTTTAAATTGGGAGGAGGGGGGGGGGAATTCTGTTATTTTGGGCTTCTGTTAAATCGATATTCATTAAATTGAGCTCCTACTATATTTGTTTCTAGGTGCATGTGCTCCTGCATACACACTTTAACTGTAAAGAGGTGAACTGGGAGGAATGGTACTCTGGAGGCGGCGAGGATTCGTGGGGCACTATGTTATTAAATACAATAATGAATAATGTGATGATGCAATGGGTCAAAGAAGAGACACGGTTTCGAGGTGAGGACACACCAGCAAGGTTAGATTTACTGTTTACCAAAGAACCCGATGTAACAATCATTGAAATATCTCTGTCCTTTAGGAAAAAGTGATCATGTGGTCACTGAGTTCCAGATGTTAACAGGGAACGTTGAGCCAAGAGACAAGCTTCATAGACAGGGAAGATACAACTCTGGGAAAGCAAATTTTACAGGATCGAGAAACTTTTTTGAAAATGCGGATTGGAGAAAATTCAGAGAAACGAGAGAGATACAGAGGAAGTGGGATATCTTTCCAGACCTCTTTAATTTGGGAGTGGAAAAATTTGTACCAAGAGTAAGAGGGAAAGAAAACAGGAAAAAAGAGTGGTTTAATAGAAGGTGTATGATAGCAAAAAGAGAGAGAGATAAGGCATGGAACAATTGGAGAAAGAGAGGTAACAACAGAACAAAGGAAGAATATAAAAGAACAAGAAATGAATACACAAGAATACGTAGAGAAGAAGAAAGGAATTTTGAAAAAGGTATAATAGACAAATGCAAGGATGAACCCAAACTGTTTTGTAGATTTGTTAATGGCAAACTGAAACAAAAGGAAGGAATCACCAAACTGAAAGTAGAAGGAGAGGTCTTTAAGGATGCGGCAATGCAAGCAGAAATAATGAACAAACGTTTCCAGTCAGTTTTCACTAAAGAAAAGGAGCTTGTGGAAGGGGAGGGAGTGATTAGAAATGTTCCGGTGATAAAAGATATAAAAGTGGAGGTACAGGAAGTGTATAAATTACTGGAAACTCAAGATGTAAGGAAAGCCCCAGGACCTGATGGAATTTCTAATTGGGTACTGAAGGAATGCAGAGAACAACTGGCGAATAAAATTCACAGTTTAATTGTATGATCACTGGAAGAGGGGAAAGTGCCACAAGAATGGAAGAGGGCAAATGTGGTACCAATTTACAAGGGAGGAAACAGGGAAGAACCCCTGAATTATAGACCAGTGTCTCTAACCAGCATGGTCACAAAATTGTGTGAGAGAATCCTGAAAGACAGATGGATAAAATATCTGGAAGAGACGAATATTTTGGCTGAATGTCAGTTTGGATTCAGAAGTGGAAGGTCATGTGTTTCTAACTTGTTGAGCTTTTACTCAAGAGCGATTGACGTGGTACAGGAGAGAGATGGTTGGGTGGATTGTGTGTACTTAGAGAAGGCCTTTGACAAGGTACCTCATAAGAGACTACTGTGGAAACTAGAATATATAGGAGGACTGAAGGGGAAACTTCTGGAATGGATGAGAGACTTTTTGAGAGACAGACAAATGAGGACAGTAATAAAGGATAGGATGTCTGGATGGAGGGAAGTAACAAGTGGCGTCCCTCAAGGCTCGGTGTTGGCGCCAGTAACGTAAATGATATGGTAGATAGAGTGAACAGTTATGCAAGTCTGTTTGCTGATGATGTAAAGATCTTGAGGAAGGCAGGGGGTGAGGATTGTAAAATACTGCAGGAGGATTTGGATAGGATACACGATTGGTGCCGGACGTGGGAAATGAAATTTAATGTAAAGAAATGTAAAATATTGGAAATGGGTAAAAGTACCAGGAGGCCATCACAGAATTATTAGTTGGGTAACGAATTAATCACAAAAAGGAGAGAAACGAAAGATTTGGGAGTGCTGGTCCAAGATAGTTTGTCATCAGAAAAGCACATTAACAAGATAGTCGGAGAGACTTGTAAACTCCTGACTAACTTAAGAGTAGCATTTCATTATATGGATGAGGAGATGATGAAAAAATTGATAGTGGCCATGATCCGCCCCAGGTTAGAATATGCAACAGTAGTGTGGTCCCCACACAAAAAGAAAGATATAAACAAGATTGAGAGAATACAAAGAACAGCAACCAAGATGGTCCCCAGTCTGACAGACCTGTCATACAGAGAGAGGCTGGAAAAACTGGATTTGCCTTCCTTAGAGGAAAGGAGAAAGAGGGGAGACATGATTGCAGTGTTCAGAACCATGGTGGGAGTAGATAAAATTGACAAAGAAGATCTGTTTGTATGGGATAAGAGAGCAACAAGAGGACACAGAATGAAATTGAAAAAGTCAAGCTGCTTGAAGGATATCAAGAAATATAGCTTTCCTTACAGAAGTATAGACTCATGGAATAGCCTGGACAAAGAGATCGTCCAGTCTAAAAACTTAAACGAGTTTAAAGCTAAATTTGACTTACTGAGAAACAGCGACGGAAACCCACGAGCATAGTACATTCCGTGTATATCACAATTAGGTATATTAGGTAAATACTTAAATATTTGGAACGACTTAGACAAAGAGGTGGGTGCATGAGAAAAACATTCATGTGTGTACAGGTAGACTTGATAAATGTGGATATGGAGACAGGACAACACGAGCATTGCTCAATTCCTGTATACTACAAATAGGTAAATACAATGGTGCACTGCAGAACACATGCCAAAATGAACACTGACACAACATCACTGGTGTAGGAACCTATGGTACAATCCCATACAGCCTGCTGTTTACCTGCAATCAATGCATCTGTTGGACTAGGAATGGCCCAGGTTGAGCAACAGTAAGAACAACAGTGTGAAATCATGACTAGTAGAGAGGAAGTTGAAATGATATTCTGAAGAGATAAGCATGGTATCAAACTCTCTTGCCATCATACCACACCAATACTGACCTGGTAGCAACAGGGGAGGTGGAAGAGAAGGGCTGTCACTACTGAAAACTGTAAATGGCTCTGTGCTTTACTGGCAACAGTGAAAATGTCCCAGGTGGCTGCAGTCTGTTAGTGGTGGCTGGAAAACAAACCTACAGAAGAAAGCACTGCAGAAAGATTGAGTGAAGTTCAGGAGAAGTCAACAAAGTAACACTATATAATTCTGACCTATTCTAGATCTGAAAAAGGTTGCATATGGATTGCATAATAAAATCAATAACAGAATTAGTACAGTTCTTGCAGAAGTATACATAATGGTACAGATACATTTACAAACTATAAACCACCCTATTAAATACACTAACACACTTAATATCATAAACCTAGTCACCAAAGTTTTTCATTCACTATTCTGTAGTCACCCAACAGATCAGACTGGCCTGATACACAATAAAATATACTGTAACTTACTATGTGGTGGTGGTGGAGACTAATGCCTGTCTTCCACCATCCTTACCTTCATGACAGAGCCATGTGGTGGGCAGCACAAAAATTCTTCAGGGAAATCATTGCTAAAATCACCTACTTTCATTTCAACTTTTGTGTGTGTGTGTGTGTGGGGGGGGGGATAACATGGTTCAACTCCATGTGAATTATAGGTGACTGAAAAATGTGATAATCATAATGCAACCAACTGACTCACCTTCAGTGCCTGCAACTGTGCCAAGGTAAGGTCCTTAATGGGTATTTCTAGTAAGTCAGTTTGATCCTGCTCCTTTTTGCGTTTGAGGGCGATGCAGATGTGGAAGTCATGGTATATGACAGGTACCAAGTCCTTGCTCAGCTGCACATCAAACTCTACCATGTCAGCTCCACTCTCTGCCGCATATTTCAGAGATGCTACTGTATTCTCTCTGATGTTTGCACAGCTTTGGCAGGGGAAAAAAAAAAAATCATTACAGTATTATGGTGTAGCAAGGATTCAGAAACAAGACGAGGAAGACACAAAAGATAATGGAGAAACACTCTTTAAAACAGGAACTATAATAACCTAAGTTGCCATTTTGTGAACACAGCAGACCCTCAATTTATGTGGAACGAATTTATGCTTAAAACATATTGCACAGAACAATAAACCCTTACCTAGCCCACTGAAGATGTGCACCTCCCTGCCAAAGTATGTTACCTGGCACTGGTTATCATAAAATACAATGAAGTCCATGGTATATACTACCTTTCCATTGCATTTCAGTTATTAAAATTTTGCCTATTAAAGTTTCACTGTTACCTAAAATGCTGATTTACTAATTTCTCCTAATTTATATTGCTGGTGTTATGAACAAACTATGGTACCTTGGAACATTTCTCTGATATATAATCAGGACTTACTGTAAATGAAAAATCAACCAAACCTGAACATACCTCTTGGGCTCAGAGTGGTACGAGTTTCCAGCACCACGATGACCAACCTCCAGGCCCTTCCAGCTATCTTTCCAGTGGCGTGTCCACGACACACTCATGTCACAACTCTCACGCATTGGACATACCAACATGTAGTGCACTGCCATTAGGAGAGATTATTTCTGTTATGTCTCTAACCCTCATTAACATAATTACAATAATTACAGGATTCTGTCTAAATACAGGGTGACCCAGAAACACCTCCCACATTAAAAAAAAAAAAAAAAAAAAAAAAAAAAAATCAATTCATCTATCTATCTATCTATAGCCCGAAGCCCTAATCCCGCAAAGGGTGGCCGCAGACAAAACACCTCCAAGTCGCTCTGTCACCCACCATTTGACTACCCTCCCCTCAACTCACCTCCCCCTTCCCCATATACATCTCAACTCCATCCCTCCACCTCACCCTTGGTCTACCCCTCCCTCCACCCTCTTAGTCAGTCTTTCTTTCTCCATTCTCTCCACATGTCCAAACCACCTCAGTGTATTTCTCCTAATCTTCTCAACCACATCAATATCCACCCCACAATGTTCCTTCACTTCTTCATTCGTCAACCTGTCCCTCCATGTCACTCCACATGCTCCTCTCAAGTAACTCATTTCCACTGCTCTCACCTTTGACTTGTTCCCCTCTTGCAAGGTCCACGCCTCGCTTCCATACGCCAGGGTAGGGATCACAATACCATCATGCAGTGACTTCTTAACTTCCATACTCACCTCCCTATTTCTCATCAATGCTTTCAGTGAACCAACAGCCTTCCTTCCCTGCTGTACCCTTTCACGCACTTAATCCCCCCAAAAAAATGGTTAAAGATAATCAAAATATTATTTGCACACAATGAAACTTCATTCAATACAGTTTTTATTCATCATGTTTTAAAGATGACATCCTCCAAATGGTGGCCGTCATTGTCTATACACGCTTGGAGGCGATTTCTGAAGGCTTCCATGGTTCGACGGATCATGTCAGGTGGAACAGCGGCTATCTCCCGCTGAATTGCAACCTTAAGGGCTTCAAGTGTTTGGGGTCGATGAGTATACAGTAACCCCCTGCTATAATGCGGTTCAGATATTGCCGGTTCACTTTATCGCGGGATTTTCATTGGAACCTAACTATTTTTACATTGCGGGAAACCCCGCCTCATCGCTGTTTCCGCAAAGCCTACTACGGCTATTTTTAGGATACAGTACATATTTTACATTTTTATTTTCAGTACTGTATTCTGAAATGGATATGTTTATGGTATTTTACATCTTTATTTATTCTAAAATATTAATAGCGGTATTAAAATAATAATTAAAAATTGGCTAATATATTTGATAAAATACAAGCGAAATCGTGGCATGGGGTGAGGAAATACCCAGACTCATTGGTAGGTGGCACACAATTGGCTGGAGCCTTAAAAGTAGCCAATCCAAACACGCTTTACATTTTTACTTGCCGCTGATTGGCTGCTGCCAACGCGCCCTCCTCAAAGAGAGGAGCAGGACCGCACCGCACCACCATACCGCACCTCCCAGTTTACCTGACAAGCACAGGCATAGGTGGAGACTCTTCAGCAGTCTGGTGCACAAACTCTCACTACCTCCCATAGGCTACATTCTGCCTTCTTTATTGTCCAAACAGTTGACTCATTCACCCCAAACATACAGTTCTGAGCCAGTTCACAGGCATAGGTGGAGACACTTCATCACAGTCTGGTGCAGTAGCCCACACTGACTCCCGTTTAGTCCCGTATGCTACGTTCTGTCTTCTTTATTGTAAGAACAGTTGACTCACCCCAAACACACGGTTCAGAGACAATTCACCATCAAGTCAATTCACCATCAAAACATAGATTATTCACTGTCATTCTATAAATATACTTATTATTGATTAAATAATACTTTAATAACTAATTTTCAGTGGGATTTTATAACTCATATAAGTAAAAAACTAGTGTACTGTACTTGCTGAATAAACTGGTATGTAAATAAATGACGGGGAATTGTCCTGACGGAGAATTGTCGCCGACATTCCTCCCTTAAGTTTGTCCAACACTTTAACTTTCTCTGTCAGCAACATCACTTTACTAGTCCGTTTTGGTGTGTTACCACATGCATCACTAGCACTACGCTTAGGCCCTATGTTGACAGACAAGGCAAGCAATCACTGGAAGGCAGAAAAATAAGCCACAAATAATGATTTGCGAGTCACGCATGGTTCGACCATCGGATTCAAACTACAGTAACTGTGTGGTGCGTGGTAGACTGACCTCCCGCACTTACGTTTCGCTCACCACCCGCAGAAATGTCGTCATAGGCGCCCTCTCAAGAGCTGCACAACTAATATACACCTTGTACTGAACTTCATGATCATCATCATCTTCAATTCGTCTCATTCATCATCAGTGAGTACCTGTACTGGTTTTTCTTATTAATAGACAATAAACTAGCCATTTTAGGGGTAGCGTCGATACATCGCGGATTTTTGCTTATCGCGGGTGCCTTTGGAACATAACCCCGCGATAAAGTGAGGGTTTACTGTACACTCGTGATTCAAGGCAGGCCCACAGAAAAAAATCACAAGGGGCGAGGTAAGGGGAATGGGCTGGCCACCCAACACTGCCACGCAACGAGATCACTCGATCCAGAAACATTTCCCTCAACACTTGCAATGATATTCAAGCTGTGTGCCGTAGCTCCATCATGCTGAAACCACACATCGAGTTCTTCAAGCTCAAGGTGTTCGAGTTGTGGTCTTAGAAACTTTTTGAGCATATCAATGTAACGGTCAGAAGTTATAGTAATGGTTACATCACCCTCTTCAAAGAAATAAGGACCCACGATGCCAACACCGGCAACAGCACACCACACAGTCACTCGATCAGAGTGAAACGGTCTTTCGTGTAGCATGCGAGGGTTGTCTTCAGACCAATAGCAAAATTTTTTTTTGTTTACAGAGCCACTCAAATGAAAATGAGCTTCGTCACTGCACAAGAGAACAGCATCTTCCGGAACACATTGCAGAATGTTCTCGCATAACTCCCTGCAGCTAATCCAGTCTCTCGCATTGAGTACTTGCACAACCATCATTTTGTATGGATGGAAGTGAGGGTCACTGTGTAAGATTCTCCTTGCAGTTTCCCGGGATATCCCTACAGCTTCTGCGCAGAACATCTCAGAGACTGCACAACAGATCGCCTCAATGCTTCAATGTTCTCAAACGTACGAGCGCTCCTAGGTCGACCAGGTGATTTTCTTTTAAACGCTGAGCCTGTTGCCCTGAAATTCTCAACCCTCTGCAAGATGGTTTTCTGATCTGGAAAGTTGTGGTTCCATGGAATACTGAAACCCATCTTCGAAAGGCCCTCTGCATGGCAATCACAGAATGGTTGTTTGTGAAGAACCCTTCGACAGCAAACTCAAGGTGTGCTCCCGACCACGCCATGTTGGCCACTGAGGACGCTTGGGGTTGGGCTACCAACAGACCCTAGCCCTGCCCCTCCCGCTTCACTACTGCAAGTGCTACAGCCTTTCGAAATGTGGGAGGATTTCTGCGGTCACCCTGTACAAACAGCTATGATGACTTGGTGGTTTCTGCATCTGTCTCTTGATATGTCAGTGTTCAAGTTTGGGTCTGATTCTAGATGTGGCAGGCAAAATGAGTGCTGGTAGGATTTCAATGCATATATGTTTGTGCCCTGTCAGTTCATACCAATAACTTATATCAGGGGTGGCTAGTCATATGGTTCTTTGGCTCAAAAAGTGTGGCTGCAAGAAAGCTAATGCTTTACAATGACATTGTAATTTGTTAGCATCTCATTTTCTTTACCATATCTCATTCCATCCTAGGGTGGGAAAAGAGGTCTGGATGATGATGATGTAATTTTGGCAAAAATAACAATATATATATATTCGTACATACAATATATCTATCTATCTATCTATATACATACTCTATACTCATCATCATCATCTAATTCAGTGTTCCCCAGGAACAGTGTGGAAGTCCTCGGCTAGGCAAGTTGGTCGTGACATTTAAGTTGAGAGTGACCAGCCTCTCTCATCCCTAAGTGGCATTACATAAGCAATAAACCCCAACCTCCCCTTGAATATAAACAAGCACCACCTCAATCCAACTGGAGTGTCTTAATAGCCCACTACCCCAGTAGGCATCACAGTTATGTTGTACTGTTACCACCCAGCGTAGTAAATGGTTTCCTGGTGTACAGGAAACCATTTGGTGTATATACTGTTGTCGTTTTCATTTTTTAAGGCTCCAAAATGCATCCATGCATCAGCCATGGTCACCTAATGGCGGCTCTCCATGCTGCATGATCTATTACAGCCTCCCTGTTCAGTTCCTTAACCATGAGGTCACACTTAATGACCTCGTCCAATGTCTTTCTTGGTCTACCCCTTATAACCCCACCCTCATCATTAACATCTCTAACCTCCTGCACCCAATTATCATTCACCATCCTCTCCACATGCCCAAACCATCTCAATCTACCTCTTCTCATCACAACACCAAAACACTCCAGTCCCATCCTACCTCTCACCTCTTCCATCATAAACCCAGCCCCCCTAGACCTTGCATGCAGGGACGCAATGCACATCCACCTAATCATTGTCATTTCTGTACGTCTGAGCCGGCGAATATCCTCCTCCTTTACTGCCCTGGTCTCACTACCATACAGCATTACACTCCTAACACATGCTGCATACAGAGACCCCTTACCATGTAGGGAGAGCCCTCTCAATGTCAGGAGAGAGGCAACAGCTCCCTGAACTTCTTCCAACCACTTCTCACCCTGGCCACAGAGCTAGCTCCAGCCCCACCTCCAGCACACAACATGTCTCCCAAATAACAACTCTTCCACACACTCAAGAGATTCACCAGCAAGTTCAATCCTTTCCCACCTTACAATCTCCACCTGCTCTTCCCAACACGCCATACACATAAAATCAGCATTATCTCGCAGTCTACCTCTGATACCACTACATCTCTTGTGCACCCATTTATCACAAACACTGTGGTGGAATTACTTCCCACGCCCTTGTGGCTAACTCCACATGGCCACACTCCCTCGTCTTTGACAGTACCGCCACCAACCCTAGACATCGTCACTTTTATTTTATCTGCATTTACCCTTAAGCCCTTGTGCCCCATAACATCTCTCCACTTCCTAAATCTTTCCTCCTTCTCCCTCTCGTTCTCTGCAATCAACACCAAATTATCAGCATACAACATCCCCCACATGAGTCCGTTTCTGAAGTCACGTGAGAGGGCTTCAAGTATCATGATAAACAACATGGGACTCAAAACTGACCCCTGATGCACACCAACATTCACGGAAAACTCATCACTCAAATCTCCATTCACTCTTACCTAGGTGCGAGCACAGCCATAACCACCCTAACCAGCCACTCCTCCAAGCCAAGCTTTCTCATTGCCTACTTCACCACCCCACTAGGGGCTCTGTCAAAGGCCTTTTCCAAATCAACAAAAACAAAATAAAGATCCCTTTTCTTACCAATATATTTTTCCTGAAGCTGCTGAACAATGAATATGGCATCAGTGGTCCCCCTGCCTGGCATAAACCCACACT
Organism: Coenobita brevimanus; assembly: GCF_032717465.1. Taxonomy (NCBI): domain Eukaryota; kingdom Metazoa; phylum Arthropoda; class Malacostraca; order Decapoda; family Coenobitidae; genus Coenobita; species Coenobita brevimanus. Next base: position 34,751,941 of record NC_137015.1, read on the forward strand.
GCATCTCATCAATATTCACTCTTTCTCTAATCATACCTTCTAAAACTCTCTCCATTACCTTCATTATCTGATCTAAATGATTTATACCTCCATAATTTCCTCTTTCCAGGGCATCACCCTTCCCTTTATACACAATTACAATTACACTCTTCAGCCAATCATCTGGAACAACACACTCATCTATAATCATATTTATCAGGTCAGTGACTAACCTCACCCCTATATCTCCTGAGGTTTTCAACATTTCGGAAGTCAACCCAGACACACCTGCTGCCTTCCCCACTTTCATCCTGCCTATTGTCACACTCCCAGTAGCAGCATCAATCAAAGGCCAAGGGCCAGACACTGCATCTGCTGGCTCCAAACCTTCCCTGTCCCAGTCAAACTCCTCATTCAACAACCAGCTATAATGCTCTCTCCATGCATCTTTAATATCCCCACTGTTCACCACTACCCTTTCTTCATCATTCTTCACACTCTGCTCACCTATAATATCATGATTATCCCTCTTCATCTGATATGCCACCTTAAATATCATATTTTTCCTTTCTCTGTGTATATATATATATATATATATATATATATATATATATAAATATATAGAGCCTCTGTGGTACAGGGGTTCAGTGTGCATTTTCGTACACTGAAGAACGAGGGTTTGCGTCCCGCCGGGGTAATAAACTCTGGGAGCGTTCTTCTGGCCACGTACTGCATTGGCGGACATCAGGGGTGCTGTGGTTGAACCAGTGTCGCATACAGTAATCCCGCATTTTTTGCGGATTTTTTGTCTACGGTTTTGCCCTCTCGCGGATTTTCTTAGCATTAATAAGTTCAACAAAAATATCCTTGAATATACAGAAAAAAAAAAAAAATTGAAATTCCCACAGCTTCCAATTGTAGCGCGGTAAACTCACGCCACCCTCTGTCCCTTTCCCGTGGCCCCTCTGCCAGTGTTACCATATCTAGCATAATATTATTCTTTTAGCATAATTTTGATCAAATTTTCGAGTCTGGAATATTTTTTAGCATATTAGAAGTTTTAGAATCATTCTAGCATAATTTAGAATGGAATGGAATATTTTTAGAATAATTTTATAAAAGCTACAAATCAGAGAGAGAGAGAGAGAGAGAGAGAGAGACGAATAAGGTAAGAAGATGTTTGAATAGTTGGTTACTTTCAGTTTGGGCTTGGTTGGGTTGGATTAGGTTAGGTTAGGTTAGGTTGGATTAGGTTAGGTTAGGTTAGGTTGGATTAGGTTAGGTTAGGTTAGGTTGGATTAGGTTAGGTTAGGTTTTAGGTTAGGTTCGGTTAGGTTAGGATAAGTTTGAGCTTTGTACTTTACCCATGAAACCTAGGTTTTACCGATGGATTTTGGTATGATTCATTCGATTTTCAGCTTCAATTCAGTCGGAAATGACCATTTTCTGTGTTTTCCCCCCTCCCTATAACCCCCGATTCCCCAAAGATCCCTCATTATTTCAGGGGGATGGGGGGGGGTCATATCAAAATCTGGTTATTTCCGACGGAAATGATGCTCAAAATCGAACGAATCACATCAAAATCCATCAGAAAACGTAAGTTTCGTGGGAAAAAGCAGCATGGGTAGATACCGATATTTATCCTCTTACTCTATGTAGGTTCATTTTAATATTTTCATAGTAAACAATACATAATTAATATGTTGCACGAATATGTATAGAATTTTATCATTTAGCTTCAAGTTAGCATAATTCATTTTTTACTTGGAACAAATATGCTCAATCTAGCATAATTTTTTCATTGCCCTAGCATAATTTCGTTGTTTGGATATGGCAACACTGCTCTCTGTCCCGCATTCTTCAGTCCACGCCTGACTGCCATAAGTGGCTGTTGTGGTTGTAACCACACTATGATATGAACCTCTTGCCTCCCACTTGCTTTCCACATGGCCCCAGGACGTAAGCCAGCCTCACCAAAGGCTAATAATACAATTAGTAAGAACTCCAAAGTGACAAAACGATCAAGTTATGACCTTAGCAGAGAAAATTGTGTTACTGGACAAGCTAAGAAACGACCGTGCGAGTGTTTGCTATCACCAGTTAATGCATCTTTTTATTTTGTACTGTTTTGTTAATAAATGTGTAGATAATTGTGTATTACAGTACGGTGTTTACGTTTTCCTTCATAATGGAGTATGTGCTTTCAATCTTGTAAGAAGGTATTTCGGGATGAGTATGGAGGTTTCGGGACAATTCGCAGTCACAACAAACACAAAACAATTCGCCTTCATTAATGAAGATAGCTATGGGTGACGCTAGAATATAATTCAAAGGCGACTACAGCGAGGAAGAAACAAGTTAATTATTGACTAAAGGTGCAACTAATAATATATATCCAGAACCTACGCTACTGAACATAGACTGCTGGATCCCCCTGAAATATAGTTATTAAAGTATTGATTAATTAATAATAAGTATATTGATGAAAGTATTGATTAATATATTTATAGAATGGCGGGGAATCGTCCAGGGTGCAAATTGTTCTGAAGGGGAATCGTCCATGTTTTGACGGGGAATTGTCTGACGGCGAATTGTCTCGCAATCAGTATGGACATGGACTGTGTGATGGGCAGCGTGGTGGACACAAGTGCAAGTTTTCAATTGTTAATAGAGTATTCGCGGAATTGACTTTTCGCGGGGGTTACAAGAACGTAACTACCGCGAAATATGCGGGATTACTGTACTATAAAGTATGCTTGCACCCAGTTGGCTTCCGCAGGCCGATTACACTTGGTTCACAGACTACACACACATCCAAAGCCACTCCAACACTACAATACACTTACAAGCACTTCTCACCCTACACACAATCTCTACCAGGCAGCCTAAGCGACTTGGTAGAGATACATTGGCTGTATCGTCCTAGCTTTGGTTGGGATAGGCCAGTCCTGAAATGGAGACTCAAACGGCTGATGAGATGATATATATATATATATATATATATATATATATATATATATATATATTCACTCATCTTAAATGTCGAGACCAACTGCCTAGCCCCGGGCTCCTACGCTCCTCATGGGGCAGTGTAGGATTGGATGATGGATGGATGGATATATATATATATACACAAAGGGCAACAGGGTAATAAAAGCAAAATTAATAGAGACACACATTTATTGAAGTTCACACTCCTTCAACATACTCTCCTCTAAGGCTTACACACTTCTGGAGCCGTGTCATCCACTTAACAAAGCACTCCGAGTACTCAGAAACAGGTATACTCTTCAGTTCTGAATTTATCCTCCTGGCAAGGTCCTGTTCCCTTCGAAAATTGATTCCAGCAAGTTTTTCTGACAACTTAGGGAATAACCAAAAGTCACAGGGTGCCGTCCTGACCTGGCACCGTGTGGCTTTTGGCTATTCCCTATGCTGTCAGAAAAACTTGCTGGAATCAATTTTCAAAAGGAACAGGACCTTGCCAGAAGGATAAATTCAGAACTGAAGAGTACACCTGTTTCTGAGTACTCGGAGTGCTTTGTTAAGTGGATGACACGGCTCAAAAAGTGTGTAAACCTTAGAGGAGAGTATGTTGAATGAGTGTCAACTTCAATAAATGTGTATCTCTATTAATTTTGCTTTTATTACCCTGTTGCCAAAACTTTTTGAATGTCCCTCGTGTATATATATATATATATATATATATATATATATATATATATGTATATATATATACATACACAGTATACAGTAATCCCTTTACTATCCAATGTAATAGAGCCAAAGGCATGTCCGGAAAGTGGTCCCATCCAGAATGTGGGCCTCTGACTGCTGGACTTGTACTTATGACCCTAACGCAGCCTAACTTTGAAAGCCTTCTAAATAACTCCCTACCGGACATGCATAGCACTCGTTTAAACCTATTTAAGACCCTATTCACACCAATAATGGACATAAAGAATGAAATAAATGAAGAGGAACCAAAGAATGAGGAATTAGAAGTGACTATACCTCAGCCACGGTACTTACAGCACTTCTATGGCCACCTTCTTAAGGTTTTGGCAGTGGTGAAAATGCTCTTGAAGCTCGTACAATAATCCAGTGTTGTGCTGCACTTACAGTAATTCTTTGCACTGTGAGTTATAATTGTTTAACACTGCACATTGTTAATTGCAACACGCCAGTTTCAACCGCCAGTTTCCACTCCACAGTTAATCCTTTGCACTCTAAATTCTAATTTCTTAACACTGCACAACACTGTAAATTCCCGTGTGGTCTACTGGCGAGGTATTGCAGTTTATTCACTGTTTATTCACAAAAAAAACGAGCACGTGTGGCATCCACTGTGATAAGCATCCACTCGCGATCGAAGTTAAGCAGTAAGTGTTGGAGTGTTAGTGACGGGGAAACAGAGTTGCCAGATCGCAACAGCCACATTACCAAACTCCTCAAAATTCATTACCAAATTTAACTTTTCATTACCAAATTTGTAAAGCTAGCATTTATTCTTCACTAATTATATATACAAGTGAAAGACTGACGAAGAGAGTGTATGTGAGTGAGGTGGAGGGGGGGAAGAGGGAGGGGGAGGCCGAGGATGAGATGGAGGGATGGGGTGGAGAGGTATATGAGAGAGGGGGATGTGAGTTGGGAGCGGGGCAGTGAAATGGTGGGGGACAGGGCGACGTGGAGGCGATTTGTTTGTGGCCACCCCGAACGGGATTGAGGCGTCTGGCAATAGATAGATAGATAAAAATACATGTAATCACTCTTATAATTAACAGCATGATGATTATTTTCACACTATGTTGGCTAGCAGATTAATCAGAGAGGACAAACAATCAACCATCTCCATCCTGTGTATCCTCATACATGTGAAAAATCCGTTTGGTAATGCATTATTCTGATTCATTACCAAACAAATTTTTCATTACCAAATTGGCCCACATTTGGTAATGAAAAATACCAAATGGCAACCCTGACAGGGGAGGGGGAGAGGGGAGGAAGGAAGGGGTGAAGGGTCCATGGTGTAACAGCTGTTCGGTGCCGCGCGGCAATTTCAAATTACGGGTGGGAAAAAATTAGGATTTTTATGTTTTTTTTTTTTTTTTTTTTTGAAGGTCCAGGCCCACAATGTCCGGTAAGTGGGCGTCCGGAAAGTAAGGGGATTACCGTATATATATTATATATATACAGTAGGCTTGCATAGTGCACGTCATCACAGTGCGCGATTCGCACTGTGCACAAGTGACCAAAAATCATAACCAAAAACCTTGAATGCGCAAGTTTGCCTCACAGAACGCGAGGTAGAGGCAAGGAGTGGTTCAAAAATGCCATTTTCTATTAGTACCCGACCACCCCTCACACAACGCGTCACGTATCATCATGTTGATGAGCAGAAATTCCCGGTCCTCTACTGTGCAGCTTGGGGTACATGGCAGCGGGCGCGCCATAACAGTCCTGGCTCGTGCACTGTGCGGATCCGCTCTCTGCAGCTAACCTGTGGTGTACAACGTGTGGTGTTTTTTTTGCTGCTCCATCCTGGCCTGTACTTTGCCACACCATGGCTCCAACCCCAAGAGTTAAGAAACTTCTGACGCACGCCACCAAACTAGAGATCATCATCTAAGATGAAGGACGAGAGTCAAGGAAACATCGCCATCGGGAAAGCCCTGGGACTGGCTGAATCAACAGTGAGAACAGTGTGGAAGAACCGTGATGCCATAAGGGCTCTAGTGAAGACATATGGTGCCTCTGACCTAGACGGCCGTTCGTGGGTGGGAGATCGTGTGATGATACTAATGGAGCGGTATCTTGCCACCTTCATAATGAGGAAGGAGAAGGAAGATGTTCCACTGAATGGAAGATTTATTTGGAACCAAGCCCAGCTCTTTTAATCAAGGCAGCATCTCGCAAGTTAAATGTTGACAAACCTTTCAAGGCATCGGTTGGATGGCTGGACCGTTTTCTCAAGCACAAGGAACTCCATCACGTCAAAGCGTCTGGTGAACGTGCCACTGCCGATGAGCTGGCCACGAGAGACTATCCTGCGATATTTAGAGCGCTTCTTGAAGAGGGACAGTACACCTAGGACCAGAACTACAACATCGATGAAACGTCATTATATTACAAGGCCATGCCCAAATCAACTTACATCGCTAAAAGACAGAAACAAGCCCCTGGTCGCAAGCTCCAGAAGTGTAGGATAAAAGTAATGTTCGCTGTAAACCTGTCTGAGAGCCACAAGATGAGGCCAGTTGTTGTACACACAGCTTCACACCTAAGGTGCTACAAAAACCTCACAAACATGGACACAAGTGGCATGTACTGGTACAAGTCTGCAAATGGTTGGATGACCGGGAACATTATGGCAGACTGGTTAACGAGGCGCTGTGTCCCCGATGCCAGGGCCAAGTGTCGGGAACTGGGCATTCCATTTAAGATGCTCCTTGTACTTGACAATGCACCAAGTCACCCTCCATACCTAGAAGATCTGCACAAGGATTGTCGTGTTGTGTTTCTGCTGCCCTGCATGACATCACTAGTGCCACTGGATCAAGAACTGATCGCCACTGTGAAGCACTTCTACCATAAGCAAGTGTACGACTACCTACGCAGGAAGACTGACACATAAGAGAAGCTTCATGGCCTACAAGAAGATCAAGACGAAGACCTCGATGAGGCACCTGCTCCCGTTCCATCTCCGCCAGCAGCTGTATCCCGATCTGCCATAGGTGCCATGACTGTTGAAGCATTTTGGCGTCATTTTACAGTGAAGGATGCAGTTGAATTTCTCCTACAAGCCTGGCACCAGATTACACCTGCAACGGTGAACCATGCGTGGCGAATGCTCGTGCCTCACTTATGCACGACCCAGGAGACGGCCATTCAACCACTGGCCGAGGCTGAGGCAGCAACACTGACAGCAGCACAAGCTGTACCAGATTTTGAGGACATTACACTGTCGGACATACGAGAAGTGCATGCTGCTAATGAGGAACAGCTTCCCGAGGAAGTGTTGCAACAGACAGACGAGGCTGACCGACGCCAGGCAATCAAGTTGAGCAGCCTGGTGTGATGGAGGGCAGGACTGAGCTGTGTATGTCAAGAATAAGCAAGATCCTTGCTGCCGTGGATAAGCCCAGGGACGAGATGAAGGAACAGGAAGTGTGCAGTCTAAGAACGGAGGAAGTTCTGGTTGGTATCGACAAACTCTTCCATTTCTACACAGACAGGCACAGGCAAGATATAAACAGAAGACAGACGCTCATAACAAGTTACACACAGTGGGCTCAAGTTAATGAAACTGAGGAACCAGTTACATCATCTGCTCCTGTTGCTGTTGAGGATGAAGAGGAAGCAATGTCAGAAGTGTCAGCATTGGACTTCGGGGGTTTATGGCCGAAGTGAGTGACTTTGAGGCTCCTGGGGAAGGTGCTCAAGAGGAGTCTGTGGAGGGAAGTGTTGGTGCAGCAGGAGGTGCAGCGCTGTAAATATTGCCACGCCTCGGAACCCCTGTTATTTAAGTCCAACAGGCCTGTTGCCTACTGTCGTTACAGTGAATACCCATATTTTTGTTACTCAGTAGTTCAATGTCTGAAAAATATGACCTTTTTTATGTCTCTAAGGGCCAAAAAAATGTCCAGGTATGAGGGGGTACCGCCCATATGTAATTTTTCCCATAAGTTTATTTATTCACAGTGCACGAGGTTGTGGACCACCCAATCTCTCAAACACTGTGCAAGCCTACTATATATATATAAATATAAATATATATATATATATATATATATATATATATATATATATATATATAAATACGGTAATATGTGTACTTTCCAGACTCCCCACTTACCGGACATTGTGGGCCTGGACCTTTGGAACCCAAAAATGGCCAAAAAACAAAAAAAATCCCCCCAAAATCCCAATTTTTTCCCACCTGTAATTTGAAATTGCCGCATGCTGCCAGGCAGCTGTTTACACCACGGCCCCTTCACCCCTTCCTTCCTCCCCCCTCCCCAGTCACAGTTGCCATTTGGTATCTTTCATTACCAAATGTGGGCCAATTTGGTACTGAAAAGTTCGTTTGGTAGTGAATCAGCATGATCGATTACCAAACAGATTTTTCACACGTATGAAGATTTAGAGAATGGAGACGGTGGACTGCCTGCTTTCTTTGATTAATCTGCTAGCATACATAGCGCACAAATGAACATGCTGCTGATTATAAAGACAGTGATTATTTCCATTTGTACATATAATTAGTGAAGAACAAATGCTTCCTTTAAGAATTTGGTAATGAAAATTTAAATTTGGTAATGAAAATTGAGGACTTTGGTAATGTGGCCGAGTTCAGATCTGGCAACCCTGTCCCCAGTTACTGCCTAACCTTCGTCCAGGGAAGACGTCCATTGCAGTGGATGCCACACGAGCTCGTTTGTTTTTAATAAACAGTGAATAAACGGCAATATCTCGCCACTAAACCACATGGGAATTTACAGTGTTGTGCAGTGTTATGAAATTAGAATTTAGAGTGCAAGGGAGAGAGTGTGGCGTGCAAAGTGGCTGTTGAAACTGGCGTGGTGCAATTAAGAAGAATGTGCAGTGTTAAACAATTATACCTTACGGTGCAAAGAATTAAGTGTAGAACAACATTGGATTACTATACATACTTCAAGAGCATTTTCACAACTACAAGAGCCTTAGAGAGTTAGAGGAGGTGGCCACAGACGTGCTGTAAGTACAGTACCTTGTACACTGCTGGGAATAAGTATTTTCCATACTCACTTCTAATTCCTCATTCTCTGGTTCCTTTTCATTTATTTCATGCTTTATGTCTATTATTGGTGTGAATAGGGTCTTAAATAGGTTTAAATAAGTGTCACGTATGTCCGGCCGGGAGTTAATAACGTGGCTTTCAAAGTTGGGCTGGGTTAGGGTCCTTAACCCCTAATGCGCGGCCATGGACAGCCGACCCCCCCCAGGTGGTAGGGTTGGATCGCGGTCTGAGTACCTGTAGGAAAATATTAGCCAAAAATCAGAAATTAACCCTAGAACATTATACTTAGTATGGCAGATAGTACTTACATTCAGCTTTCTCCAGAGACAGGTGATGAGCCTTCACGGACTACCCAAGGACTTGTGGAGACTTGCAAAGTTGGGTAACCAAATCTTCACTTTCACACCTCCAGCAACCTGGTTTCCCCTCTACCACAGCCTCATTCTGTCCCAGTAAACTTTATACTACAATGTACAGGTAGTTTGGAATCTGTATTTGTACAATAAGCACTGAAAATAAGGCTAAAATCAACGGAGCATACGGCCGACATGCAGCGCGGCGGCGGTCTTCCCGTCACTCAACAAACATTTCCATTTTCACAGCTAAAAACATGTATACTACATTATTTTCAATCATATTACTTCCCAAAAGATCACCGTGGCGCGCTTTTTATTCTGCCTTACGCCCGTCACTTTATTCTCGTTCCTGTCGGCCGCTCGCACTGACTCGGAAGAGCTAGAACTCGCCATAATGTCACTTTGAAAGCCTGCAGTAAAATGACGCTAAACAGGGGCAAACCGTGCGAAAAAAAGCTAGTGTGACAACTGGGGAAACAAGCGTTTCCTATTAGCATAAACTGCTTGTGAGAGGAGAGCACAGATTTACAGTTCTGAGCAGTCAGAGCGCTGCCATGTATCACAGCCAGGCTGGCCAGGCTGTGGTGGGGGGGAGAGGGGGGAAAAAAACGCGATACTTGACAACAACGGAGGTCAGTAGTACAAAGGTAAAGTATGCTAATTGTAGCCAAAGGGTGGTGGTACTGATAGACAATACCAGCTGGAACATCCTTGCCCGCGTTTATTCAAAATTAACTCGAATCGCAAACGTGATGCTCCGCCGTTATGTCCTTTTTGGCGAGCGTCGCAAACGCGACGATCCGCGTTTAAGGGGTTAAGTACCAGTCCAGGAGCCAGGGGCCCACTTTCCAGACGGGACCACTTTCCGGACATGCCTTTGGCTCTATTACAATGGATAGTGGAGGAATTACTGTATACTGTATATACAGTACTCGTCAGAAGTATTCAGCGTTGTCCGCCGGGCGCGCAATACTTATGGCCCAAAAAGAATCACCCATTTTTGGGGGTAAGAATTGAGCCACAAGTTTGAGCTCCGAGCATGACGTCACGGTAGCCTGAGGCCTTCCGACACGCTGGTTGGTTCCCGCCTCAGTCGCCCACGGGCTGCCTGAGAGAGAGGAACTCCGCCGAGTGTCCCTCTCAAATTGCGCCATTTTTTACCGAGTGTCCCGCAGTGTTTTGGCCTTTAAAACTTTGCTATGGCACCTACCCGTGAACTATCGAGTGAAATCATATCCCAGATCATTGCTCTAAAGGAGGCAGGCCACCAGACAAAGGAAATTAGTGAATTGGTTGGTGTGGCACGATCGACAGTGCGTCGTTGGTGTGCGAGGTTTCGGGAGGAAAACAGTGGTGAAGTTCCCACAAAGAAACCGAGGTCTGGTAGGCCTAGGAAAACTTCCCCAAGGTCTGTTAATGTTTTAAAACGTGCAGTGGAGTTTAATCCTCGTGTGAGTGCAAGGAAAATTAAGGAGAGCAACCCAGAAGTGTTTGGTGAGGTGTCAGTGAGAACAGTGTCTCGTAGGGTGCATGAGCTTTGTTACACAAGTCACAGGCCTGTGAAAAAGCCTCTTCTCTCTAGCAGCCAGAGAATTCGTAGGCTTGCCTTTGCTAATAAATATCTAAATTGGGGTGAGGAGCAATGGTTGTCAGTGTTGTGGTCTGATGAGGCAACGTTTAGTGTTACCTGTAACAGAGGAGCACGCAAAGGTAGTGACCCAATTGACCCACGGTATGTAGAAAGCACAATTAAACATCCTGATTCACTCATGGTATGGGGTTGTTTCTCAGGGAAGGGTTTGGGGAAGCTTGTTGTACTTCCCAAGAACCTCAGAGTGAATCAGGATGTTTACCTGGAGCTTCTGTGTGATCATTTACCAGACTCCTTCGAGCTAACAGGTGCACGAGTGTTTCAGCAGGACGGTGCACCTGCCCACAAGGCCAAATCGGTCACCAATTGGCTTCGTGACTGTGAGGTATCATTCATGACAGACTGGCCAGGAAATAGCCCAGACCTCAACCCGATTGAAAACCTCTGGTACCTCGTAAAGAAGAGTCTCCAAGGGAAGGACGTGAGCTCTCTGCCTAAGCTGGAAGCCGCCATTCGTGACTCCTGGGACAAAATACCGCTCCAGCACCTCAGGAGCCTCGCCCTTTCACTTCCAAGACGTCTCAGGTCCGTGAAGAAACGTAAAGGCTACCCTACGAAGCACTAAAGGTAAATAAAATGCATTATTTATATGTTTTCTCAATGTTGAAAGGTTTGTTTCTCAGGAGGGACGCAGGGCGCTCCATACTTCTGACGAGCACTGTATATATATATATAAATAATATATATAGTAATCCCTCTAATATCCGAACGCCCACTATCTGAACATCCCCACTAACCGGACATAATTGTCCCGGGATCCAATATTCCCAAAATGGTCCAGGGAAAAAAAAAAAAAAAATCCCCGCCCATAATTTGAACTTGGCGCACGGGGCTGGGACAGTTTTGTTGTGGCGCGTCATTCCTCCGACATCCGCTAGAGTGCCCCTGCATCCTCCCCACTTTCCTCCTGTCTCTCGTCGCGAGTGAACACTCGTCGTCATGGCTGCCCACGTGCTCACTTTTGTGGTGGTGCCTTACTTCTGCAGGCACTCTTGCTGCTCTCGTGCCTCTCCTTCATGTGTGTGATGATGGCCCCACCGCCTGAGAAGAGAAAGAGAGTGGTGTTGACTCTGGAGAAGAAGCGGGAGATATTGGAGAAAGTAGATGCGGGGTGGTCAGAAGAAGTGGGAGATATTGGAGAAAGTAGATGCAGGGTGGTCTTCTTCACGCATCCTCCGCGAGTTTAACCTGGCCCGATCTACTTTTTTTTATATTAAGAGATCCCGAGACAAACTCATGCAGTACACGGCTGACTTCTCGTCGAGAAGCAAACGCAACATGGAGAGGAAGGTGATGTTTACTCCCAAGTTTGCTGAAGTCGACTGCTCCATGTTGATTTGGTATTGACAGCAACGTGCTGCTGGTGTGATGGTACGTGGTACAGAGCTGAAGGCTGCTGCTGAGAAGTTCGCCAGGCTTCACAACACCCTAGACTTCAAGGCATCCGAGGGTTGGCTCTTTGCGTTTAAGTTACGGCATGGCCTTACCAACCGCAAGGCTCATGGCGAAGCTTTGGACACTAACGAGGATGGAGTTGATAAATTTCGGCACACGGTGAAGGGCTTGATCAACAGGGAGGGCCTCACTCTCGGTCAAGTCTACAACGCTGACGAAACTGGTTTATTCTATCCCTCTTTGCCAATGAACACTCTAGCCGAGGAGACGGAGAAGCGTGTACCTGGCCGCAAGCTCTCCACCAAGGAACAGATATCTGCTTTGTGTTGTGCTAACGCTAATGGCATGCACCGGCTTAAGCCCGTTATTGTTGGCCACACAAAGCAGCCTTGGTGTCTTTGTGGGGTGATGGATGTCCTTCCTGTCGTCTGGTACCATTCTTTGAAGGCATGGTTCACAGCCCAGATCTTCAAAGACTGGTTCCACCGCCACTTCATCAAGGAGGTCATACATTACCAGACGGAGAAACTGGGAATCCCACGCGACCAGGTAAAGGCCCTCCTTCTCCTCGACAATTCACCTGCCCACCTGTGCGACAAGGACTTGGTGGCTGAGAATGGCCGCATTAGATGCATGTTTCTGCCACCTAATACGACTGCTCTCATCCAACCAATGGACCAAGGAGTGATCGTGGCAACGAAGCGCCTATACCGCCGGAAGTTCCTGGACGAGGTGATGGTTGTTCTCGAGGACGAGGACGAGCGCAGGGAGGGACGGGACACGCGAGGCCAGTGGACTTTGGAAAACCTTCGCCGCTACATCATCAAGTCTGTAATCTACAACTGGGCCAGTGCATGGAAGGAAATCCCTGTCCAGACTTTAGAAAATGGTTGGTCCCGTCTGCTTCTCGGAACAGATGTGGAGTACGATTTCCTAGGTTTTGACGTGGATGACTTCCATGCACGTCTACATACGCATGATGACGATGTTGATATGGACGACGTGCGGGAGTGGTTCGATGACGACGAGGGCGATCCTGGGTATCAGACCCTGTCTGATATCAAGATTGCATCTTCAGTTGCAGGTGTCAGTACCCAGCTTGAAGATTCCGACGAGGACAGCGATGATGATGCAGACTCCTCTCAGCATGACACAACTCAAGCCATCCCCAAGCTGAGCGCACTCCGGGAACACCTAGAGTTCGTTCTCGACTACCTGGAACACCCAGACTGCAACAGGGAGATGGGGCCCTTGGGACTTGTGGAGGAAGTGCGTGCTTTCAGGCAGTGCATCATCAATCGTCAGAATCGTCGGTCCTTGCGTCAATCAACCATTGACAGTTTTTTCAGGCCCGTGACCCCTGCTGTGCCCAGCCCTGGCTCCACTCCGTTGCCTCCCCAAGACAGGCCTTCATGCTCCAAGCCACAGCCCAGCACATCAGCCACGGTGAAGTCACCGCTTGACGTGAGTTTGCGTCTGTCTTCAGAGTCGTCTGCAGTGGGTACGCCATCACCACAACCCAGCGACGCACCCCCAGGTCGCCTCCCTGTGCTACTCTCAGACTCTGACAGTGATTAGATGCCAAGAACTTCTCCACTAAACCACACAGGAATTCACAGTGTTGTGCAGTGAAAAAAACAGTGCATTGTGTTAAGGATTTACAGTTGTGAGTGAGAAGACAAACAATTTTTGGACTAGATTTAACATAAATTAACTTGTGTGTTTTTGGTTTAGAAAATGGTTATAAGAGTGGAAAGACTTAAAGTGCAGTGTGCAACACTTAGTAAGTTACAATGGAGCATAAGTTAGACAAGAGTGCGCAGTGTGAAGAGAATGGACTTCTGAGTGCGAATGACTAAGTTCAGTGAGGGACTTCATGAACAGTGTACTGCAAGTGCTTCAGGAAATCCTTCTTACTGTCACAGTCTGAGAGGTGAAGGTTGTTCATCGAGATGGCCATGGACTTGCTGTAAGTAGGCAGAATGTTTCATACTGTACTCTACTGTATTTTCCATACTATACTTACCTCAAACACCTCATTTCACTCTTGTATGTCCCTTATTGGTGTGAATATGCTGTGCCTTAGGTGCTATGCATGTGCAGTAAGGAGGTGTTTTTCTGAGTTAGGTTAGGTTAGGGTCCATAACTACCAGTCCAGGAGCCAGGGACTTGTAAGTACCCAGAATGTTTAATATTGTATAAACTCACCTCTAAAACCTCATTTTATGCTTCTTTTGCATTTATTTCAGTCTTTTATGTCCCTTACTGGTGTGATTTGAGTCTTAAATAGGTGCTATGCAAGTCCAGAGGGAGTTGTATAGGTATTTTTCTGAGTTAGGGTACAAGTCCAGAAGCTGGGGCCCAATATCCGGACAAGACCACTATCCGGACCTGCCTATGGCTCTATTACGTCGGATATTGGAGGGATTACTTATATATATATATATATATATATATATATATATATATATATATATGTATATATATATATATATATATATATATATATATATATACAGTAACCCTCCAATATCCGGATCAATAGAGCCATAGGCAGGTCCGGATAGTGGTCCTGTCCGGATATTGGGCCCCAGCTTATGGACTAGTACTTATGGACCCTAACTCTGAAAAACACCTATACAACTCCTCTGGACATGCATAGCACCTATTTAAGACCCAAATCACACCAATAAGGCACATAAAAGACTGAAATAAATGCAAAAGAACCATAAAATGAGGTTTTAGAGGTGAGTTTATACAATATTAAACATTCTGGGTACTTACAAGTCCCTTGGTCTTGGACTGGTTTGAACCGCTCCAGTTTGCAGTCCACAGTTAATCCTCTGCACTCTAAATTCTAATTTCTTAACACTGCACAACACTGTAAATTCCTGTGTGTTCTAGTGGCAAGGTATTGCAGTTTATTCACTGTTTATTCACAAAAAACAAGCACCTGTGGCTTGCACTGTTATGAGTATCTGCTCTCCATCGGAGTTAAGCTGTGACTGTTGATGTTGGTGGGGTAACAGAGTTGCCAGATCGCAACAGCCACATTACCAATCTCCTCAACTTTCATTGTCAAATATAACTTTTCATTACCAAATTCAGAGCTAGCATATATTCTTCACTAATTATATATACAAGTGGAAATACATGTAATCACTCTCCTTATAACTAACACCATGTTGATTATTTTCACACTATGTAGGGTAGCAGATTAATCAGAGAGAGCAAACAATCCACCATCTCCATCCTGTGTATCCTCATACATGTGAAAAATCCATTTGGTAATGCATTATTCTAATGCATTACCAAACGAATTTTTCATTACCAAATTGGCCCACACTTGGTCATGAAAAATACCAATGGGCAACCTGACAGGGGAGGGGGGAGGGGGAGGACGGAAGGGGTGAAGGGACCATGGTGTAACAGCTGTTTGGCGCCAGGCGGGAATTTCAAATTATGGGAGGGAAAAAAGTCAGATTTTTTTTGAATTTTTTGCAGTTTTTGGCCCATTTTGGGAATATTGGATCCCAGGAGGATTATGTCCGGTTAGTGGGGATGTTCGGATATTGGGCGTTCGGATATTAGAGGGATTACTGTATATATATATATATATATATATATATATATATATATATAAATATCGTTTCGTTTCGTTTTTAAAGGCTCCAACATGCTTGCATGTGTCAGCCTTGGTCACCTAATGGCGGCTCTCCACGCTGCACGATCCATTGCAGCCTCCCTGTTCAGTCCCTTAACCCTAAGGTCACACTTAATGACCTCGTCCCATGTCTTTCTCGGTCTACCCCTCACAACCCCACCCCCAATATTAACACTTCTCACCTTCCTCACCCAATTATCATCCCCCATCCTCTCCACATGTCCAAACCACCTCAATCTACTTCTCCTCATCACAACACCAATACATTCCAGTCCCATCCTACCTCTCAACTCTTCCATTGTAAACCCAGCCCCTCCAGGCCTTGGACGCAGGGACGCACTGCACATCCACCTAATCATTGTCATTTCTGTACGTCTGAGCCGGCGAATGTCTTCCTCCTTCACTGCCCAGGTCTCACTGCCATACAGCATTACACTCCTAACACATGCTGCATACAAAGACCCCTTAGCACGTAGGGA
This sequence comes from Coenobita brevimanus, assembly GCF_032717465.1. Classification (NCBI taxonomy): domain Eukaryota; kingdom Metazoa; phylum Arthropoda; class Malacostraca; order Decapoda; family Coenobitidae; genus Coenobita; species Coenobita brevimanus. Next base: position 34,768,247 of record NC_137015.1, read on the forward strand.
GAGCCCTCTCAATGTCAGGAGAGGCAAGAGCTCCCTGAACTTCTTCCAACCACTTCTCACCCTAGCCACAGAGCTAGCTCCAGCCCCACCTCCAGCACACAACATGTCTCCCAAATAACAAAACTCTTCCACACACTCAAGAGATTCACCAGCAAGTTCAATCCTTTCACGTCTGACGATCTCCACCTGCTCACCTCGGCACGCCGTACACATAAAATCAGCATTATCTCGCAGTCTACCTCTGATACCACTACATCTCTTATGCACCCATTTATCACACACACTGCACAAGATGGAATTACTTCCCACGCCCTTATGGCAAACTGCAAATGGCCACTCTCCCTCGTCTTTGACAGTACCGCCACCAACCCTAGATATCATCACTTTTGTTTTATCTGCATTTACCCTTAAACCCTTTTGCCCCATACCATCTCTCCACTTCCTAAACCTTTCCTCCGCCTCCCTTTCATTTTCTGCAATCAACACCAAATCATCAGCATACAACAACTCCCACGGGAGTCCGTTTCTAAAGTCACGTGAAAGGGCTTCAAGTACCATGATAAACAACATGGGACTCAAGACTGACCCCTGATGCACACCAACATTCACGGAAAACTCATCACTCAAATCTCCATTCACTCTCACCTGGGTGTGAGCACCCACATACATGGCCATAACCACCCTAACCAGCCACTCCTCCAAACCAAGCTTTCTCATTGCCCACTTCACCACCTCTCTAGGGACTCTGTCAAAGGCCTTTTCCAAATCAACAAAAACAAAATAAAGATCCCTTCTCCTACCAATATATTTTTCCTGAAGCTGTCGAACAATGAATATGGCATCAGTGGTCCCCCTACCTGGCATAAACCCAAACTGCATCTCATCAATATTCACTCTTTCTCTAATCATACCTTCTAAAACTCTCTCCATTACCTTCATTATCTGATCTAAAAGCTTTATACCTCTATAATTTCCTCTTTCCAGGGCATCACCCTTCCCTTTATACACATTTACAATTATACTCTTCAGCCACTCATCTGGGACAACACACTCATAAATAATCCTGTTTATCAGGTCAGTGACTAAACTCACCCCTATATCTCCTGAGGCCTTCAACATTTCGGCAGTCAACCCAGACACACCTGCTGCCTTCCCCACCCTCATCCTGCCTATTGCCTCACTCACAGTAGCAGTATCAATCAAAGGCCAAGGGCCAGACACTGGATCTGCTGGCTCCAAACCTTCCCTGTCCCAGTCAAACTCCTCATTCAACAACCAGTTATGATGCTCTCTCCATGCATCTTTAATATCCTCACTGTTCACCACTACCCTTCCTTCATCATTCTTCACACACTGCTCACCTATGATATCCCGATTATCCCTCTTCACCTGACCTGCCACCCTAAATATATTTTTCCTTTACCCATGATTTAGGTTATCAAGTAATTGTCTCTGTGACTCAGACTTTGCCCTGTATACATCTCTCCTAGCCCTACGCTTGGCAGCCAAATATTCCTCTTTGCTACCACCCTTCTTCCATTCCCGGAAATGCCTTCTTTTCTCCTTAATTGCAGCTTCTACACCCTCATCCCACCACCAAGTTACTTTATGTCTTGGTGGTCCTCTTGTCCAGCCGCATGTTACATCAGTAACTCTCAAGAAATTGTTCTTGAGGGCTCTGTACTGTTCATTAACGCCTCTGTCTACAGCTCCCTGTTCAGCCACCACTCTCCTCAACTCGCTATAGAAGGCATCCCTTACTACTTGGTTTTTCAGCTTCCATATTTTCCTCCTAGGTACATAAGTCCTCTTTTTCATCACTTGTTCTTTAAGCACCATATCACAAATCAATAGTTTGTGCTGCTGCACACACTCCTCACTTCCTATAACTTTAACATCCCTCACTAACCTCCGATCGGCCCTCCTAACCAGAAAATAATCTATCTGACTGCTATTTCCCGCAGACTCATACGTAATTAACCTACTGTCTCTTTTCCTAAAATATGTGTTGCACACAATCATGTCCGTTGCCTCCCCAAACTCGAGTATCCTTTCCCCTTCTGCATTCCTTAGACCATATGCACATCCCCCATGCACTCCTTCATAACCTTGTGCTGCTTCACCTACATGACCATTTAAGTCCCCTCCCAAAATCACTATCTCATCATCCCGCATACCACCCACTACATGTATTAAATCATCCCAAAATCTATCTTTCTCTGATTCATCCAATCCTGCCTGTGGAGCATATGCCGATATAATCACAGCTATCTTTCTTCCCAACAGAATTTTCACTACCAATATCCTATCGCTTACTCTCAAAACATTCATAACATATTCCACCCATTTCTCCGCAACCATCACACCAACACCTCCATATCCGTCTGTCCCCCCCTGCCAAAACAACTTATAGCAACAGTCCTTCCCAACAATCTTTCTGGCTGATCCACCCCTGTACTGGACCTCCTGCAAACACGCCACATCCACCCACCTCCTACTGAATGCCTCAACGACTTCCCCTGCTCTTCCCCTCAAACTTCCCACATTCCATGAACCCACCCTCATCCCCATGGGTGATTTACTGTCCTCGGGCTTGCTTTGAAACCTTTTTTGTTTTGTCATCTTCAGTATTAATAAATGGGGACAGACACAGCACAGGTCCCACTCACTGCACAATCCCAGGTCCAGGCAATGGATCTGGGACCCCTAGCCCACCAGCTTACCAGTGGCTGTGGTAGTGGCCTCGGGGCACCCTGCCAGGACAGCTGCAGGGACACCCTCCAAGCGCGTCTTGGCACTGCAACTATCCCGCCATTATACACCCACTGATAGGGCAGCCTCCTGGGGCGCTACTCCCAGGTTCGGGCCCCTCTCTATTGGGCGGAAGCGGCAGCCTGGGAACCGCAATGCCCTGTACCCTCTAGCACAGGCCCGAGCCCCATCTCGCCCTGGACTCATGATCTATGCCGGCGGAACCCCCACCACGCCTCCCCCCAGAAGTCCGCCACTAGGTAGCGGGGGCAAAGTTTTCTGGCCGCATGCCCTTGCTGGCGCCAACCCCTGTAACGTAGTGGGATACGTTGTGTGAAATGTAAAGTGCATGTGGTGTAGTGCATTGATAGTTAGAGGAAATGTTTGGGAGAGTATGCTGGTCTACTCTCCATGTTACTGTCACACTGAAAAGGTCAGCAAAGGGGGATGGTTAGATAGCTAGTGAAACAGGAGCTCCAGCTCTCCCTATCACCGGCATATATATATATATATATATATATACAGTAAGGTCCCAGGTTAAGTCAGTATCGACTTACGTCAATTCAAGGTTACGACAGTCGGTCCATGAGTGGAAATTTTAAAATATAAGAAAATAAAGAAAAAATACGTAAAGCGTGGGTTTTGAAGCGTTGCTGTGTACCGCGAGATGTCTCTGGCGTTTTCCCGCCTCACGCTTGACTACCAACAATCGCTCTCAGTCTCACTGCTACCACCCCCTGATACAGTGATACCGTCATTTTCTTGTGTTTTTCGCCATCCTGATTCCAAGATGCCTAAGAGACAGCTTCCTGGTGACCATAACGACTCCAAGAAACGCAAGACCATCACATTACATGAAAAAGTCGATATTATTAAGCGTAATGAGAAAGGAGAAAAGGCATCATCAATCGGGCGTACGCTTGGGATGAGCCGTACTACCGTAGCTACCATCCTCAAAGACAAGGAACGTATCTTGACTCACGTTAAAGGTGCAATTCCCATGCAATCAACTGTGATTACCAAGCAAAGATCGGGACTGTTGACTGAGATGGAACGGATGCTAATGCTGTGGATTGAGGACAATAATCAACGGTGCATGCCTCTGAGTGAACAGTTAATCTGTGAAAAAGCACGCACACTCTACCAACACCTTAAGAAAGAAAAAAGTGGGGAAAGTGAGACCAACGAGACATTTGTGGCATCAAAAGGTTGGTTTACTCGTTTCAGGGCTCGAGCAAACCTAACCAGCAAAAGAATTTTCGGAGAAGCAGCCATTGCAGATGACGAAGCAGCAAAAACATTCGTTAAAGAGTTGGAGGAGTTGATTGAGAAGGAAGGCTACATTCCAGAACTTATATTTAATGTTGATGAAACGGGACTAAACTGGAAACGAATGCCTAACAGAACCTATATTGCTAAAGAAGAAAAAACCATGCCAGGTCACAATGCATCCAAAGAGCGCCTAACGCTACTTTTTGGGGGAAACTGTGCAGGCGATTTCAAGCTTAAACCGCTACTCGTGTACCACTCCGAAAATCCAAGAGCTCTTAAGGGGATCCTTAAAGCTAGCCTACCAGTTCATTGGAAAAGTAATTTAAAGGCTTGGGTGACTAGTGCAATTTTCATTGACTGGTTTTCAAAGTGTTTCGTGCCAGAGGTTGAACGGTATTGTGCTATGAAGAATCTGCCATTCAAAGCTCTTCTCATTATTGATAATGCTCCTGGTCATCCTTCGAGCCTGACAGAGTTGCACCCTAATGTAAAAGTTGTGTTTATGCCACCAAACACAACATCAATCCTACAACCCATGGACCAAGGTGTAATAAGAGCTTTCAAGGCTTACTACCTGCGAAAAACATTCAGACAGGCAATACGAGCAACAGAAAATGGTAAAGTAACACTCAAAGAATTCTGGAAAGATTTCAACATCTATAAGGCAGTTAAAAATATTGGAGAATGTTGGGCTGAAGTGACTGAGACAAATATGCACGGAGTGTGGATTAAAGTGTGCCCTAACCTCGTAAATGACTTTAAAGGATTTGATGAAGACAGTATAAACGAAGTCAAGCGCAACTGTGTGAAAATTGGAAATGATTTAAATCTGGACATAGACGAGAGTGATGTACATGAACTTGTTGATTCACATGATCAAGAGCTGAGTAATGAAGACTTGCTATACCTAGGAAAACAAATGGAAAATGATGAAAAAAGTGATGAGGCAGAACCGCTAAGACAGTTTAAGATTAAGGAAATGGCAAATGCTTTCCACTTCCTAGAAAAAGCAATGGCTGCATTTGAAGATCAGGACCCAAATGCAGAGAGGTTTGCCAAAGTGTACAGGGGAATTGAGGATGCAGTGTCCTGTTATCGTCAAATCTATGACGAAAAGAAATATGCCGCCAAGCAGTCTTCAATTCTCCAGTTTTTCAAGCGAACTGAACACCGAGCCACAACTTCACCACCAGTTGCTACCTCATCCTCATCGTCAACCCCTGACTCCCTATCTTCAGCCCCTGACTCCCCTGCTTCAGCCCCGGACTCCCCTGCTTCAGCCCTGGACTCCCCTGCTCCGGTCCCTGACTCCCCTGATGCAGTGCCTTCCACATCGCAACCCCAGTAACGAGTCAAGTTGATGTCAGAAGATAAGTAGTGACACATAGTATGCATCTTTTATTACAGTACCATACAGTAATCGGTCATTTTATTACTGAAATAATTTTGCTGTCCGAGTGAGGAAAAAAAAAAAAAAAAAGCCATCAAACTTGATGTTAGAAATGCTTACATTATCGTGCTGGTAATGATGTTATTTCATATTTTACGGCAGTAATTTACAGTAAACTTTATTGTATGATGAAGTATGAAAAGTGCTTGAATATAGGAATAAAATGTGTGTTGGCAGTGTGCACGTGTGTAAGGACGGGAGAGTAAGGGAGCGGCAGCCAGACTCAGTTGTGGGTGAGGCAGTGGTGGCGTAACTCTGCTGCCATGACGATGAGAAGTGCTGTTACCGCAGCGAGTGCGGTACTGTGACGAAGACTCTTAGCTAGTACAAATTATATTTTATTCAATAAATATCATCAGTTCAAAAGACTATGTTTCTTATACATACCTGTTATAAGATTATTACATGTATAGTATGCAATGTATGGTTGAAAAATCTGTAAGATGCATTGCGGTAAGTATAATCATACGACGTACTGTATAAAACTCGAGTTACGTTCAAAATCGGCTTACGTCATGTCTCAGGAACGGAACTCTGACGTAACCCGGGACCTTACTGTATATATATATATGTGGATGTATGTGGAATAACTGAAACAAAATGGAGAGGAGAAAGTGTGAGAGAATGGGAGTATGGATGGGGTATATGTGTAGGAGTAGATGAGAATGAGAGGGCAAAGGAAGGAGTGTGTATAGTTGTGAGTAAAAGATGGAAGAAGAGCATAAGACAGTATGGATCAGTTGGGTCAAGGATTGTGTGGGTAAAGTTGAAAGTTGGAATACAAATGTGGGCGATTGTGTGTGTGTATGCGCCAACGCAAGATCGTGTTAGAAGAGTGAGAGAAGAGTTCTGGACAAATGTGGAAGTGTGCTTGGAAAAGTTTGGAAGGAATGAGAGAGTGTTTTTGATTAGTGATATGAATGGTAAAGTTGGGAATGTGAAGGTGGATGGAATAGTTGGTGAGTGGGGTGTGCCTGCTGAGATAGATGAGAATGGGAGTGCATTAGTGGACATTTGTGCTGGGAGGGGGTTGGTGATAGCCAATACCCTCTTCAGGCATAAAATGATCCACAGGTATACATGGCGAGTGATGAGAAGGGTGGGTGGTGAACTGAATGAAAGGAAGGCAATGATTGATTATGTGTGTGTGGATGAAAGGATGCGAAGATGTGTAAAGGATGCAAGAGTGTATAGAGGTTGGGGGAGTGGACTTTCTGACCACTACTTGGTGGTGGCCAGCATTAGGATGCAAGTAAGATGGAAGAATAGAAGAAGGGAAAGACGAGAGGAAGGAGTAGTTGCAAGGAGAGTGGAAAGGTTACAAGAGGATGAGAAAAAGGCAGAGTATAAGAGAGAAGTGGAGGAACGATTGGGCAAATATGAATTGGAGCAGATGGGAGACGTGGAAGGTATGTGTAAGATATTTACAGAAGAAATATGTGCAGCATGTGATGTGGTGTGTGGAAGGAAGAGAAGATGGAGGGGGGTGCAAGGAACAGCATGGTGAAATGAAGAGGTGAGACAGGCTGTGGCACAAAAGAAGAAAGCATACAATGAATGGATGAGAAATAGGGGCATGGAAGAAGTTGAGAGGCGGAAGAGAGAGTTATATGTGGAAAGGAAGAGAGAGGTGAAAAGATTGGTAAGAGAGAGTAAGAAGAGAGTGGATGAGGAATTTGGAAGGAATTTGAGTGTAAAGTGGAGGGACTGTAAGAAGATGTTCTGGAGAGAAGTGAAAAGAGTAAGACAGGGTGGAAGTGAAGTTAGCAGGGAGTGAAAGATAAAAATGGTAGATTACTAGTGGAGAAGGGAGAAAAAGTGAGCAGATGGAGAGAACACTTTAAGGAATTGTTGAACGTAGAGGATGGAAGTAATGCGAGTATAAGTGGCTGGGGAATGGCTGGGAGAAGGAGGGAGGTGAGAAGACAGGAAGAAATCAGTAGGAAAGAAGTTGTGGAAGCAATGAAGAAAGTTAAATCGGGGAAAGCCCCAGGAATTGATGGAGTGTGTGGTGAAATGCTGAAGCATGGGGGAGAGATAGTAGTAGAATGGATGTGGAAGATGTGCAGATTGGCCTGGGAGGAAGGTAGAGTCCCGGAGGATTGGAAGTCAGGTATAATTATTCCCTTGTACAAAGGAAAAGTGTATGGTGGGATACTTATAGACAGAGTTAGAGAAAGAACAGAGAAATTAGTTGGAGAAGAACAGGGAGGCTTTAGGAAGGGAAGAGGTTGTGTAGATCAGATATTCATTCTTAGATCTTTAGTGGAAAAGTTTCTAGAGAAGGGAAAGAAGTTGTATGCGGCTTTCATGGATTTGGAGAAAGCATATGACAGGGTGGATAGACAAGGATTGTGGAAAGTGTTAAGAATATATGGAGTAGATGGGAAGTTGTTGAATGCTGTGAAGAGTATGTACGATGGTGCGAAGGCTGCAGTGCGTGTGGATGGTGAACTAAGTGAATTTTTCTCTTTGAAAGTTGGTTTGAAGCAGGGATGTGTCATGTCTCCATGGTTGTTCAATCTGTACATGGATGGGGTAATAAAAGAGGTACAAGGTAGGGTAGTGGATGTTGGAGTGGCCCTGGTGAGAGAGGATAGTGTTTGGACACTCCCTGTACTGTTGTTTGCAGATGATACTGTGTTGTTGAGTGAAGATGAAGGGGAGCTGCAAGGCTTGGTGGATGAGTTTGAGAGAGTGTGTAAGAAACGGAACCTAAAGGTGAATGTAGGGAAGAGTAAAGTGATGGTCTTTGAGAGAGGTGAAGTTAGTGAATGTACAGCGAGGTTGGATGGTGAGGAATTGGAAAATGTGAGTGCGTTTAAGTATTTGGGTAGTGTGATGAGTAAGGATGGAGGTTTGGAGGGTGAAGTGCTTGAAAGGGTACAGCAGGGAAGAAAGGTTGCTGGTTCCTTGAAAGCAGTGATAAGAAACAGGGAAGTGAGCATGGAAGTGAAAAAGTTACTACATGACAGTATTGTGATACCAACTCTAACGTACGGAAGTGAAGCTTGGACACTGTTGGAAGGACACAAGTCAAGAGTGAGAGCAGTGGAAATGAGTTCTTTAAGAGGAGCCTGTGGAGTCACGTGGAGAGACAGGCTGACGAATAAGGATATAAAGGAACGTTGTGGTGTGGATGTGGATGTGATAGGAAGTGTTATGAGGAATACACTGAGGTGGTTTGGCCATGTGGAGAGGATGGAGGGTGAAAGACTGACGAAGAGAGTGTATATGAGTGAGGTGGAGGGGGAAAGAGGGAGGGGGAGGCCGAGGATGAGATGGAGGGATGGGGTGGAGAGGTATATGAGAGAGGGGGGTGTGAGTTGGGAGCAGGGCAGTGAAATGGCGGGGGACAGGGCGACTTGGAGGCGATTTGTTTGTGGCCACCCCAAACGGGATTGAGGCGTCTGGCAATAGATAGATAGATAGATAGAAATATATATATATATATATATATATATATATATATATATATGTGGAGTAGACTGTAGCACCAGTCGAGCAGGGCAGTACTCCCGAGGTGGATGGAAAGCTGATGATAGGGAGTGCTGGAGCTCCCGTTTCATCAGCCCTCAGGACTAGTTCCTGACCATCCCCCTTTGCTGAACTTTTTCAGTGTCTCAGTTACACAGAGAGTAGGCCAGCATGCTCTCCAGTACAAATTTCTCTAACTATCTTCACCAAACTACATGCACAGTACACACTACACTTCCTATTCAAAAGTCACCAAAAATGGCGTCAATTCACCCAGCCTCGGAGTCCCCAGGGGGGGGGGGACTATAAATGCCCCCGCCATCTGCCCCTCTCCCGGTGACGACTCGAGGTGCCTGGAACCACTGTCTGACTCTCTTCTTCTTCATTTCTGCAACATTCGCGGCCTTTCATCTAACTTTCACTCTGTTGCCACCTCTCCTCCTCTAAACCTCACCTTCTTTTTCTAACGGAGACTCAGCTGTCTGAGGCAACTGACAGCAAACTCTTTTCTGTATCCTCCTACTTTCTCTATACTCATTTCAAAGCCAAAGGTAGCTGTTGTGTATACATACGCAACGACTTATCTTGCTCTCGTGTTCCTGAACTTGATTCTTCTGAATTCTCCACACTCTGGCTTCGGCTTTCCTGTCATTCTCTGACTAAATATATCTGTGGCGTTTACTTATCCCCTAATTCTACTGACTATCAAAAATTCTTCAACTATCTTACTTCTACGATGGAACACATTCTCTCTATTTCTCCTTTCTCTGAAATCTCCATTCTTGGAGATTTCAATGTTCACCACCACCTTTGGCTCTCCTCTCCTTTCACTGATCCACCTGGTGAACAAGCCTACATCTTTTCTATCCTTAATGACCTAGAGCAGCTTGTACAGCACCCTACCCGTATCCCTGACCGCCTTGGAGAGAGCTCCAACATACTTGACCTCTTCCTCACAACTAATCCTTCTGCTTACTCTGTTAATCTTTCCTCTCCGTTGGGCTTCTCCGATCACAACCTTATTACCTTAACCTGTCCTATCACTCCGGTACGGCCTGTGGACCCTCCAGGGAAACGTCGTCTGTGGCATTTTGGAGCTGCAAACTGGGAGGCCCTCAGGCAGTACTTCTTTGATTTTCCCTGGAATGATTATTGCTTCCATGGCCGTGAGCCATCTGAGTGTGCCTTGCGCATTACGGAGGTTATTCTCTCGGGCATGGAAGCATACATTCCTTTCTCATATCCTTTGACTAACACAAGAAAGCCTTGGTTTAATCACGCTTGTTCTAATGCTGTCCGCAACAAGGAGAAGGCTTACAAAAGGTACCGGAGCCAACCCACCCCTGAATCACATAATCTTTATGTTTCTGCCCGGAATCGTGCTAAGTCTGTTCTTCGCTCTACTAAAAATAATTTCATCCATACTAAATGCTCTCAACTCTCCAACTCGAATTCTTCCTGCTCCTTCTGGCACCTTGCCAAAAATCTTTCTAACAACTTTACCTCATCATCCTTCCCTCCTCTTTTCTACTCTGATGGTTCTGTAGCTATTTCTTCTACTGATAAAGCAGATCTCTTCGCACAGACTTTCTCCTCCAATTCCACCTTAGACGATTCTGGTGCTGTTCCTCCATCACTCCCCCCCTCTGACTTCCTCATGGCTGACATTAAAATTTCTTCAGTTCATGTATTTTCTGCCATCACTGGCCTCAGTACTAACAAGGCATATGGGCCTGATGGGGTCCCTCCTGTTGTTCTCAAGAACTGTGCTTCTGTGCTTACACCCTGCCTAGGCAAACTATTTCGCCTTTGTCTGTCAACTTGTACCTTTCCTTCTTGCTGGAAGTTTGCTCTCATTCAGCCAGTCCCAAAGAAGGGTGACCACTCCCAACCCTCCAACTATCGTCCAATTGCTTTAACGTCCTGTATTTCAAAAGTTTTCGAGTCAATTCTTAATAGAAAAATTTTAAGGCATCTTTCCTATCACAACCTTCTTTCCGATCGTCAGTATGGGTTCCGTCAGGGACGCTCCACTGGCGATCTTCTCACCTACCTTTCAGACTCCTGGTCATCCTCCTTTCGGGACTTTGGCGAAAGCTTTGCCATTGCACTTGACATCTCAAAGGCTTTCGATCGAGTCTGGCATAAATCTTTAATTTCCAAACTGCCCTCCTACGGTTTCTATCCTTCTATCTGTGCCTTCATCGCTAGCTTCCTTTCTGGTCGTTCTATAGCCGCTGTTGTAGATGGCCATCGTTCTTCTCCTAGATCTATCAACTGTGGTGTTCCTCAGGGCTCTGTCCTATCACCAACTCTC